>NC_051422.1:9423242-9425742 GCF_015228065.2 Penaeus monodon
CTCTTAAAGACATCCGAACACATGAACACAGTCGCAAACAGAAACGCAAATAGGCACACACTATACCATGAAAATTCTCGCAAACACAAACACAGAAATAAACACAAACACTCAAACACATCCACACATAAACACACGCACACAGAACCCACCAGTACACACTGGTAAAAAACGAATGTAATAACAAAACAAGCAAAAAGACCGCATGCGCACGCACATCGATTTAAGCGCATATAACCTTTTTCTTCTTCTTCTTCTTCTTCTTTTTGCCCTTTATGCGTGTGAGATCGTTGGCGACAGAATGGAGTGAATAGCTAATCCATGATGACGGATGGTCCCGTGCCGCCAGTCTATAATCTTTTTGTCTCTCTTCTAATCTCATAATCTTTTCGACTCTCTCGATTCGGTTGAACTCGGTGGGTGAAAAGCATGGTAGTTCGGTTGTGTGGTTGCTTATGTGGCTGGTTGTTCGTTGTGGGTTGTGTATATGTATGTTGGATTTTTGTGTCTATCTGTCTAAGCATCTGTCCATATGTTTATTTTTATACTGTGTGTGTGCGTGTGTTTGTTTGTTTGTTTGTTTGTACGTATGTGGCTACAAAAATGGGTGCGTTGATCTAAAAGTAAAGAACGACATATTAGTGAATGGGATGATGAAATTGTAATGCGTAATGTAACCAAAAATTTAAGTATCTTTTGAACAACTGAGTTACTAATCCTTTTTTTCTTTCTGTGTTTCAGGTAAGCATGGAGGACCGTCTTCTCACTGATTTGGGCGTCTGTTTTCACCGTAAGGAAGGTCGAATATATAACATTGGTCATAATTGTACTTATTTTTATTAAATATAATATATATTGTTAAGCACGAAAATATCATGAACCGTTGAGAAATATCACTTCAGTTGAAAGTATATATAACGAAGCATATTAATTTGACTGGCTAATGAGAATATAGAGAATTGCGAAAATACCTCAAATAAGAATGATTCTATATCGTCAAACAAACAAAACAATCAAAACAAAATATGATTCATAAACCAATAGAGATATACATCAGAAAAACTGCACATATTTCAAGATGATTATGCACAATTAATTTTCTAGATATAACTGATGCACTAAAATCGAAACGGCTCGCTAACAAACGTTTGATTAATGAATCGTTTATGATTTAGTATCAAACACTCGAACGGTCATGACATATCCGAAATATATTCTGACGTTCCGAATAGCAAGTATCTTTGTTTCATGACTTGCAAAATGGTGGAAGGATGGGAGAGGAAGGGAGAGAGGAAGGGAGAGAGGCAGGAGGCAAGAGGCAAGAGGCAGGAGGCAGGAGGCAGGAGGCAAGAAGCAGGAGGCACAAGGCACAAGGCAGAGAGAGAGAGAGAGAGAGAGAGAGAGAGAGAGAGAGAGAGAGAGAGAGAGAGAGAGAGAGAGAGAGAGAGAGAGAGAGAGAGAGAGAGATAGAGATTATAAACTTGAAATACTTGAAGGTCAAGAGTATTGGTAATTATGTATTTCATGTGTTGTGTAATATCTTCTTGTAATGTTATTGATAGTTTTACCTTTGATGTTGTTGTCGAAGTTTGTTTCTGTTTTGGTCATACTGAGAGGAAATATGGAAAGTCAAGGAAAGACTATGCTAAAGTAGTGAATACACACACACGTACGAAGCCATGCATGTATTGATATACATACGCACGGTAGAGACATAGATAGAGAGAAAAAAAGGAGAGAGAGAGGGGGTGGGGCAGAGACAGAGAATAAGAGAGAGAAAGAAAGTACAAGAGGCCGAGAGAGAGAAAGAGAGACATACCCTCCCTCCCTCCCCACCTCCCTCCGACTTCCCCCAAGTGGCACTTCCGCTTCGCTTTCCTCCCTTTGGCAGAAGAGCAAAGAAAAAAGAAAAAAAAATACGAGAGAGGCAAAAGAAAGGGAATTACATTAGTCCGACATGAGGAATCTGCAGGATCGGCTGGTCCTCTGGGCGGCGGAGTAAAACTTTAGGATTTCCTGAATAGAAGACAATTCTCTGCCGACGCTGCCTGGGGAGTCGTGTGTGTGTGTGTGTGTGTTTGTGTGTGTGTGTGTGTGTGTGTGTGTGTGTGTGTGTGTGTGTGTGTGTGTGTGTGAGTGTGTTAGAGTGTGTGTATGTTTTGTGTTTCTGTGTTTTTATGCATTTGCTTGTGTTTGTATGAGTTTCCGTACGTTTTTGTGTTTATGAACGTGGTCGCCTATTCAGACATGTGCACATCCGTGTCTGCGTGTGCGTGCGAGGCAGAGTTCAGGCGCCTGGAAGAGACGATAACCGAGTTACTCCGGGCAGCGCCGCCCGTGATGGACTGCATTCCCTTGTGAGGCCAAGGCATGATACCCTTTTAGCGTCTCCCCGGCTTCTCCTCCTGGGCCCTTGCTCCTCCTCTCCTTCCTGTGCTCTTGCAGGAGGTCGGTGTCCTTACAATGAACCGCTGTCGACCAAAATAAGGTCTTTATTGGC
>NC_051422.1:9435742-9440742 GCF_015228065.2 Penaeus monodon
TACCAGCTGAGACAATGATGTACCATCTGTGCAGATCCCACTTTAATTACATAGCTGTGGGGGTGGGAGGTTGCGAAAGAAAAAAAATGTAGGAAGGATTAGAGAGAGTGAAAAAAGGAGAGAAAATTGACGTTTAGAAATAGAGTGAGAAACAAGAGAGAGAGAACGGGAAGAGAAAGGGAAAGAGAAAGAGAGGAAAGGAGCGAGAACAAGACACCCTGGTCTCTGTGCGCGAGTGCGTGTGGGTGCAGGTGTCTTCTTAAAGGGGTTCACCGGCCCCGGGCAGAGAGGGAGGGGCTTCACTCAGCATAGTAAAGGGGGAGCGAGTGTAAAGGTGACGGCGAAAAGCTTGTTTATAAAGATGGCGTCACGCTCTTGAAGATGAGGGTGGTGGCCAGGGTGACGCGGATGGCCATTATGACGGAAGGTGTGATTATAAATATGATGGCCCGGTGATTACGAGAGTGACAGGAAGATGAGGATCATTAGCGGTTATAAACGATAGACTTGTGCATGTTACGACAGCGGTAATGATGTCGGTGAAAAAATGACTCCGGTTATAGCTAATAATAGAAACTGATGGCCAAAAGCATCCTCTGATTTTAACATTTGAAAACAATTGAACGCGCGTTAAAAATAAAATAAAAACGAAATAAAAACGCTTTTAATATTTCAAGATTCACCGGCAGCCGCAGCAATGCCAATTAGTAATATAGGATTCATTTTGGTTTAATACCGGGAGAGAAAGAGAAATAGAGAGGGAGAGGGAGAGGGGAGTGGAAAAGGGTAGGATGGAGGGGGGGAGGGGCGTTAATTAAAGTTGCCTGGAGTAGTTTGGCCTAATTATTGGACATCATAGTGACAACCACGCAAATAATCTGAAACAGCCCAGAGTTGCCAGCGAGTCAATTAGTCTCTGCCGATGTTGTTAGGGTCTAAGTGGGCCTTCCTTGTTTGTGTATGACTCTTGTATTGACGGCTCTCATTACGTGCCTCGCATTTCTCCTTTTGATCGTTTTGTTTTTTTTCCTGTATTTTTATTATGTTCTAATTAAAGTGCAGTTCTTTGTTTGTATTTTTCCTTTTTTTGCTTTGAACGTTCTAAATATTTAAAATAGGGATATCAATGCTTGCTGTGAATAAGACAAACTGAACCATAAAGGGACAACGTTAAACAAACAATTAGCAAAGAATTCTCGTAGAGAAAACGGTTGTCGGAAAAATGTTAATGAAAACTGGGTGAAGGAGACCGAAGAAAGACGAAGAGAGAGAGAGAGAGAGAGAGAGAGAGAGAGAGAGAGAGAGAGAGAGAGAGAGAGAGAGAGAGAGAGAGAGAGAGAGAGAGAGAGAGAGAGAGAGAGAATAGAAAACACAAATAAGATAGAGGGAGAGAAAGAGAAGAGAGAGATGGAGAGGTAGAGACTCAAGACGAGACAGAACCAGAGACAGAGGTAGATAAAGGAATAAGGTATTAGCATATGCAGTACGACAACGACGGACAAATCCGTAATAACAATAAGAATAGAAGAAAGGAAAAGAAAGACAACGGCGAAGAGAGCACATAAAAGGAACACAACCAAAACAGACAGACACGTGCGCGCACTGTAACCATCCGTACATCGTCCCAAGGATTGTGTCAATTTAATTACAGGACTTGCGCATCGCTGGCCGGATTAATCTCACTTAATTGTCTTTGACTGCATTTGATTAGGCGATTATTAAATCCTGAAGGAGCCGGCGAGGATTAGGATATCCCATGGAGACAGAATTGGGGCTGACTGATCCCGTTTTGAGGGCGGTATAGACAGCCTAAGGAGACGATGCTAATGATTTCGGGATATTTAGAGCATATGCATATTCACACGCACACGCTCTCACGCACACGTATACGAGCGCGCGCACACAAACACACACACACACTTTATATTTATCTATCTAACTGTCCATGTATTTACATATACATATCATACACACACAGACACACGCACGCACGCACTCGTATATATATATCCTTTACTTCCTTGCTCCCCGTTGTCACGTAGAGATGTTCTAAAGTCTAAATTCGTTCGTTTATTTCCACTTCCGCGTTCCCTGACATGACATTGTGTCTAGTGATTAATTGGCGGCTCGTGTCTTGCCTCCCAGCTGATCTTGGCTCGCTGTTTTTCCTATATACAAAAGAGAAGCTAGATAGCAACAGCTGATAATGATATCGCTTTGTGCTTGGTAGTTGGTGTTTCTACGATGACTGGGTGACTGGGAACGTTCCTTGTTCATTTTAAGATAAGGTGTTCTTGTGTTTTCTTGTGGCTTACGTTAGCTGTTTATTTTTTCTCATAAACATAGAAGTACGTGCAGGAAGGATCGTTATTTAGTCATTAAAAGATGAGGGATATAAGTTGGAAAGTGTGAATAGATAGATGGAAAGAACGAAGGGGATTGTAACGAGAAAAGAAAGTATGGGGGAAATAGAACGAGGGAAGAAGAATGTGAAGATGAATAGAAAATATAAAGAGTGAAAAGAAATCAAGAAAAGAAGGCAGTGAGAAAAGAATTGCAGAGAACCAATAGAAAAAGTGAAAGGAAGAATGATAACAACAAAGAAAGAATATAAAGGAAGAAAATAATTTTTTGTGACCAAAAGGAAGAAACAATAAACCGAGAAGGCGCAGGCGTAGTGAGGTCTAGGGCTAGGGATATGAAGATGGAGAGCGAGAGAGAGAGAGAGAGAAAGAGAGAGAGAGAGAGAGAGAGAGAAGCAGAAAAGGGAAGTTTGTGCTACAGGCGCTCGGGGATCCTCCTCCTCCCTCGGCAATTAAAGTTGGGAAGATCATTGGCTTAATGTTAGGCGCTGCGGGGACGCTCCTTGGGCCCGTCCGAGGCGGTAGGCAGGCGGTGTGCTGGCTGTGGCTAGCTCTGTTAGGCAAGCTGTGCCATCACTGCTACGACTGTGAGAGTGCTGTGGCAGTTCATCATCATCAGTCATCATCTTCATCATCGTCACTATCATCACCATCGTCATCACTATCAGCACCACCAACACCGTCATCGTCATCGTTACCACTGTTATCATTACTATCATCATTATCATCATCATCACCACCATCATCATCATCATTATCCTCCTCCTCATCATCGTCATCATCAGCATCAGCATCAGCATCATCATCATCGTCATCGTCATCATCATCGTCATCATTAACTTTGTTGTTATTATTTTCATAATTGTTTAGGGTTGTGGGAGAGACTGCAGAGTCTTAGAATATGCATTTACTTTATAGAACAAGAAGGGATTTTTTTTTCACAATCTTTGCCCTAATTCTTTAACTACCTTATGTAATTGTCTGGATTGCAAAGTCTGGACTGCAAATAGTTGCAGAACTTATGTTTTATACTATGCCCTGGGTGGAGAGTAATAATTTGTTTATGTTAAGAGAAAAATGTGTTTAAAAAATTATGCTCGCACATTTTTTAAAGTATATATATCTATTATTGTAACATTGGAAGATATACTAATGATAAGGACAATCATAGTATTAATAATAGTAGTTATGATAATAATTACGATAATAGTAATATTGATGATGATATTGATGATGATGATTCTAACAATACTTCTACTACTTCTACTACTACTATTTTTATTATTGTTATTGTTACTACTACTACTACTGCTACTACTACTACTACTACTACAATTACTACTACTGCTGCTACTACTACTGCTGTTCTTACTACTACTACTACTAATACTACTACTTCTGCTGTTCCTATTACCACTATTACTACTACTACTAACAACAAAAACAATAATAATAATAATAATAATAATAATAATAATAATAATAATAATAATAATGGGAATGTTAACGCATGTACTTTAGCACGCGTGACCACACAAAATACACTGTGGTTATTAGAATATAAAACTGACTTGGAACAACAAAGGCAAAAATTGACGTAAACGCACTATGCCACGACCTCTGAGCCGCCCCTGCCGCCGCCGTATATTTTTTTTCTTCTTTTTTACCCTTTTTAGCAGAAGCGACATCCCTGACCCAATTAAACTGGCGGATCATTGTTAATTAACACGACACCCTGGTACCCATCACCCTTTCCCCCGTGTCCTCCCCTCACTCTCTCTCTCTCTCTCTTTCTCTCTCTCTCTCTTCTCTCTCTCCTCTCTCTCTCTCTCTCTCTCTCTCTCTCTCTCTCCTCTACTCTCTCTCTCTCTCTCCTTCTCTCCTCTCTCTTCTCTCTCTTCTCTTCTCTCTCTCTTCTTTTTCTCTCTCTTTTCCTCTCTCTCTCTCTCTCTCTCTCTCTCTCTCTCTCTTAATATATATATATATATATATATATATATATATATATATATATATATATATATATATATATATATATTATATATATATATAAATAGATAGATAGATAGATAGATAGATGTATAGATATATAAAAGAGAGAGAGAGAAAGAGGAGAGAGAGAGAGAGAGAGAGAGAGAGAGAGAGAGAGAGAGAGAGAGAGAGAGAGAGAGAGAGAGAGAGAGAGAGAGAGAGAGAGAGAGAGACAGACAGACAGAGAGAGAGAGAGAGAGTGAGAGAACCGAAAAGGGTAAGAGTTACGGTTAAGCTTTAGGATCAGAACGGCTATTTGAAGTTCGGGGAACGAGCACCAACTTCAGTTTGTGATTAGGGTTAAGGAAGCAGAAATGGCGTCTTTGAATGAAAATGGAGGGCCAGAAGAGGGAATATGGAAATGTACATTAATATTGTTACATATTATCCGAGAAAGACAGAATTGGACTGGAGGGGGAGGCTGTTCTACTTTTATTCCGATGATGATTTGTCAAGGTATAGGTAGCCTTATCAGTTATTATGTAGAAAGTCTACGGACTCTGTTCTCCACGTTTCATTTACACGTCAGATATTTCAGTTTCAATTTCAGTCTCGAGGTAATGGGTATGAAAGATCGGGAGAACGTCTCAGAATTATCTTAGAATA
>NC_051422.1:9443242-9445742 GCF_015228065.2 Penaeus monodon
CTCCCTCCCTCCCTCCCTCCCTCCCTCCCTCCCTCCCTCCCTCTCTCCCTCTCCCTCTCTCTCTCCCCTCTCCCTCCTCCCTCCCTCCTTCCTCCTCTCCTCCCCCCTCCGTTTTTACCTCAATACCTTCCCCTCTACCCTTTCCCTTCTCCCCTCTCCCTCGCCATCCTTCTCCACCTCAACCCCTCCCCTTCTCCCTCTCCTCCCCTCCCCCACCCCTCCCCCTCGCCTTCCCCCTCTCCACCTCAACCCCTTCCCTATTTCCCCCCCCCCCCCTTTGTTCCTCATTCACCGAAACATCAATCACACAATAAAGAGGAACAGCCACCCAGCGCATACACCGTGTCATTACGTTCACGTCGATCATTATATTAATCATCCTGAGAACAGTTACATTAAGATTGTAACATGTTTATTATTTAGAGCGGTTCTGGTTAAATCATGTCTTGATGTTATAATAGGTGTGTGTTTATGATTAATGGACAAATTGATAATCGTTCTTGCTTTGTAATTGATGTTGAGATATTACAGTAGTTGAAGTTGTATGAGTGAATGAGAAGTTGGTTATTGATATTGATCTGTACATGATAACTGATGTTTTTATGATGATATTTAGCAGTGGTTTTGGACTTTTCTTCATTAAATTTTAAGGCAAACTCTTTTATTTTCTGCTTTTGGTGAAATTAACTTTTATTACTTTCTTTTCTAGGTAAGTTGTGATCGATTCTTCGTTATGACTGACGTGTCTCAGAAATACTGGTGAGTCTCAGTGACATATAGACTAAAACTTATCAACTTTTTGTCGATATATAAGTTTTGAGTTTCTGGGAATAACTTCATTCTTAATTGAGAAAATATGTATCGTAATTTACACTATTTAGGGTCCAATTGTTCAATAAAACGGTGGATTGCTTTTAAAGTGAATTTGATGATGGTGTGGTACGAAGTCGAAGATGGAACGCGGAGAAAAAAAATGCGGAAAAGAGAAGGGCACATAATGGTAATAGAGAGGAAATGGAATATATAGAAGAAGGATGCGCAACAGATCCAGCAGAGCGAATCGCAGAGAAAATGAATGAGGGAATATGAGTGTTTATCTCGGTTACCTCCTTTGCCGCCCACGTTCTATTAATTCCTTCCTCATTTAATCCTTCCCCTTTCCTTCTCTCCTTCTTTCCTCTCTCCCCTTACCCCCCTCTCACTTCCCCTCCTCCACCCCCTCCCACTCTCTCCCCTTACCCCCCTCCCTCTCCCTTCCCCTCCACCCCTCCCTCCCACCCAAAGCACCCAACCGTCGCTCTCACGCCTCCGCTGCTTTTGTGTCTTTGCCTGCTTGTGTGCCTGCCAAGCCGCTTCTCTCCTCAGTTACTGTTGATACGGAGAGAGATTATTCATGTAAGGCAACTGCGCACGTCTATGCTAATTTCGACGCTCGGTAGGATTAGTCTGGAGTCTAGTTGCTTTTCCTGGATTAATTAAGATGGCGTCTGATCAGGTTTTCGTTGTGAATGGGTTTTGCTGATAAAAAGAGTAGGTATTGGGGTTTTGTTTATGAGGAGGCTGAGTGGGATTGTGATCAGGAGTGGGCGAGGAGTGCGTGGGTGCAACCGTGATTTGTAGATAATCCAGTGATTCGATGATGTGCCCGTGATTCGTAGAAAATCCCAAAGTTCGTAGATACGCCCGTGGTTCGTGGATACGCCCGTGGTTCGTAGATAATCCTATATTTCGTAGATGCGCCCGTGGTTCGTACATACGCCCATATTTCGTAGATGCGCCCGTGATCCATTATGGATTGTGGCGAAAGGAGGAGCGACGAGGAGGCGCTGGCGAAGGCTGAGCTCCAACAGCTGACGCGGAGATGACGGAGGAGACACGCCGCATTACTCTTGGCCGGCGAGGAGCTTTCCGCCTCTGATCCGATTTTGCGGAATGACGATCGTTTTTCCTTTCCGATAGATGCGCTGATGTGATCGGATATGTGTGTATTTGCGTTATGTTTTTGCTTTATTATGAATATCCCCGGCTGGAGAGGATGTCAGCTATTTGCGCTTTCGGTAGATTTTTTATGCTGAATAATGCAGCAGTATGGTGTTAGCGAGTGTGTGAGTAAACGCACATACGCACACGGACGCGCACACACACACGCACAACACACACACAACACACACACACACACACACACACACACACACACACACACACACACACACAACACACCACACACACACACACACACACACACACACACACACACACACACACACACACACACACACACACACACACACACACACACAACCACATACACAACACACACAACACACACACACAACACACACACACACAACACACACACACACAGCCACACACACACACACACACACACACACACACACAAACAAACCTGTACTCATATACATCCAAACACACTCGCACTCCCCTATCGTTTCTCACCATTTAATCCCCTCCCCCCCTTTTTCCCCTCTTACCCCCGCCC
>NC_051422.1:9455742-9463242 GCF_015228065.2 Penaeus monodon
GGCGGCAATGGCGTCGTCGGAAGCCTTGACAAACCCGAAACCGCGCCGGCATTCCCAGTTGGATTTTCGTTGAAAGGGAGCCGAGAGTAAAAAAAGGGAAGAAGAGAAAAAAGGGATAAATAGAATAAAGAACTGAAAATTACGGACAGTAAACATCGATTTAGTTTGATCAAACATAAATATATTTGCTTTCTATCGCGTTACGACGGATCCACTTCTACAAACACCGATTCTTGAATCCTACTTGAGCGGATGGAGAGTGTGTGAGTGTTTACTCACTACTACCAGGGTTTTAAAGAGCTCAGAATATCGGTGAGTTTAAAGGTTGGTTAAATAATCACTCTGGGTGTTTGCTTTTCGGAAGTAAACATACAAACATATTGATTATTCTCGGAAAGGGGAGACCGAACGCGTACACACGGATACGCACCTGCACACATAGCACTTACATACATGATACAAACAACGCATATATGCAAGATTCACTGGTGATATAAGATTATTTCCTTGCATTTTAGGAGATAGATGTCGTTGTGTTTTTTGTAAATTACATAGCTTATATCACATTGCACTGATTTTACGTTGTCGCCAATATTCCAGTCAGTGTTTTAGCCTTATTCAGTCAAAACAGTACGCGATTGCATTTGTTTAAGTTATTTTATTTTATATTTTTAAATCTATGTAAGTGGCATTCTAAAGTTTCCGTTACCCTGGTTAGACGTGGGCAATAAATGATGCCTATTTGAGGTTCTTGTGAATGAAAATGGGAATTTCGTGGCGGTCGAAAGCTATTTTTAGGGTTGGGCTATAGCTCAGGATTAGTTTAGCATTCGTAATAACAGACCAGGCAGGACTAGGCGAGGGTACAGATAAAATATAGAGATCGCGAATAATGTTGATGGTTTATGCATATATTTACGTATATCCTTTTTTGCTCTTTATTTCTTTTTGTCTTTTTGAATTATTTTGTTGCAGGTATTTATTTAGTAACCAAAAAGAAACAAAGAGGTAAAAGATAAAGTAATGAAAAGAAAAATCTGCTGGGAAAATACGCCTCAAAAAATGCAATCGAAGAAGACACCGCACACTCCAAAGCAAATCTAACGACCAATTGAAACTCGGGTCCTCGGATATTAGCCAATCAGAACTGCGGACGTCGTCGCTCACGGAGGTGATTGGTCCACAGAGAGACATTAAAAGAAAAGAAAGATGTAGAAAGAAAAAATGCTAATCGTAAAAGATAGAGAGGGAAAAAACGAAATAGAAATGAGAGTTTGAACCTCCCAAAGGGAAAAGATATTCGGGGAAAAAAGGGGGAATTTTATTGTGCGTGACCCGTCGTCTGTCCATATTTTCCACGTCACTTCGCTCCGGCCGCCCCTTCGCCTCGCCCGCTGGTATTGCGTGGAGGATTTTCGAAAGGATAGAGACCAAGGGGGTTGGATGGGGGGGGGGGTGATTGCAGATGTCTGGCGGGGTTGGGTGGTTGTGACTTCGGTGTCTGTCTGTTTCTAGCGGTTTTTTTTTTTTTTTTTTCTCTCTCTCCCTTTCTCTTCCTCTCTTCCCTCCTTGCCTACTTATCTTGACTGCCCCATCTCTCTCTCTCTCTCTCTCTCTCTTTGTTTCTTTCTCTTTCTCTTTCTCTTTCCCTCTCCCTCTCCCTCTCCCTCTCCCCTTTCCCTCCCTCCCTCTTTTTCCTCTGTCCCCCTTTCCCTCTTTCTCTTCTCCAGCGTGTGTCTTTCTATCTCTTGCCATTGTCTTATGGCCCCCACTCATTCGCTACTGTAAAAGGCCGGTCCGGGATTGGATTCTTAGAATCGTCATGATTGATGAAATTGGGATTAAGGATTCGGTGATTCGCTCGGCTGTAATCTACCTCCAAGACGCATTTTTTTTCTTCTTTTTTGTTGTTATTTCATTGTGCGTTATTATCTTGTTCTATATTGGTTACATATATATATATATATAATATATATATATATATATATATATATATATGTATATATATATATATATATATATATATATATATATATTTTTTTTTTTTTTTTTTTTTTTTTTTTTTTTTTTTTTTTTTTTTTTTTTTTTACTCATTTCTATTTTCCTCTTCCTTGTTTTCTATTCATCGTCTTTCCATCCATTTCCTCTTCGAAATTGTTGGCTTCGGAGGCATCCCTCCAGATAGAGCGAATGCCAACATCTCACGAGAATTTTATAAATGCATTCCATGTACTTACTAGATTTAGAAATTCATGTTTGACTTGGAAAGCCTTTCAAAACATCCGTCAAAACAATCTGAAGTGTGCTGGAGTGAACCACATTTTCTTAGCAGGGTATCCAGAGTCGGCTCGTGTTTATAGGGACGTCAGGAGTGCTTGCGTTATCATAATAAGCATATTATTCTGCTAGTTGTTTTGAATGTCTGCTGCATCGAACAAAATTTTACGGCGGAAACGGTTTTCGTCGTAGCTTAAGGTCGTGACTACGTGAGTCATGAGTATTTAACTTGCGAATAATTTAAAGTAACGATTATATTAATGATGAGAGTATACAGAGAATGCGAAAGAATGTTTGAAAAAAGCGAATGTATTACTGATTTCGTAACAAAGGAAGACATTATCTGAATGATTCATTGGGTAAATTCGATGTTTGTTTAGGTCTTGCATGAGGAAGTAACTGCATGAGAATAGGCGGGAATGAATGCATGAGCAAGTGAATGCGTGCGTGATTAACGTGAGGATAGGCTCATGCTACCTCAGAGGAGGGTGCCCTTGGGGAGGGGAGTGGGGGTGCCGTGCCAAGTGCGTCTTTGTTAGTTGCAGCAGGTACCTCCGGGGGTATGGGCGGGGGGCATCGACCCCTCCCCTCCCTCCTCACTCCACGCGAGCCGCTCAACAATGGCGCTTTGTTTTTACGCTGTGACTGAGGTATTGATTCTATCGGGTCACCTGCAGGTGCCCCGTTCACCCCTAGGGGAAGGAGCGGCACGGGAGGCCCTCGGGGCTACTTGGTACTCGGCCGAGACACTTGGCATTCGGGTGGACCGTATGGTACCCTGGAGGAGGAGGTGCCTCTGTGTGGGCTGGCGCCGTATATAGCCTTCGTTTAGTTCTTATGTCATGGACTCGTTATAGCGGCCGACTCTGTGCTCCCCTTCTTCGTGGGGAAGAACTTCAGCTGAATTGGTTGGGCCTTTAAACACTTTGGCTTTCAGTTATACATTTCTTTATACATATAGGCACACACACGCACATACAGTGTAAATAATGTGCATTCATGTAGTTTTCTACTGATTATGATGAAGTAATGATACTGAGCGTAATGCAAAGCGATAATAAGATAATATTACGTGAACTTAACTTTAACCTTTCTTTTCCTTAACCTGTTGTTCCTCCTTATCCATCATATCCACTGCCTCTTTCCTCATTTTCCTCTTCCCCGCCTCACACGAGTAAAAATAATAATAATAATAAATCCTTAGTAAGGGTGATCCCACCTGAGGCTATTTGGGGTTCGGACTTCGATAATTCGGACTTCAATAATTTTTTTTCTTTTTCTTTTTTTTTCTTTACGGCTTTCCTCAATGTTTTAACTTTATATGTATATATGTATATATATATATATATATATATATATATATATATATATATATATATATATGTTTACATTATTTATTTATTTATATTTCTGTCGTTTTGCTGATATCGAGGTCTAACTATTTAGCCTCTTTTTGAAGGGGTTAGAATATTTTGCTTTAAGGATGGAATGGGAGGATATTAATTTTTGTATTAATATATTTTTATGTTGGATTCGCATTGTCTTGTTGCCTCTTTGGAAGTGGAAGCTGAATTAATTAATAAATTATAAATTAGCACTTTGTACATACAGATATCTCCACACACACACACACACACACACACACACACACACACACACACACACACACACACACACACACACACACACACACACACACACACACACAGACTCCCTGATGACTGGATCGCGTTCCATCTCTCCAGACAAGGCAAGAGAGATAGGAAAGCTAGATAAGGAACGATGGGTGATTCCCCAGAATACAACGTACAAGGAGTTTCTCTTTCTGTGTCTGGGGCCGCTAAAGGAAGACTTCTGAGGGGAAGGGAGGCTTTCAGAAAGGAAATTAGATTCTTAACGAGGAACGTCCTCTGCGCCGGGTGTGGAGGAACGCGCGAAGGAGGCGAGGGAGGACTGCATTGCTTCAGGGAAGGAGGGCGAGGGATTAGGGTTAGAAGGGAGGAGGGGAGGTGGAGGAGGAAGAGGAAGGTGAGAGAGGGAGGAGGGAAAAGGGGGAGATAGAGGAGGAGGAGGGGAAAAGGGGGGATGGAGGAGGAGGAGGGGAAAAGGGGAGATAGAAGAGGAGGCGAAAAGGGGTAAGAGAGGGAGGAGGGGAAAAAAGGGGAAATGGGGAAGGAGTGAAAGAAAGAGTGGAGAGGAGAGAAGACGGCTGTTGGGGAGGAGGTGAATAGGGGAGAGAAAGGGACAAGGGGCAATAAGAGAAGAGGGAGAGGAAAGGAGGGGAGAGAGAAGGGGGCGGAGAAGGACGGGAGAAGGGTAGAGTAGGGTAATGGGAGAGGAAGAGAGACGGAGGAGTAGGGGAGAGAAAGGGAGAAGCAGAGTAAAGGAAAAATTAGAGGGGAAAAGAGGGGAGTCAGGGGAAGTAAAGGGGAGGAGGAGAAGGAAGCCAGTGATGGAGGAACAAGGCAGGGGGAAATGGCCATGTTTGAGGGTGGCCGTTCCGGAGGCTGCTTTAAGGCTCTCTCCCTTCGCCTGTTTATCCGCCTTCCTCCTCGCCCTCCGCCTCTCCTTTCCTTCTTTTGTCTTTCTTTCTTTCCATTCTTGTCTTCATTCCTGTTGTATTATCTACCTGTTTTTTCCGCCCTTCCGTCTTCTTTGCGTTCTTTCTTCACCTCTTTCTTCTCCACCTTTTTCTTGTCTCTACCTCTTCGCCTTTCTTGCCTGCTGCGTTTCCTTTTCCATTTCCCTTTTTTCCCATTTGCTCCCATGCCTCCTCCCCTGTTCTACCTTTTACCCTTCGATTCCTTTTCCTCCTTCCCTTTCTCCCTATTTATTTACATTTACCTCCTTCGTCCAGTTCTTTCTTTCACATTTTATTCCAATATCCTCTGTATCCCCCCTGGTCTTTTTTTTCCTCCACTTTTTCCTCTCTCCTTCTGCACAGCCTTTCCTCCTTATCCCTTCTTCCTTCCAGACTTCTTCCAATCTCCTTTTTGCGCATTCCCCCTTCGCTTTTTTCTTCCTTCCTCCTCCTCCGCGCTTATCCCTTCCGCTGTATTTTCCTCCGGTTGTGAGTACTGCGAGGTGTGACCCGAGTCTTAGATGACCTTCTCTGACCTCCGCTCGTGCCTAGTTATCTGTCTTCTTTGTCTTTCCTTTCATTATTTTTCTCTGCTCTCCTCCAATTTTTGTGATGTTAGTTGTACCACGTATCATAAATTCTATTATAAGCACAAGGAGCCTTCAAGGGTATACAATAGGGGTACACCCAGAGTACACGCGGCCTACACACAAGTGGGTAGAGCCTAAAGCTGCCCTCACACCGTGACAACCTAAAAGTCACCCCCCCTTGCCCCCTTCCCCTTCCCCCTCACGCTCATCAACATCCCCCATCAGCACCCCACTCCATCCCTCTTCTCTCTTCCCCTCGCCTTCTCTCACACGTCTCTCACCTCCTCACCCTCTCCCCCACTTACGTTTTACGTCCCCTTCATTCTCCCTCATCCACTCCTCTCATCCTGCCAACGCTTCTTCCACCCACACTTCACGTTCCTTCTCTTTCTCCCCACCCACACTTCACGTCCCCTCCCCTTCTCCCCACCTTCATTTCACGTCCTCTCTCGTTCTCCCCCACCCACACTCCATGTCCCTTCTCCTTCACCCCCACCCACCCCTCTCACCCTCTCGTCGTCTCCCCCACCCACACCTCCAACCCTCGCATGCTCTCTCCCAGCAGCGTCACACACACACCCTCCTATAACCCCCCCCCCCCCCCCCACTCACAGCTCTGCCCCATCCACAACTTTCACCCCCTTCCCCCAGTCTCTCCCCCACTCACACAGTAAACCGTTAGTAGCGATTATGTGCCACAGTTTATGGTGTCCCTGATTCTGTTTATTTGTTTCGCATTTTGTTCTTGTTTTTTTTTTTGTTTTTGCAGTTGTTTTTTGCACTTGTTTTCTGCTAAGTGATTGCGTGACACGTTTATGGGAGGGAGCTGATAGTGAGGAGGGGGGAAATGGGGAGGAGGGGGAGAGTGATGGTGAGGCAAAAGGGGAAAAATGTTTGGTGGTGGATGGAAAAGCACTCTGTAAAAAAAAGAAAACACTATACTAAAGACGTCTTTGATCTATATTGTTTTTTTGTCAGTTATAGTGATGCTTTAATCACGTATGGTGATGGTAGTTTTTTATTGTCAGTTATGAGGATGGCATTTTAGTCGGTTATGGTGTTGATGTTAATTTATTAATTATGTTAACGGTAATGTTTTGTTAGAGGTAATTATGGTAATGATAGTGTTTTCAGGTCAATTAAGGTGATGATACAGAGGACGGGATGGTGAAAGGAAAGCAGAGACTAGTGCAGCATAAAGGGTTTATCCGTTGTTAGGGATGGGTGAGGTTGCGGATAAAAGAGAGGAGAATTAAAGAGAGAGGGGAAAAAAGGGAGTGAATGAAAATGAGAATGAGGGTGGAGAAGAGACGTTTAGAGAGGTAAGTTATAGGAAGAGAGAAGGAGACAGAGAAGGGGGGGGCGGAAATGAGAAAGATAGTGAAGGTTGAAAAGCGAGGAAGGTTATACGGAGAAAGAAATAGAAGAGGGGAGAGGGAAATGTAAAAAACTCTGAGGGTGGGAGAGAGACTGAAAAAATGGAAGGCTGTAGGAGGAGAGGCAAGGGAGAAGCAGGAATGAGAAATGGAGATTGAAAGAGAGGCGAGAGAGTATATCAAAAAGAGAGTGGGGGTGAGAAAAAAATCAGAAAGAGGGAAAGATTATGAGAAAAGAGTGGATGAGGAGGAGAGAGAAGACTGATAAAGAGAAAAGGGGAGAGAGGAAGAGAAGGAGAGGATATGGGAAGGATAGTGAGAATGGGAGAGAAACTTAAAGAGGGGAAGGTAATTTGAATAGAGAGGCAGAGAGATGTGAGTCGGAGAAAGACTGGAAGAGACAGTGGAAAGAGGAAGAGGGAAAATGGTGATGGAGAGAAAGGGGAAGAGAGGAAATGAGAAACAATTAAGGGAGAGAGACTGACAGAGAGCAACGTTATGGGAAGGAAGGGGGAAACGAGAAAGAGGAAAACAGGGAAAAATAAGAGAAAAGAGAGTAATAAGTCTAGAAAAGGAAAACCAAACGAGAAAAGGGAAGAGAAAAATAAAGAGTGCAAGGATGATAAAAATCAGCGCGCCTCACTAAAATAAACCGTGCCTCCTCTTCTCGCATTGT
>NC_051422.1:9473242-9477752 GCF_015228065.2 Penaeus monodon
GTGTGTGTGTGTGTGTGTGTGTGTTCGTATTGTGTGTTCTTGTTTTATCACACCCCATAAATCTTGAATCTGGAGATCTTCGGATTTCAAAACTCCAAGAATCTGTCATTCTAAGACCTCGCCGAATGACGAGATTATACTTTCGTGATTTCGCATTTGACAGCCGCGCCCCCTCGCTGCGCCGCGAGTGCGACCCGCGGGGATTCGGGAACAATACTTCCCGGTCGTTTGTAATTATGGCGAGTCGTTTCGGAGGTGCAAGTCGGGCGGAGATGGCGAACCGATGGCGGTGCGTGGGAGAACCGCTTGAACCAGTTTCCCGCTGAGGTATACGGGGGCGCCTCTGGATCGGGAGAACGTTTTCTGGCTGTCTGTTTGTTTGTCTCTCTTTCCTTCTCTCTTTTACTTCTCTTTTTTCTCTTTTTCCATTTTTCTCTTTCTCTCACTCTCTATCTTTCTCTCTCTCTCTTTCTCTTTCTCTTTCTCTTTTTCTTTCTCTTTCTCTTTCTCTTAAGTGAAGGGAGAAGACAAGAGAGAGTGAAGATTCGGTGAAGAAAATATGGAGAAGTGAGGTTATGGGAGGTCAGTTGAAGGGAGAGAGAGAGAGAGAGAGAGAGAGAGAGAGAGAGAGAGAGAGAGAGAGAGAGAGAGAGAGAGAGAGAGAGAGAGAGAGAAATACACACAGGTAGAAGAGAGATTTTTAAATTGAAATTTAAAGTAGTTTATTATTCATTGCCTTCTGCAATTGTATATATATTCATAATTAGAGAGAAGGACAGGCGAACGATTGAATGAAAGAGAGAAACATAATTGCCGCAAAGTAAAATGGGCGTGATAGGCGAAATATTGATAATGAATGAAAGAGAAGCATAATTGCCGCAGAATAAAATGGGCGAGATAAAGGAAATATTGATAAAGAAAGAGAGAACGCGTGGCAAGCGAAGACAAAGTGGACCCTTTGTTTGTTTTCCATTTGTTACAAAAATATCATCATCAAACAGCGTCATTTTCAGTGATCTCCCGTGGCAACATCGGAGAACGTTGGTCTTCAGTATGTAAACCCGATTTTTTTTTTTTTTTTCTTTTTTTTTCTTTTTTTTTGTGCGTGTGTGTGTGTGTGTGTGTGTGTGTGTGTGTGTGTGTGTGTGTGTGTGTGTGTGTGTGTGTGTGTGTGTGTGAGTGAGTGAGTGAGTGTGTGCTAGTTGTGCAGTCTTACGGAGGATATATGAGAACAGACGAAAGTTTGGGTGAAGAGAAGGAAAAATGAAACGGAGAACGAAGAGAGAGAAGACAAAATGTTGAGGACCAAAGAAATGAGAGAGAGAGAGAGAGAGAGAGAGAGAGAGAGAGAGAGAGAGAGAGAGAGAGAGAGAGAGAGAGAGAGAGAGAGAGAGAGAGAGAGAGAGAGACTGAGAGAGAGAGAGAGAGAGAGAGAGAAGGGAGGACAGGAAGGCAAAACGAGGAATACAATAAATGAATAAATACAATAAATACAAACCAAAAGAAAATTGGGGGAAACTGGAAAGTAAACTAAAAACAGGGAGGGGAAGGAGGAAGAGTAAAAGATAAAAGAAAAAAAGAAAAATAGCCAAAAAAAAAAGGAAGAAGGAGAAAAAAGAAGAGCAAAATATACGACCATGAAATAAATTCGCGTTACTTCAGAGCAAAGAAATCGCCGCCTCCGTCCTAGGGGGACACATCTCTGTCAGGGAGAACGAATAGTCATGGAAACCTGAATTTAAGGTCTAGTGCTCGAGGAAGAGGGGGAGGGGGAAGGGGGTGGGGGCGGGGAAGAGGGGCAGGGAGTAGAAGGGGGAAGAGAAAGGTAAGGGGAAGAGAAGGGTGAGAGGAAAGAGAAGGGGGAAGAGGGAGAGGAGTGAGAATGGGAAGAGGGAGAGGGACAGGGATTGGGAAAGAGGGACAGGGAGAGGAAAGAGAAGGGGGAAGGGGAAGGGGTAGAAAGAAGAGAAGAGGGAGGACGAAGGGAAGAGGAAGAGAAGAGTGAGAAGAAAGAGAAGGGGGGAGAAGCAGGGAAAGGAGTAACGGGAAGGAGAAGGAAAGGAGGAAGAGATAGTGTAAAGGTGAGAGGAATAGGAAAGAAAAGGGGAAGGAAAGGAGGAGATGAAAGAGAAGGGAAAAAAGGAAAGGGGGTAGGGGGGGGAAGAGCATGAGGAGGAGGAAGGGGAATGGGAAGAGGAAGAGGAAGAGTATGGGGAACGCATAATCGCAACCACCCTCCTCCTTCGCGATGTGTGTATCTGTGTGTGCTTGTCTGCGTATGATCTCCGTCTGCTTCCTGCTCCGTTACACCGTGCCTCCGCTTCCCCCTTCGGTATGGAGCGGAAGAGCGAGGGAGAAGAACCTCCTGCTTGTTTCGTCTTTGATCAGGGAAGTTATGGTCGCATAAAAAGAATATATCTCGAGTCTGAAGAACATGACGAAGGAAGACTTTAGCCGTCTACCTTTTCGCGTTTGTTATTTCATTTAATTTCATTATCGCTTGAAGCATTTCCTTTGTTGTTGTTGTTGTTGTTGTTGTTGTTGTCGTCGTTCGGTTATTGGTTTAGGTATTTCCTTTTTTTTATGGATAAATGGAGGCGGAGCGGAAATAATGTAGATATTCAGCAAGACATGCTCATATTTCTGTTCCGTTTTATATTGCGAATGAGAAATGCCAACATGAAATCCAGAGATAACGATTTGAAGATAAAATGGGAGAGAGATAAGGAAAATGAGAATTAGAAGGAGAGGGAAAAGAGAGCGAGAAGGAGAGAGAGAGAAGAAGACAAAGAAGGAGAGAGAGAAGACAGAGGAGAGAAAAGGAGAGGGAGAATAAGAAAAGGGAGAGGGAGAAGGATAGAAAAGGACAGGGAGGAGGATAGAAAAGGAGAGGGGGAAGGATAGAAAAGGAAAAGGATAGAAAAGGAGAAATAGACGGAGGGGGTGAAATAGACGGAGAGGGAGAAACAGACGGAGAGAGAGAAATAGACGGAGGGGGAGAAATAAACGGAGAGAGAGAAATAGACGGAGAGAGAGAGGGAGAGAGAGAGAGAGAAAGAAAGAAAGAAAGAAAGAAAGAAAGAGAAGGAGCGTACAAAATATGAGGCTAGCTAATCCTTATACATTCCGTAAATGCTAGCAGTGACTATATTTTTCTTCTCGTCTTTTTTCCTATCTTACCTGTAAAATGATTCGGAAACAATTTTCCCAACCTTCCTGAGTCAAGATGTGAAAGGGATCTCCTAAATTGAATTACGCCAAAATCTCTCATCAAAGTACGCGAAAAACACGACAGACTAAAGAAGATAAAAAAGACGGCGGCCTTCCCCACATT
The DNA here is from genome assembly GCF_015228065.2 of Penaeus monodon. Lineage (NCBI taxonomy): Eukaryota > Metazoa > Arthropoda > Malacostraca > Decapoda > Penaeidae > Penaeus > Penaeus monodon. The sequence continues at coordinate 9,476,577 of NC_051422.1, forward strand.
TTTGGCGGGTAAAACTCTTCTAAACTATTATCCAAGGAGCGGAAAGGTATGCAAGAGATCCCGGGCAAAGTTATGGCAGAATTGTCGCCCGGAGAAAAGAAGGTTCTGGAAGATGGATAAGCCTTTTCCCTTAAATCGTTAGGAAACTGTTGTTCGAATCTTTTTTGGGGGAAAATACGGAAGGAGGTCGGCAGTGGATTTTTTTTTCCTTGAGAGGGGTCAGAGGGTGAAAGAGAGGGGGGGGGGGGGGGGGGGGGGGGGGGAGGGGAGGGGGGAGTGGGGGGGGAGGGGAAGTTGAGGGAGAGGGAGAGGTAGTGAAAGGGGGAGGGGAGACGAGAGAGGAGAGGGGAGGAAAAGAGAGTTTCTCTCTAACCGTCTCTCTTCTTTCACTCCCCCTTCCTCTTCCTCCCCTCCCCCCTCTCCCTCTCCCTCTCCCTTTCCCATCCTTCCTCCCTCCACCTCCTCCCTCTCCCTCTTCCTTTCCCTTCATTCCTCCCTCCCTCATCCTTTCCCTCAGCCCCTCCCTCCCTTACCCTCTCCCTCTCCCTCTCCCTCTCCATTTACTTCCTCCCTCTCTCTTCCTTTCCCTCCCTCCCTCCCTCCTCCCCCTTCCACCAAACCCTCTGCCTGTGCACAGTGCTCGCAGAGGTGACATGAGACCAAGTAGAGAGATTTAAGGAGACGTCGCGGCAGCAGACAGTGGCGCCTCCGAGGGTCTTCTTGGGCGAACCTTGTGTGTGTCCGCTGCTTGCTACGTTGATTGGTTAATGGCGTTGTTGTTATTGAAGTTTTTTTTATTATTTTTGTTGTTGTGGCTAGTGATAGGATTGGGTACTATTTTGATGATGATTTATTTATTTAGTGTTGTTATACTTGTTATTGTTTTAGATTGATATTATTTTTTTTAATTGTTGCATTTTTTATAATGATAGCGGTAATAATGATAACCTTGATATTCATATTATTATTTATCATTTTATTTATAATGTGTATGAACAGATAATTGTTTATTACTATTATTTCTACTGTTATTATATAATTTCAATTCAAGCTGTAATGCATTTCTTACACGTTTGCCCGTTTCTGATTCTTCGATTAATTTATTTATAGAATATCGTTCCTCATCTGTCTCTCCTGCTTTGGATTTGAATTTGTATTTAGTAGGGATATCGTATG
>NC_051422.1:9480352-9492852 GCF_015228065.2 Penaeus monodon
AAATCACGGCACGGGATAAAGTCTTTAAAAAAAGGGACCCGAAACCACTCCTCGGCGTTGAGTTCTGGCCGTTCGGTTGGCAGGGAGGTCGTTCCTTTAGCTTTTATGTGCTTGTCTTCTCCAGAAATTATTGTCGTTTGTTGTATCGGTAGTGTGGCAGAGGGCAGTATTGAACCAGTATTAGGAAAAATATTTAATTCTTTGGTTATGCATGTATTTTATTTCAATTAATTTCATGTTTATGTTTTTTATTTCCTTAAAACCTAAATTGTCTCCTTTAAAGCACGTGCAGCCGAAGCCCCTCACAGCTCTTTGTGCCTGTAAGAGTTTTTACAGCGTCTATTTTGGTGTTGTCAAAATACTTCTGGTGGAGTTGTGGCCACTTGACTGTTGTAGTGTTTTCTTCGCCGGTATGTGGTGGAGGTGATGGGCGAATGTGGTGGTGCGATGTGGTTAGGAAAGGGATATGGGCACTTAAATGATGGTGAGAACATTACCACAATAATGGCTGATGATATGGTGCGTGTGGTCCCTGCAGCTAGTGGCAATTATGGCTAAATTGATATAGATATTTTTGTTTGGGTAATGGAGGGGCATGGCAGGATTAAGCCCATCCGATGCTCAATCTCAGTCCACTAACAATTCCTCCTTGGCACTACCATTGGTGCCCCCTCGACGTATCTCAGATGTCAAACTATGTCAGGTGACACAGAGATCCTATAGCTAGTTTCTTGGCGCAGTAAGACAATAAAAGATGTCTCCCTTATAATATGCCACAACGGCACTTTTAATAAAACTGTAACTATGGTATCGGTCCTGTGTGGTGTCCCTTTTCTCTTGTTTCCTGAAGGTTGGGATTGCCTAGTTGTTAATTCAGAGTTCGAGAAGGGAGGTGGATAGTGGCTACGGGAGACGGGAGGAGGAAAGAAGTGGATGATGCACACGGTAATGACGACGGAGATCACCGTACTGATAGCACACGCCAGCAGTGCCAAAAGCGCGTCAGCACAATCATGTTATTCTGTGTGTGAAGTGACAAGTAGCACCGTTAGAGCTGGTTTGTGGCACTTCGGGCGTTGCTTCTGGCCTCTCTCTCTCTCTCTCTCTCTCTCTCTCTCTCTCTCTCTCTCTCTCTCTTCTCTCTCGTCTCTTCTCTCTCTCTCTGCTCTCTCTCTCTCTCTACTCTCTCCTCTCTTCTCTCTCTCTCTCTCTCATCTCTCTCCTCTCTCTCTCTCTCTCTCTCTCTCTCTCTCTCCTCTCTCTCTCCTCTCTCTCCTCTTCTCTCTCTCTCTCTCTCTTCTCTCTCCTCTCCCTCTCTCATTCTTCTCTCTCTCTCTCTCTCTCTCTCTCTCTCTCTCTCTCTCTCTCTCTCTCTCTCCTTCGTCCTCTCTCTCCTTCTCTCTCCTTTCATCTCCCAAAATATCAAGCGCTGTCAGCCCCCGCGATTCGTCAAGCGTCAGTGTCATTAAGAGCAGGTGTCTGTCATACCTTACCAGCCTAAATTAAACTGCCGTCATTGTGTTGAGGAGGTGGGGGTTGAAGTGGAAGCGGGAGTGGAGTGAAGTGGAGGTGGAAGTGGAGTGGAGGTGAGGTGGAGTTGGGTGTAGGGGCAGGGGCAGGGTAGAGGTTGGAATTGAAGATGGAAATGGGAAGGGAGAGGTCCGAATGGACTGAAGTAGGAGAATAATACAGATGGAGATGGAAGTGGAGATGAGATGAAGAAATTCAGGAGGAGGAGGAGAGGGAGAAGGAGGAGAATGAAAAGGGAAATGAGAAAGACGAAGAAAAGGAAAAAGAAAAGAAAAATAGAGGAAGAAATAGAAAAAAAGAGATGATCACGGCGCCGAGAGTGAAAGCAGACATGAACAGTGCGCACAGAAAAAAAAACAAAAACGAAATAAGGAAGACAAAGAGTTGGCTGGATCTGCAGAAAGTGGAGAAGGGAGAAAACTGAAAATCAGGAAGAGCTTGAGCAGTACGAACAGCAGACGAGGGAGAGAGCCGATGGGATGCGTGGGCAGAAGATATATCGTAACGCTGTCAGTGTCTTGTTGAGGGAGATTTACGGGGGATGGAAAGCTCTGTAATTGATTAAAGTCTCCTTTTTTCTCTTTTATTCTATGATGTTTCCTTTGTCTCTTTTCATTTCTTTTCTTTTCTTTGTTTCTTCTCTTCTCTCTCTCTCTCTCTCTCTCTCTCTCTCTCTCTCTCTCTCTCTCTCTCTCTCTCTCTCTCTCTCTCTCTCTCTCTCTCTCTCTCTCTCTCTCTCTCTCTCTCTCTCTCTCTCTCTCTCTCTCTCTCTCTCTCTCTCTCTCTCTCTCTCTTCTTTCTCTCTTCTCTCTCTCTCTCTCCTCTCTCTCTCTCTCTCTCTCTCTCTCTCTAACTGTAGTACCCCTATCTCTATCTAATTATCTTATATTTATCTATTTGCCTGTCAGTCAGTTTCACACACACACACACACACACACACACACACACACACACACACACACACACACACACACACACACACACACACACACACACACACACACACACACACACACATACATACACACACACTTACACTACACATGCCTGACACATACCATCTTGACACCCAATAGACAGACGGGTTCATAACAACTCTATCTGTCATCAAGCATCAGCAGCTCTTCCATCAATGCAATCATAGCGCGTAATCAGACGCTGAATGGGGTTGCCAGTCAGGTCGGGGTAGATGTTGATTGTCTGTGATTTTTTAATTGTTTCATAGCGATTTTCTGTTTTTTTTTCTGCTGGTGATAAAGAAACAATTTCCTTTTTTTTAAACCATTAAGTTGATATTTATTTGTGTAATGTGTGGTTAAGAATGGGATGGTATATTTGTTTGAAAGGACGAAAATGTTGGTAGTTTGTGATTACGAGCAGCTTTCCAGCTGCAATTTTATGGATCATTTCAGGTGACGAAAGTTGGATGCGTTATAGGTGATTAGTGTCATACGGATGATAATTAAAGAAATATTTAGATTTTTCTTTTTATTAATCGCGTCTTAAAACTTAGAGATGCTGTTATTCACGTCACATTCACCTCCCGTTATCTACGTTTGACTCGAGTAGAAAAAACACATTTAAGACATTTTGATTTAGTAAGCATTTGATAAAAAAGTTAAGATTGAAGAACAGTTAAATATATGAAGGTGATTTAGGTTCTTCGTCACCTAGCCTAGTTTTTTGTCGACCCGCGGAGGAGATAAGGGTGCCCGGCCGTTACATTAACGGGGAAGGTGTTTTGGTGACCTTAGTCATGAAGGAAATAAATGAATTAGTCCTGATGTTTTGATGATCTCCGATGAAGTATCTGAAAAAAATATGGGTTGGTAGACAGCTTATCTTGTATATGTGGGTATAATGTGATGGATGTTATTATTTTTGAGGAGGGAAATTTGTAAAGAAGAAAGGAAAAATATGGTCGTGAGGTAAGGTAAATGGTAGGCTGCCAGGTGGTCTGTATGATAGACTGGGGGACGCGACTTTTGAGCATCTAAAGGTTCCATCAGACAGCTTCATTCCTGGCGGGAAGGGGAAATTGCGATGAGATTGGTTTACAGGGGAAGGAGGCCGAAGAGGGGAGAGGGAGGAGGGGAAGACGGGAAGAGGGAAGACCCAGGCGAGCTAACCCCTCTACCTCCCTTCTTTCCTCTACCCCATCCCCTCGTCTTCCCTCCCCTTCCCCTCCCCCTCCTCTTACCCCTCCCCTCTCCACCCCTCCCTCCCCTCCCCCTCCTCTTACCCCTCCCCTCTCCTCCCCTCCCTCCCCTCCCCACCCTTCCTTTCCCGCTGAAGCTGTCTGAAAAAAAATGGATTTCTAGATTACTTTTTTTCTTCAAAAATGTTTCTAACTCTTTATTTTGCATATTCTGCTTTCTGACGCGAGTCAAATATAAAAGCAACGCAAAGCTCGGATACAAAGTGAACGCAAACAATGGCATATCATACACAAAAGCAATATCGCTAAAAACAAACAGGCATTCATACTACGGCGGCAAAAACAAGTTTATGCCGTAAACGCGAATTCAAAAAAGCAAAATAACCGGCGCACGCAGACACACGCGCGTCTGTTTGCTTGCGTGGAAAACTTTTATCGCCGGTCGGGATGATGGAACGGAAACATGAAAAAGAAATAATAAACAGAAACAGGAAAGGAAGGAAAGAAATAACAGAGACAGGAAAAGCAGGAAAGAAATAATAAACAGAAACAGGAAAAGAAGGAAAGCGATGATGAACAAAATCAGGAAAACAAGGAAACAAAGAAAAAAGAGAAGAGAAAACAAGAAGAATGAGAAAAGAAAACCATAAAAAGAGGAAAGAGAAGGACGATAAAGCTCCGGGATCCATAATCATCGACGATCTGTTATCGGATAATGAAGTTCAGCAACAGAACGGATGAATAATTGAGGAAAAGCCCGGCGAAAGGGGGAGGAGGAGGAATGGAGGGATGGGGAGAGGAAGAGGCGAAGGGAGGAGGGGGAGAGGCAGTGGAAGATGGAGGAAGGGAAGAGGGAGAGGCGAAGGGAGGAAGGGGAGAGGCAAGGGGCGATGGAGGGAGGGGAGAGGTAGGGGACGGTGGAGGGAGGGGAGGGGAAGAGGCGAAGGGAGGAAGGGGAGAGGCAAGGGGCGAGGGAGGGAGGGGAGAGGTAGGGGACGGTGGAGGGAGGGGAGGGGAAGAGGCGAAGGGAGGAAGGGGAGATGGAACTAGGGGTGAGAAAGAGGCGAAGGAAATTGGCAACGGAAGGGGAGGGGAGGAATGGAGAGAGAAGAGGCAAGGGGATAGAAACGGGAATGGAAGGATGGGGAAGAAAAAGGCAGGGGAAGGGAGAGGGGTGAATGGAGGGAGGGAGAATGGGGGGAAGGAGGGATGGGAAGAGGAGGATGGAAGGATGGGGAAGGAAATAGGCAAACTGGGGGAGGGGGAGTAAATAGGAGTAATAGAGGGGAGAGGCGCAGAGGGAAGAAGGGGAAGCAGCAAAGGGAAGGGAACGGAAAGAGGCAAGTAGAGGGGGAGAAGGAAGAATAGAGGGAAGGAGGGAAGTGACATAGAGAAGGGAGGGGAAGAGATGAATGATTATGTGGGGGGGGGGGGGAAGCAAAGGGCAGACGCGGGGAGGGGAGAGACGAACGGGTGAAGGAGGGAACCAACCATTCAAGTTCCGATATCTTAACCGGTTATGTAACCATGCTTGGAAAACGCTGATTATCGGAAGTGCATTTCCGTCACCAAGCGTATGTACAATAATCAACGGCCTGAAAAAACAGAGATTTCCTTTATCTGATTCGAATCTTATCAGCGTGACACATTGGCTGTCGAATCCGTTTGCACTTAAAGCAGAAGGATTAAACTCTGCTGGCGTGCTTCCTCCGGCCGAACGCACTGGGACGAAATGACTCGCGACGGGAACTGATTCCATATTGACGGCAGAGCAAACAACTTTTTTTTCCTCTCCCCGCTTCGGACGCTACATTTTTTCTTCTTCTTCTTCTTTTCTTTTTTTTTCTTCGTCTCTCATCCTGTCTCCTGTTGGGCCGATATTATGAGTTTCGGATCTGACCCAGTTCCTGAGTCAAGGATCCTCTGCGGTTGCCTATTGTCGCTCCTTTGAATGCTTCCAATGAATACCGGCGGGTTGCATCACCTTCTGGAAGCGGGGAGGGGGAGGGGGGAGGAGTAGTTCACAAACCTCTTTAATCCTCTTACGAGAGAAACCCTAGCGAGGCCTACCTGGCTCCTCCAACCTGCTGACCCCCTTTGCTCCATACACCCGCATGCCCTCCGCGCGCTCGCGCCTGCGTCTGTCTCTTTCTCTGTTTGGATATATGTATGCACATGCAGGTATGCGCACGTGCACACACACACACACACACACACACACACACACACACACACACACACACACACACACACACACACACGCACACGCACACACACGCGCGCGCACACACACACACACACACACACACACACACACACACACACACACACACACACACACACACACACACACACACACACACACACACACACATGGGATGGGAGTACGCGCGCGTCTGTGTGTTGTATATGTATATACAGATAGATGGATAGACAGATAGGTGTAGATATATATGTAAATGTAAATGGAAAATAAAACAAGCAAGCTGGGTCAGGTGTTCAAACACATCCCTCCTCTTTTTTTAAGTCGTGGAAGGAATGGCAGCCTGAGCAGTGCCGCTTCACGCTGTTATTACATCCTGTGTGCCACTCTTGTGACACCACTCTCTCCCCTCCCCCCTCCCTCCCAGCTGAGGTGACACTGTCGACCTTCACCAAGATAGAGGTGGGGAAGGGAGGGCAGGTGGTGGAGGTATATTTTTACCGCCTTTTTCCCTTAGCTAGTCTCCTTGTCTGTCTCTTTCCATATGTCTCGTTTTGCCCTCTATATCCACACTTCTCCCTCTTCCTTCTCCCCTACCTTTATCATCCCCTCCCCCCTCCCCTCCTTTAGCTCATGGCTCCAGTTTTAATCCCCGTACAGCCGTCTCCCTCACTCCACGTGCGCGTTTTTGAGGGTCTTCATCTTATACGATACTTGATACAGCGCCATACTTAACCTGCTGTCGAATATTAAGTTTTGCTTGATGTACGGTTTCCTTTTAAAAACTTTGTTTTCAAAGCTTCTTTATTGACCTGTAAGTATAATTTTCGGGGAGCGACCTCCTGCAAGTTTGATCTCGTGTGACGTATTATACGTCTTTTCTTTCCCCTTTATTTACGGCTTTATAGCGACGAGGATGAACGAGCGCGTCTCTGAGACAACGGCCCCTCGTAGCGACGTTGTAACGGGTTATCGTAGATCTTTCCCCGTTTTATTTGCCGTGTGCGGGTGGGCGTTCGCCCCAACGAGGTGATTATATCCATTCAGTGCGGGATCCTTTGGGATTATGGGCCTGTTTGTCAGTTTCTGGCAGCACCGGATGAGTACGCTGGCATGTACACAATGGGTGTATTCACAATGTTACGCATTTGGGCTGTTATACTGTCTACACAGCAATAACCACAAACACGCATAACCTTACGTTACAAAGATTTGTTTACACACGCATAGGCGCACGCACGTGGCAATTATAAATTTATATTCATATAATAATCAATAACCAGACACGCACACACACACGCACGCACGCGCGCGCGCGTAAGGACTCTCTTGCTTTGGCCTCGGTCTCACACAAGCGGCTCACGTAATTCAAAAAAAGAAGAAAAAAAATGTATTCATAACTGGAACGGGAAGGGGGTAGGTAAATGCCCTGCCACATTCCTATTCTTGATATTGGATTCCGTATAGATTGCCTTTCCTGAGGGTAGGGGGCTCGGGGAGGGGGTAGAGGGGGAGGGATCCTTGATAGCGGGTACTCTTTCGTCTCCGCTTTCGTTGTGTAATGTCGTTGATTTATTGGTCCGCTGCTCTCGACTCTTTTCATAATTTTTTTTTTATCGAAATTGTTTCTTTCATGGAAAAGTGAGGTATTCTCGAGGTTAACGAGGGGGGGGAAATGACATTACTCATTGTCCCTGAGAGAAAGGGTCATTGCGGAAAGGCTAACCTTCGCGATCTTGACTTGACCCAACACGCTCTCCCTCCCCCCTCCCCACACCTTAACCCTCTTCTGCTAACCCCACCCCATCCCCACCCCCACCCCCACCCCCACCCTCTCAGCACTTCCGCTAACACGAAATGTGTCTTAGAGGCTCAGGCCTGGGTCCCTCGGCCACGAGCGGTGCTCTCAGAATGCGCTGGGACGGACGCTGGTTTTTTGTTTGCTGTTACCTCCTTTGTATTTTTGCTGTTGTTTTGTTATGTGTTGGCCTTATCTCAAGCTGTTTCTTTTTTAGTCGTGTGTGTTTGTTATCTTTATATATTTACTTAGAGATGACAGGCTTCAAGTGTTACGTGGGTATATGCATAAATAAGGTGCGGTCTGTGTGTGTATCACTGCATTATTATCTTTATCGAACACACACACACACACACACACACACACACACACACACACACACACACACACACACACACACACACACACACACACACACACACACACACACACACACACACAGATAGGGAGAGAGAGAGAGAGAGAGAGAGAGAGAGAGAGAGAGAGAGAGAGAGAGAGAGAGAGAGAGAGAGAGAGAGAGAGAGAGAGAGAGAGAGAGAGAGAGAGTAGATATAGAAATATTCGTGTGTGCGTGTCTATATGCGTATGTGTGTAACTGCCTATAAGAATAAATATTCAGCAATGTGAATAAGAATACGAGTCTTCCTCTCCGCTCGACCGGGAAAGGCTAAACTTGAAAATCAAACATTGATAATAATAATTATCTTTGACAAGAATGTCAGTGCCTTCAACAGGCGTTAGGTGAGTTTGGCTAATTACTTTTAGAACTCATTAAAGGTTTAGTGCTTCATTGATTTTGCTGCAGGATAGTACACTCGCCTGAGGTTAATTGAGAACATGAGTTATGGTAATTGCTGATTTTATTATACTGTTTTACAGACTGGATTGAATTAATAATATGCTACTGCGTTTTATTTATTATGTTATGTGATGCATATCGTTACTTTGTGTTTAATTATTTCATAATGTGTAACGATACAGTAGATTATATTACTTTATTTGTGTATTTTACATAATGATATTAATGATATATATATATATATATATATATATATATATATATATATATATATATATATATATATTGTATAGGGATAGATATATTATCTTTATATTATTTTGTAAGGATTATTTACACTATTTTATCTTCTTTTCTTACGTTACTGCACAATAGATCAGTCTACCATGTCACCTAATGTCTTTTTCTTTCTTGCAGGTACGTATGAGGGAGGAATGAGGGACCGAAAATGAGATCCTGGAATGAGTAAGGAGTGACCAAGGGTGAGAATCTAGAGGTAGAATGAGGGAACAAAAGTTTTCACTTTAGGGAGGAAGGTGAATCGAGATCCTAGAATGAGAGGGCCAAGAAGGGTGTATCCTGCAGGGACGAAGGTGAATTAAGATCCTAGAATGAGAGAGCGAGAGTGAGATATTCGTAATTTTTCGATGTGTGGACGAAGGTGATACGAGGACCCAGAATGAGGGACCGATAATGATGTATCAGTAATTTTTCAGAGCAAGGACGACGATAACAAATGCCTGGAATCATGGGAACCAGGAATGAGGTACCCATGAATATGTATTGCATAGAGGAAAGTGGTTTGATATATCTACCTTACACTGTACGCGTGGCAGCTGGTCACCCTTAAGCACCGCGGAGCCATAGTAGTGTTGCTGGAGTCACAGTTAACATTATAGCGACGTCGGATCTAGGTTAATTTTAAAAGCATCGTCTGCTCAGTTTTGATGGTGGAATAACATTTGGTCAGGGTCGCGTGAATGGTTGTTATTTCCAAAGGCTTCGTTTGTAATTTTGTTAGATTAATAAAAAACATTTCGAACGACGTATCGTCTTTAAAAATACAAAGCAAATGAAAAGTAAAAACAATAGAATGGATGAAAGAGATGTGAGAAATAGAAACAGAAATAAGAGCCACAGAATAAGGGAAATAATTCATCAAAGAACGCACCATGAATTAAGAAATGCCTCTTCATTGCATATCAGACATTATGACTTTTTTTCGCGGACAAATGATAGGTTTTCTCAGATATATGAACGCCTGTGTCTGTGTTTGCTTGTTGATCGTGCGTGTGTATTTTTATGTATATGTATGTGTATGTGTTCCGTGTGATTCTTTTTTAGCATTAATGATATTCCAGACATACAGATACAGCCATGGTTTAAGCAGCGTTGAAGGAAGTGCACAAAATACGCACACCATCAGACTGGAAATATCCAGTTAAAAAGCGCTGATTAATGAACGCAAAACACACGTAGCTTTGGTACACACCAAATCCCATCGTCAGATGTTTTGTGCAATCAGTAATGGCTTTAGTTTGAACGGAAACGGTGCGCAGTTTTTTTTAACCATTTCATTAAATGTTTTTAATTATTTGTTTTACTACCTTTTCGTTAGTTATACCTTTTGTTTGATTGTTGATTTGTTTATTATACTTTAAAACAGAAAAGGTGGTTCTTAATGAAGATTTGGTGTTTTCTCGTCTTCCTCGTCACTTTTGCTTATGGATTTTGCTGCAGATCGCTTTAAAAGAAAATACTTATGGAGTCTCTGCGGTGCTAGAAGACTATTGCAATTTAAGTTGAAGTAGAAGCTCATGCCATGGAGAGAAATATTATATATCATCAACTTCCGGCTATCAGTACATTTTACCGATAAAGAAAGCCTGTGATAACGGTAAACAAGAGCATCACACATATCAGTATATTTACAAGGCAGTCTTTATCGCTTCCAGTTCACTATCTCCTCATCCTCATTTCCTGCCTTTTTAACTCGTCCCCCCCCCCCTCTCTCTCTCTCTCTCTCTCTCTCTCTCTCTCTCTCTCTCTCTCTCTCTCTCTCTCTCTCTCTCTCTCTCTCTCTCTCCCTCTCGCTCTCGCTCTCGCTCTCTCTCCTCCGTCTCTCTCTCTCTCTCTCTCTCTCTCTCTCTCTCTCTCTCTCTCTCTCCTCTCTCTCTCCTCTCTCTCTCTCTCTCCTCTCTCTCTCTCTCTCTCTCTCTCTCTCTTCCTCCCTCCCTCCCTCCCTCCCTTCCTCATCCCATCTCCTTCCTTCCCTCTCCCTTTCCCCCTACCCCCTATTTCCCCCTCCCCCATCTCCCTCTCCCCCCATCCCCCTCTCCCCCCTTCCCTCCCCTCCGCCCACCCGCAACCCCGCATGATCTTACCAGGTAAACAGTCGAGTAAACAAACCCGCGTTGGCCACACACTAGATCAGGGCCGCGCGGCTTTGCAATCGTCGTGTGTTGCGATGAGCCACTGATGGAAGAGGGTTGGGGATTAGGGTGGGGGTTTAGGGGTGGTGGGGTTGGGAGAAGGGGTGGGTGGTGGGGGGTGGAGCACTGGGGGATTTGTGGGACTGTGATGTTGGTGAATCAATATCCATGAATCCTTCTGTCTTTCTTCGTCTCTCTCTCTCTCTCTCTCTATCTATCTATCTCTCTCTTAGATTTTTTTTCCTTTTTTCCCCTCCTTTCTCCCATTCATTCATTCATCTATCCCTCCATCCCCCCTTCCCCCCTCCCTCCCTCCCTCCCTCCCTCCCTCCCTCCCTCTCTCATTCCTTCCCTCCCCCCTCCTTCCCACTCTTTTTCTGTGCCACCCTTTTGCCTCAAAGATATCGCAGCCTTATCACTCGGAAGAAACTTGATAGAGCGTGCGACCAACTTGGGTCTCCCTGACTTGGTGGAGAAGTTAGGAGTTGAAGACCGAGATAGGGAGTCGTTCAAGAAAAAAAGGAAGAAAGGAAAAAGTGATATATATATAAAAATGAGTGGAAAGAAGATGGGGAAGGGAGGGGAGGGAGAGGGGGGTAGAGGAAATAAAATGAAAGCAGACGGCCGCGGGAAGTCTTCTTGTCGCATCAAAGATTTTCCAGTCTTCATATCAGAGTCACTGGGGATTTTAATCGGTCGTGTTTTTTCGCGGTGATAACAATGTTACTCATATGTTTATTATATATATATATATATATATATATATATATATATATATATATATATATATATATATATAGAATATAAATATATAATATATATATATATATATAATATATATATAATATATATATAATATATATTATATATATTATAATATATATATATACATATATATAAATAATATATATATTATATATATATAATATATATATATATATATATTATATATATAAATATCTTTTTTCTTCTTCTTTTTTTGGGGGGAGGGGGTGGCATTTCGTTTTTATTTATTCGTGATGATAACATTTCTGTCATTTTATCTTTATCTTTCCGCGGTGATAATGTTGTCACAGATATACATTTTTATGATAGCGCTGTTGACTGTGTTATTCCTCATTATTTTTGCGTTGTTGAAGTTTTTTGAAAAGGAAATAAGCTACCATAATTAACTTCATGATAGTGGTGATAGCAGAATAGGTTATGTATTCATGTTGCATACAACAAGAGCGCTAATGATGATAATGATGAAGCTGTTGTTATTACAGTTGATAGGCCTATGCTATTATAGCTATGTTGATATATCTGTAGTAAAAAATAATGATGATTATAAAATAAGTGGTAATGATGACAACAGTAATAAGGACGATAATTAACATAATGATGATGATGATGGAAATTATATTCATAATGCATTTAAGGATAAGTGTAATGGTAATGATTGCCATAATAGTAATAGACGGAAACGACAACGGCAGCAACAAAATGGTAATAAATAATAAAAATAATGATAATGATGGAAATGATAATAATGAAAGTATGATAATATTTACAATGATAATAGTTGTAATAATAATGAT
>NC_051422.1:9497852-9500352 GCF_015228065.2 Penaeus monodon
ACACAGAGGCCGAGAAGAGAGGAAAGAGAAACCCGCCTCTTTGTTGCAAATGGAAAATTTGAAGTCGTTACTCCCCCGTTGTTAATGGATGAGGTGCTTGATTACACCGAGGACCTCCAAGTCGACACCGCCTCAGCAGCGTCTCGGGAAGGCGATAGCGCCGAATGAGCTAATATGAATGCCCCGTTCTTTGTGCTTATGGCGTAGCAGCGTCGTGGGCGGGGAGCCGGGTAGAACGTGTGCGTAGATGAATGTAGAGAGCGGTGGGTTAGTGGGTAAGCGTACGTTTTGTCGTGAATGAATGTATGGTTGAATGAAAACGGGTCAGTTACATCTCTTGCTCTGAGTTATTAAGTATTATTTTTCATTGATATTTTTTACGTATTTTGTTTACTATCTGCAACCTTGGCGTTGTCGCAATGCTAGCAGGGTGTATTTACTCAATACCAATAAGAAGGCGGTATGTCTACTCTCATCGACCCCCCTCCTCCTCCCTCTCTCCCCTCCCTCCCTCCTTCCCTTCCCTTGCCTCCTTCCCCTTCCCCTTCCTCCTTCCCCTTCCTCTTTCCCCTCCCCTCCAACAGCAGCCGTTCAGGAGGTAATAGCGGCACCAGGGCTATTATACACGTCGGCTGAATATCAATCATTCACGCACTCTGTTCACGCGGGTTATTCATGGCCGATTGCCGAACCACTGGAGGTAAACATGAACAATTCAAATTCCGCGTAGCTTTAGCCCGTCTAAGGGCCATAAACAAACGGGACAGACATAAAGTGGGTTTTGATACTGCGGATGGTAAGTAATGTGGATATTTCTCCTTTGATGGTGGTGAATGTGGAATGTTCGATGTCCGGTAAAGAGATTCATACATATTCACTGGCACACTCACACGCGCACGCACAGCACCGCACAGCACAGCACACACAAGCACACACACAGGGACACCACAGACACACACACGCACAACAACACACACACAACTTACAAACAATCTTAGAATGAAAAGCATAGAAATAGGAGAAATGTAAATTAGTAGGGGAAGAGGAGGAGGAGGGAGGGAGAGAGAAGAGAGGGAGAAGGGGGGAGAGAGAGAGGAGGGGAGGAGGAGAGGGGAGAGAGAGGGGGAAGAGAGAGAGAGAGAGAGGGAGGGAGGAGAGAGAGGGAGAGAGGAGGGAGAGAGAGGGAGGGGAGAGAGGGAGGAGAGAGAAGAGGGGAGAGAGGGAGAGAGAGAGGGAGGGAGAGAGGGAGGAGAGAGAGGGAGGGAGAGAGGGAGAGAGAGAGGGAGGGAGAGAGAGAGAGAGGGAGGGGAGAGAGAGAGGAGAGAGAGAGGAGAGGAGAAGAGAGGGAGAGAGAGAGAGAGAGGGGAGAGAGGAGGGGAGGGAGAGAGAGAGAGAGAGAGGGAGAGGAGAGAGAGAGAGAGAGGGGAGGGGGGAAAAGAGGAGGGGGGGGAGAGAGAGAGAGAGAGAGAGAGAGAGAGAGAGAGAGAGAGAGAGAGAGAGAGAGAGAGAGAGAGAGCAGAGTGAGTGAGATAATATGAGAAAAAATAAAAATAAGTAGAAATAAGGAAAGATAGAAAAAAAGAAAGCAGGAAATGAAGAGAAATGACAGAAAAGAAAGAAAGAGAAAGCGCCACAGACGCACATAACGTTTTTTTCCATTTAAATTAGAATAGGGAGAGAAAATGTCCCCCGGGCCGGAGTCTTTAGATGAGGGGTTTCCATCAAGCCATTTTTGAAGCTCATTAATTCACCTTCGGGTAAACACACTGTCATCAGAAAGGAGGAGGAGGAGGAGGAGGAGGAAACGGAGAGGAATGTGGGAGAGGGGGTGAAAGAAAAGAAGAGAAAGAGGAGATAAATCTGGAGGGGAAAGGAGAACGTGGGGGGAAAGGGGGGGGGGGAAGAGGTGATGAAGAGGATAATATACAAGAAGAGGAAAATGGGTGGGGAAATGAGGGGTTAAGGGGGAGAAAGGGAATAAAAGGGATAATAAGGTTGGAAAAAAGGATAGTAAAGAGGAGAGAGAGAGAGAGAAGAGGACAAGGGAGAAGAGGGGAGCGATAAGAATAGATATGCATATAAAGAGGAAATGCGTAGAAAATAATGAAAATAATGCAAGATGACGTGGAGGAAGACTAAGAGAAAAGGAAACTCTTACCCACTCCTCCTTGCTCTTCTTTCATCGAAAAAAGAGAGAAAGAGAAAGAAGAAGAAAAAAGGGGAAACGGCCGTAAGCAGTTCCTACATCTTCCAGGAAAACATAAGCTTCGAAGAGGATTGGGAGGAAAAAAGAGGGGAAAGTCCTCTCGCTTCTGACAAGGAAATATTGAAGAAGAGATGGGGAGGGGGAGAGGAGAGGGAGGGAAGGGGGAGGGGGGAGAGGAGAGGGAGGGAAGGGGGGAGGGGGAGAAGAAAGGGGCTGGGGAGAGGAGAGGGAGGGAAGGGGGAAGGAGGGAGAAAGAACGGGGCTGGGGGAGAGGAGAGGGAGGGAAGGGGGGAG
>NC_051422.1:9502852-9507852 GCF_015228065.2 Penaeus monodon
CTCCCTTTTCTCCTCCTCCTCCTCCTCCTCCTCCTCCTCCTCCTCCTCTTCCTCCTCTTCCTCTTCTTCCTCCTCTTCCTCCTCTCCCACTCCCACTCCCACTCCCTCCTCCCTCTTACCCTACCTCTTCCTCCTTCCCCCACCCCCTCACCCCTCCCCTTCTTCCATCTCTCCTCCCCTGCCACGAGAGCAAAATATGTGCGAAGCGTCGTAGAGAGGAGGAGGGGAAGGGGAATGGAGAGGGAGAGGGGGGCTGATCAGGGGGGGGGGGCAAAGAGGGGGGAGGGGAAAGGGGGAATGGGGAAGGAAATGTGTGGAATGGCATTGGAGTTGTGGCTCGGCCCTGCGAGTACGGTGTGACGGCAATGATGCACCGGATGGATTTACTTGCGGCCAAACTGGAGACATTCGTGTTGTTTCTCTTTCTTGCATTTGTCCTTGTTGTTGTTGTTGTTATTGATTCTTTTGCTGCTACTGCTACTACTACTGCTGCTATAAATATACTGTAATATTGATAGTGATAATGATGATCATGATAATGACACCATTTATTAAGTAACTTAGAACATTCACAATACATTGTACTTCGCACAACCACTACTCCTACACCTAGTACAAATTCTATTACTAATACTATAGCTACTGTTACTGCTGCTGCTGTCGCTGCTACTCCTCCTCCTCTTGATCTTTCTCTTCCTTCTTCTAGTACTGTTTTCAGCTACGCTCTCATTTTACGATGTATCGACTTCTGGTCCTCTCACGCATAATCGGATGTACCTCTTCTTCAGTTTCCCACAATTTTGTTCCCGATGGAGCCAGAATGATGCCTCACCTCCATCGCTCTCTCTTAAGTAGATTTATTTCTCCCCAAAGATGCGGGATATGGGAGAGGAGAAAACGGAGAGGTAAAATAAATGGGGGAGGGGAGAAGGAAGGGAGAGGGTAGGTAGAATGGAGAAGGAAGAGGAGGAAGAGGAAGGGGAGGAAAGGCAGAAAAGGAAGGAGAAGAGCAGAATGAAGAGGGTTAAGGAGAAAAGGAGAATGAAGGAAAAGAAGGAGGAAGAGATGTAAACGGAATCGGAGGAAGAGGAGAAAGAGGATAAGGAGAGAGGAGGCAAGGAGGAGGGAGGCGATTGGTGGAGGAATTTCAGAAGAGGAGAAGAGGGAGATGGTGGAGATTGGGGAGAGGGGGGAGGGTTAAGAGGTCATTTGCATACAGGCGTGGGACCGTAAACTGTTGTTTATACGCCCATGTTTTACGCCCGCGGTTGGGGGGCGGAGCAACATAAGCGCCTGCATCGCCAATAACAACAGTTCCAGCAGTATTTATTTAACTGCTAAACGCTCCATTTGTTATTTTATTTTTTGAGTTTTAGGAATTGTTTATTGTTATTTTTTGTTTTTATTATTATTATCGCTACCATTATTATTAAGTAGTAGTAATAGCATCGTTATCATCACCATCATCCTCATCATCATCATCATCATCATCATCATCATCATCATCATCATCATCATCATCATCATCATCATCATCATCATCATCATCATCACATCAATCATACATACATCATACATCATCATCATCATCAATATCATCAATTTTTTTCTCTCTCACTCTCGTATGTCATAATTTCAGTCAGTAGCGGTAATATAAGAATGCAAGGTTATCCGCTTAATTTGTGAACGGTCAGTTGATAAACGTGAGGACATCAAGCGCAGGCAGAGAGAGAAAGTGTAAGGAAGTGGAGGTTAGATAATAAGATAACAATGATCAGGCTAATGTTATTTTTATTTATATTATTGTTGTTGTTGTTGTTATTTTCATTATTGTTATTATAATAATAATAATATTAATGAAAATAATGATAATAACATTAGTATTAGTATTATTGTTATTATTATTATTATTGTTATTATTATTATTGTTATTATTATTATTATTATTATTGTTATTATTATTATTTTATTATTATTATTATTATTATTATTATTATTATCATTATTATAGTTATTGTTAGCATCAATGTTATTATTATCAATATCATCATTATTATGATCATCCTTATAATATCATATAATGGTAATGATGGAGATAATAATGATTATATTAATAGAATTATACTGATAATAGTGATAAAACAACTAATTTGTTGTTGAGATTGATAATGGCAATAACAACAATAATAATGCTAATAATGCTAATATTGTTAAGAAAAGCAAGACGGAGGAAAAGACGCAGAAGACGAATAAGAAAAAAATAGAAGAGAAGAAGAAAAAGGAGATCCTGGAGAGGAGAACGGTGCAGGTGCAGAAGGACACCTTGAGACGGCGGCCGCAGCAAGGAGGAGTAGGAGGAGAGGCCGTCATGCAGAACTTCAAAGGCCAGTCATGCAGGATTCCCCAAGGCCGCTGGGGCTGTTGCCGACGGGACGGATTCACTTATTTTGTGGTATTGATATTGTTATTTGGCCTTGGGTTTCTTTTTCTTTTCTTATTCTCTTGTCTTTGTTCTCATTTTCAATTATTGTTGGCTACTGCTTTGGGCTTTTGTTCTTTTCCGAAGCACAAATTTATTCAAAGTTTTCTCTTAGATCGTTCTGCTCCTCAGTCAGTTGATGAAAACGGAATCAGACAGACTTCTCTGAAACCAGCCTATTGTTCAGTCACTTTCTGAATTACATTTATTCAGACTTCTCTCAAACTATTCCACTGCCCATTCTGTTACATCCTCAAGATATGAAGAATAACAAAAAAGGAAAGAGTTAAAAAATAAAAAGAACACTAGTAACTGAAACAAACAGAAAAAACTCAGGAATGAGATGATAAAACCGAACTTTGCCTCGTCGATAAACCGTTACGGTGAGAAAATAAAACACATCGGTGGATGGAAAAGCTTTTAAAACAGCTACATGACCATCAAACTTTTTATTTTTAGTCAGTAAACAAATCTAGTGCGTAGAGAAGAAAAAAAAATATATCACATTCACAGAAATAAAGAGAAGAGGGGAAACACAAAGGGAAAGAGAAAACGAAGTTAGATTAAAAAAAAAAAAGCATGAGAAATAAACTGTGATAAGGGCAAACGTGGGTGAGAAAAGGATAAGAGAAAATATGAAGTAAACAAAAGCATTGCGAGATAGAAAGGAAGAAATAAACGAAAGCCTCTGTGGAATAAACGGTGCAAGAGACAACTAATTGGATTAAATGAAGACGAAACGTTGGCCTCGTTTGATAACAAAAGGAGATATGAAAATCTGATAAGAGAATACGTGGGGTAGAGAAACACGAATAAACAGGGAATAATAAGTAAAACAGATTGTAATAATAATCGAGCAATAAATGCGACATAACGAGAAACTGAAGGCAGCGCAGAATAAATGGTGACAAGCAGCGAATTGGGTGAACTAGAAAAAAAAAGCGGAAGCAGTGAAAGAGAAAACGAAGCTAGGTAAAAGAGAATGGGAAATAAGCTGCATAAAGGGAAAACATGGGATAAAAAGAAAATAGAATAAGCGTGGTAAATGCAGCGCGAGCAGAAACGAAAGCTAATGTGGAATAAATGGCGCAGCAGACTAGCAATAAATTGGTTGAAAATGGAGAGAAGTGGAAAAGCGCCAATGGAGAGAGAAGAGGAAGCAAGGCAAGAGATGACGGGAAATAAGCTACGATGATTCAAAGAGTGGAATATAAAGTAACGAAAAGAAACAGCAAATAAGCACAAGTAATAAGAACAATATGAAATACAGCAAAAAAAAAAAAAAAAAAAAAAAAACAGCAACAACAACAAAAACACGAGAAATGTCAGGGAAGCAGAGACGGAAAGCCAATGCGGAATAAACGGCGCAAAGAGACAAGCAATGAACTGGGTGAGAGATGGGCGCCATAAAAGGGTGGGAAACCAGAAGGCCATCACGTGTCCCTTTCGGCCCTTCAGAACCGCCACTATTTTTTTTGGCGGACTTGAAACTGTGATTGAGATTTTTTTTTATTTTTCAAAACTCGAGTTAGGAATGCTATGGTATTTTTTTGAAAGATGAAGATTTTTTTTTTTTTTATGAGAAAATTCGTAGAGGTGTGTGTGTTTGTCTTTTTGTATAACCAAACAGAAAATAAGTTAGTTACTACCATTCTTTTTTTATATTTTGGTCACTGGTGGACGTGTTGGTGCTCCCCCGCCATTAAACTCCGCCCTCCTCCCCCTTCTCACCTCTTCCCCTCCCCCTCCCCCTTCCTCGCCTCTTCCCCTCCCCCTCCCCCTTCCTCGCCTCTTCCCCTCCCCTCTCCCCCCTCCAGCCCTTCCCTTGGCTCCCTCCCCCGGTTCCCCATCATCTCCGCGCCATTTCTTCCTCGCTTTGTATATGAATCACATTTTTCAGGAATTATATACGCCGTGAAGGAAAAGAAAATATGGTTGTGAGGGAGAGGGGGCGAGAGTGTTTTCTTTCTTTTTTATCGTTTTCTCAGTCTGTGTCTATCTCTCTTTGTCTCTTTCTTTCATTCTTTTCTTTTCCTCTCTTCCTCCTTCCTTCTTTTCCTCTCTGTCTGTCTGTCTCTCTCTCTCTCTCTCTCTCTCTCTCTCTCTCTCTCTCTCTCTCTCTCTCTCTCTCTCTCTCTCTCTCTCTCTCTCTCTCTATATATATATATATATATATATATATATATATATATATATATATATATATATATATATATATCTATATATATATCTATATCTATATATCTATCTATCTATCTATCTATCTATCTATCTATCTATCTATCTATCTATCTATCTATCTATCTATCTATATATATATATATATATCATCTCTCTCTCTCTCTCTCTCTCTCTCTCTCTCTCTCTCTCTCCTCTCTCCTCTCTCCTCTCTCTCTCTCTCCCTCTCTCTCTCCCCTCTTTCTCTTTTTTTTCTCTTCCATTCCCTTACTTGCATATTCATGCAAGTACATACACACATCCTAACGTACATACATACACACCTGTGCACGTAAATAAACCT
>NC_051422.1:9517852-9520352 GCF_015228065.2 Penaeus monodon
GAGGAGGGGGATTGGATAAGGATTGGACCAGGGAACTGGAGACTGAATAAAGGCTGGGCAGCGGAACGGGGAACTTGACGAGAGGTGGACAAGGAGATGTGGAACGGCAGATAGTAGGTGGACTGAGGAAGAGTTGAACAAGGAGATGGAATGGGGCTGAATAGAGGTTGTCAGGGAAACAGTTTGGACAAAGGAATAGGGCCCTGGATGCGAGATGAAGTCACGCGGAGATAACAACGGATTGTCTTCACGCAGCGAGATGTTGCTGAAGAATGAGAGAGGGCGAGAGCTAGAACAATTTGCCTTGCTGGGACAGGCAGGGAAAAATAGGCTTTATGGTGACTTATGCCAAGGGGCGACTTTGCTATCTGTCTAAGTGGCAGAGAGCGGAAGGCGTCACTAGTGTGCCATATTTCTTCTTCAACTCTCTCTCTCTCTATTCTCAACTCTCTCTCTCTCTCTCTCTCTCTCTCTCTCTCTCTCTCTCTCTCTCTCTCTCTCTCTCTCTCTCTCTCTTTTCATCTCTCTTTCTCTCTCTCTCTCTCTCTCTCTCTCTCTCTCTCTCTCTCTCTCTCTCTCTCTCTCTCCTCTCCTCTCCTCTCCTTAACTCCTCCTCTTCCCCACCCACCCTCCGTCCCACTTCCACTCCCTCTATCTCCCTGTCCCTCTCCCTTACCCTCTCATTCACCCCCCAACTCAAATCCCGGAAACCCTTACATACACTTATATTCGGACACATACGTATAAGTGTACATTTCTTTCACTTACTGGGGGGAGGAGCCTTCCCCATCTATCTCGAATACCCTCTTCCATTCATACGTACTTCCGCCCCCCCCCCCCCCCCACCCGATTCCCTCCTATCTACCCCCCTGATGATCACTGACGGCAGCTCCTTTACAGAGGAAATAGAGGTCGTCCTTGTGATGGATTGGGTTTCTCCTTTGGGTTCCTGAGGTCGAGGGGGAAAGCTGAAGGAAAGGGGAAGAGAGAGAGGGGAGGAGTGAGAGGAAGAATGGGGATGAGAGAGAGGAAAGGTAGGAAATGGGGATGGGGGTGAGTGAGGAAGTAAGAGAGGAGATGAGGGGAAAGGAGAAAATATAGAAGAGGGGGAGATGAAAAGTAGTGTAAAGGGGGAAGAATAAAAAGGGAGAAAATAGGGGGAGGCAAAAAAGATCGAGGAAGGGTAACACCTTCTGTGTTAAATATGTCCTTTGTCTTTTCGAATTTATGACGGACCCTCTTAAAGCGCTGTCGGCGAGGGATCCTTCGGTGTTTGCGAGATATTGCCTAAGAAGCCATTTCCCTGAATTGCTGAGGTGTCTTAGCGCGGTTCCCTCAACAGCCCTGTCCGCGCGAACGCAATGTGTGGGAGAGGGATTGCGCGAGAGCTCCTCCGGCTCGATTCGGGAATTATTTTTATTATTCTCTCTCTCTCTCTCTCTCTCTCTCTCTCTCTCTCTCTCTCTCTCTCTCTCTCTCTCTCTCTCTCTCTCTCTCTCTCTCTCTCTCTCTCCCCTCTCTCTCTCTCTCTCTCTCTCTCTCTCTCTCTCTCTCTCTCTCTCCTCTCTCTCTCTCTCTCTCTCTCTCTCTCTCTCTCTTGTCTTTCCATCCAAAATTCAGTAACACGGGAAATGAAGTGAATAAGAAAAACATGATTAAAAAAGAGTGGATGAAAATATGCAATCAGGCCAAACAGCGTCAGGATAATGTAAAATGTACATATTACCCCGACTTGCTTCTTTTTATTTTACATTTTGCAAAATTCTGTTTAACAAAAGATAATGAGTACGAGGGGAAAATATGTGATTAACAAGATGGAAAACAAGCAGGAGGGGAAAAAAAGGCAGAGGAAAATAGTGGATGGGAGAGAACAGAGGATGATTGATACCCTTGATGGGGGGGAGGTTATGATGGAAGAGAGAGAGAACAGGAAAGTGGAAATGACGCATGAATGTTATATTTGGACGTGTGTCTGTTCATCTTTGTTATTATATGTAGGTCGTGTATAGATGAATAAATAGGTATATATAGATAGATTAATGGATAGACAGACGGTCAGCAGCATGGGGAAATACAGAGATAGATAGATGGATAGATTAGATAAACGATATAGATATGGATGTAGATATGGGAATAGATACATAAACAGGTAGAAAGACAGCTATAGAAGTTTAAACAGTTTCGTATGAAGGGTGAGTAACGCTTGGGGGAGGCAGATGATGCAGCCAAGCGGCACTAAGGGATGGAAGGAGAGAGGGGCCAAGAGTGCCAAGTTAAAAGCTAAAGGGAATGGAGAGAGAGAGAGAGAGAGAGAGAGAGAGAGAGAGAGAGAGAGAGAGAGAGAGAGAGAGAGAGAGAGAGAGAGAGAGAGAGAGAGAGAGAGAGGGAAAGGAGTGGGTGGGAAAAGGGATGAAAAGAGTTAGAGGAGGATTAATTAGATAGATGGAGTTCTATGGATAAGGGAAAGTGATGGATGGAAGATATAAAAAGTTACGAGGCG
>NC_051422.1:9532852-9542852 GCF_015228065.2 Penaeus monodon
ATGTGTGTATACGCTGGATACTTTGAATCAACTGCACGCTGTATCAAACGGAGAAAGGATAGGGCGAGAGAGATCACCAGGCTTTGGTCGATCCTTTCAATTGTTCTTTCATTTCCTCTGGTCCATCTCTCCCATCCCTATCAATCTCCTATTCCTCCTCCTCTTGTCACTTCCATATCCTCCATCCTCTCAAGTCGCCAACACTTTCCTGCTTCTCCATCGTCACTGCAAAACATCAAAGAAAAAAAAAGGTTAAGTGAAAACGGTATCAAGCTCAGAGGAGTGCGAGAGGAGGAGGGAGGGAGGGGGAAGGAATAAACGAGAGAGGGAGTAGGGAGGAGGGATGAAGGAGTGAGGGAGGAGGAGTTGAAGGAAGATGAAGAGAAGGGAGGAGGAGGGAGGAAAGAGGAAGGAGGAGGAGGAAACTGCTGCTACCACTACTTCTACTATTACTTTTTCCTCCATTTTATAACTACCACTGCTACTCTTCAATAAGATCACTGAGACTACTACTCATGCTATTGTTACCGCTACTGCTACGGCCGCGACAACAGCTAATGCAACTACTAGCCCACTAATTCTTCTGCTAGGACCTACTGAGAGATTGTGATATTTTTTATAATGATATTACTCATACTAATGCCACAACTGATGTAACCCGCACCGCTACTGCGATTGCTACAATTTTTAATGCTACTGTTACTTCTATGAGATATACTATGATGTCCTCCGCCACTAGTACTCCTGCATAAAATTTCTACTGCTACTATTACAGCTGTAGTTATTGATATTATTACAAGTAATAACAAGATTGTTACTTATCCTCAGTCTCTTTATATGACACGTATATACTGTTACAGTAGTAGTGCTTCTAAGACCGATGATGTAACTATAACTTCCAGTACACCTACTACTGTTATCATTACAGCTACTACAAGTAACAACATGGATCGTACTCAAAAAGAGAGACAAGAAGGAAAAAAAAAAAAAAAAAAAAAAAAAAAAAAAAAAAAAAAAAAAAAAATATATATATATATATATATATATATATATATATATATATATATATATATATATATATATATAATATATATATATATATATATATATATATATATATAATATATATATATATATGCATATATATATGCATATATATATGCATATATATATATATATATATATATATATATATATATATATATATACGTAATACTATAGGGAGAAGTCTAGAGGGCGGAGTGACAGGTAGTCCAGAGGGATGTGGAGAAGAGCGCCCCTTTTTGAGACGTGGGGAGTAAGGATATCGTAAGCATAAGGAAGAGGGACAGGCGGTCGCGAGCCACATCAGGGGTGGGTGAGGAACCTGGGAGGAAGGAGTGTTGGAAGTTAAGGAGGAGGAAGTTAAGACTCGTGGGGATAGGAGGAAGGAGGAAGAGGGGGAGGTAAAGGAGGGGAGGGGAGGGGAAAGGAAGGAGTTTAGCCTGGGATCAGCTTGCTTTGAGGGATGAGTAGCCTGTTGCACGTGACCCCTCCCTCCTCTCCCCCCCCCCCTTCCCTTCCTCGCCCTTGTCTGTACTGTGAGGTGAATACAGGCAGAGAGAGAGAGAGAGAGAGAGAGAGAGAGAGAGAGAGAGAGAGAGAGAGAGAGAGAGAGAGAGAGAGAGAGAGAGAGAGAGAGAGAGAAGAAAGAGAGAGAGAGAGAGAGAGAGAGAGAGAAAGAAAAAGAGAGAGAGAGAGAGAGAGAGAGAGAGAGGGAGAGAGAGAGAGAAAGGAAAACTAGAGGAAAAGATCCTACTTCGCTTTTGTAGGAGCTTTTTATAACGCAATATAATCCTATGGAACGGTCATATATACGGATTTATGGAGTCTGTAGTATGTTACTCCAGTTATACTGCCCTAACCCGATATAGCTATGTGATGTCTTGCATTTGTGATTAGCCATGCAGCGAATCTTGTCTCACTGTGTTGTAGGCTTGAGTGTAGTACAAAGTATTAATAAGCATCTTTTGTATGCTAGACTCTATACACGCCATCTGTTATCAATAACGTAAACAATCCTGGATCGGAATACTTGGAGATAAGGACTATTTTTCGCGGATATATGTTTAGCGACTGAGCTTATTTGGGCCGAGACGGGGACAAAGAATGCTATTCAGGGGAGTCAAAGATAACACGAGGAAGGGGGTTCATGGAGAAAGGATAGCAGATGTGTATTGAAAGAGGAACGGGGAGGGTGAGGGAGAGGAGGCGGAGGAGGAGGAGAGAAAGAAGGAGAGAGAGAATGACATACACACGGCGGTAGGAAGGGAGGAATGGAGGGAGCGGAAAAGGGAGGGAGGGAGAGGAAAAGGGAGACGGACGGAGGAAGAGGGAGACAGACAGATAGAACCCTGATAATACACTTCCATCATAGGAAGCGAGTTGCAAAGTAACAGACGCTAAAGAAAATTTAAAAGGGAGAATGGCATCTACGCAGCGGCATCCAGAAGAGAGAAAAGACGGCCCCACGATGAGGCGACTCAGGACCCCACCCTGACCACTGCCATTGGCGCTGCATGTCGCTGCGTGGCCAAAAGTGTTCTTTTGCCTCCTGCTGTTCCAACATGGCATAGAAATCGTCCACCAGCGCGATGCTGCAGCCATGGCAGTACCATAGCGGTCGCTTTGCGCACTCGCGCTTCCTCTGGTTTGCATATATATATTATTTTGGTTTTACACACACACACACACAAAAAAAAAAATTGAGTCTGACGTACAGATCGACTCATTCAGGCCTAGAGTGTCAGGCTCCTCGTTAGGATTCGGAAGAGCGCCCCCCCCCCCCCACGCTAAGGAGGGTGCTGATGGACCCTTCATGTCTAGGAGGCGAAATGCTGAGTCACGCGCCACGAGTGGGCACACCTTTAGTTAGTACTGGAGAGGCTGGCACTCCAAGCCATCCAGCCTCGGCCCGCCCGCGTTCCCTGAGGTCCGGCAAAGAGTGTCCGGGGAAGGCCGTCTTAAGGACCAAGGCTCTCTCTCGGGAGACACCTAAGGGAACCATTCATCAGGCAAACGTGCATGGAGGACACGCCTTGCCATGGCCCAAAGGGAAATGGGTGTATTCCCATTAAATGTAGAGGGATGGCGACTGTCATAAGGGGAGGACTTTTATGGGTCGAGAGAGAGAGAAAAGAGAGAGAGAGAGAGAGAGAGAGAGAGAGAGAGAGAGAGAGAGAGAGAGAGAGAGAGAGAACGAGTGAGAGAGAGACGGCATCACCTGTTAGGTTCTTAGAAAAAGTGGGAGTGGGCAGGTGACACCGTGGGTATGCGGGAGAGGAATGGGGTGATCATGGTACATCTTGAATAGGAGCCCGGAGTGGGGGCCTTAGTAAGATGATTATGGTACAAAGGAAAACGCTGAGGTCAGGGGAGCGGTCGGTAGAATAGCCAGGTGTTTTGGGGAGATAACGACCCAGAACGAGTCGGTGAGAGATGAGACGGGGAGATACGAGGAGGAGCGCGTAAAGGAGATGTAGCTACATGAAGCGCAGCCATTGTTGTAGGTGGAAAGGCTGTAGTGGTTTTGCGGGGGCAGAGTTGATCGTAGAGTGGGGATGATGTCGGAGATACAGGCGGCGTTCGGCGCGCTGGAGGACCGAGTCGTTACTCTCAGTGCGCGTGTCCAGCCGAAAGCGTCCCGATTAACGAAGTCAATGCATGTATCAGTGCGGAGGCTGAGTTATTTTCTCCCCGTCTCGCCGTTCGAATTGGTCATCGGAGCATGTGTGTCTGCGAATGATCAATCTTCGCAATCATATTGATTGACTGAGTCGGCAGTTTCGGGCTATTGTTTATTATTTTTCTCAGCGAAGATATGAATGCACTTCCGCTCCACTCAGGGCTCAACCCAATAGAAATTGACGATTGGCGAGGATTTTTTTCTTTCTCCTTTGTTCGGTGGGAAATGTCAGGGCGTGAAATTCCTATGCTGACCTTTCCCGAATTATGGTCGACCTTGGGCGTGAAGCTGTGGGGTTGGTGCATTCTCCCGGAACTTGATTATGTGCGGGCGATGGAGGCCGTGGGTGTTCCATGCCATCAATACCTGCAGGTGTACGAAAAGGCTGGCATTTAAGTGCATTTCTGTAAGAGAATGAGGCGCCGGAAGGCCTTCGTAAAAGGTCTCCTAAGAAATGACGTCTGAATTCTGTATATAGTCGCGCTGGTTTCATGAATCGTTTTAATGAAGGAATGACAAGTTTACAGTTGGTGTTGAATCTTTGTTAACAAATCACCTATAGCTGAGTCATGAAGCAAAAACATTCTGTCGATTTATGATTATTGTATACGGGGTCGTTTGGGGCTTAATAAATATATAAACTTTTCAATTAAAGTTTCATTGTAAAATTCACGTTACTGTATGACACGGAAAGATAAGATAGTTTAGTTTGTTCCTTTGTTTATCACCGTGGCTAAATACAAAGGCGTGAGCCGGCTTAATTACAGGCAGACTGTATTCCTATCATTTAGTAATGAATTTAGGATTCAATATAAGTATATTTTTAAGTACACCGAGACGGGCGTATTCGGGCGTGGAAGTGAAACAAGGCTGGCGGTTTCCGTAGAGCTTACCGGCGCCTCAAAAGATTTATTTTCTTGTGTATATTGGTAAATGCATAAAACATGTATTTTCTGAACCGGAATAGCGTTCCTTTTGTGTATTGGTGAACGCAGAAGACATGTATTTTTTGAACCGTAATAACTATTTGGAGCACATTTCCAAATAAATGGTCATGAAGTAGTCCTGTCTGTTGTATTTTGCTTGTATGTTTTATATTGATCCTTTTTATTTAGTTAGTTTTTTTGCGTGTGACTGGTTTGTTTGGAGATATTGATGCGTGTATTTTATTTTCGTTTATTAACAACTGAAGCACCATTTTTCGTTTTGGTCTAAAGAGCCATCCAGTATTAACAACGAGATGAATGATTCTCTCTCTCTCTCTCTCTCTCTCTCTCTCTCTCTCTCTCTCTCTCTCTCTCTCTCTCTCTCTCTCTCTCTCTCTCTCTCTCTCTCTCTCTCTCTTTCTGTGTGTGTGTGCGTGTGCGTGTACGTGTGCGTGTGTGTATGCGTGTGAGTGTGCGTGTGCGTGTGCGCGCGCGTGGGCCTGTTCTTGAGTCACTCCAGGGACCTTCGAAAGTAATGTTTCTGCTTCGGGGTATTTCCTGATTCTATTTTGACTGCAGTGTTTAAACTCCTATTTTCAAAACTTCTCGATAGCACTAACAAATTTTCTTTTTTTCTTGCAGGTAAGAGACCTACTGAAGGAGACGACTTCACCAAGAGCAAGTATGAAAAAAGCGGAGGGGGGAAGGGAGGGAAGGGGAAGGGAGGAAATGAGGGGGTGAGGAAGGATATAAGGGACGGAGGGAGGAAATGAGGGAAAGAGAGATGTAACGAATGAGTGAGTGAGTGTGTGAGTGAGTGAGAGAGTGAATGAGTGAGAGAATGAATGAGTGAGTGAGTGAGTGAGAGAGTGAATGAGTGAGAGAATGAATGAGTGAGTGAGTGAGAGTGAGTGAGTGAGTGAGAGTGAGTGAGTGAGTGAGTGAGTGGGTGAGTGAGTGAGTGAGAAAGAGAGAGAAAGAGAGAGAGAGAAAGAGAGAGAGAGAAAGAGAGAGAGAGAAAGAGAGAGAGAGAGAGAGAGAGAGAGAGAGAGAGAGAGAGAGAGAGAGAGAAGCAATCAGACTTGACAGGCAATAAACAAACAGATTGAGATAAAAAAAAAAAAAAAAAAAAAAAAAGGAAACAGAGAGAAATGAAAAAAAATAAAAATATAAAGACAGAAAAGGTAGGAAAGTCAAGAGAAAAGAAATATGAAGCAAGGTGAAAGATCCTATAAGAACAGCCATATTTTCCGTCCGTCATCCTTGCAACAAAACGGGTGTGCTTCCGTTAATTAGGGAGCCTCCCGTGTAGGGCTATGCGTCTGTTTACATCCAGGGACTAGCCAGATGTGAAAGAACAAATAGGGGCTTTATTTCAGTTCTTTTAAGGACGGAGACAGAAAAGGAACGAAGGAGAAAGAATAGGAATTAAGAAAAGTTAAGAAAAAAAATATTAAAGAAAACAAATGGGCTCTAAGAAGGAAAGGATCGTTAAGGATAGAGGTGTGATGAAAGTAAAAGAAAAAAAAATGAGAAGCAACATTTAAAGAAAAAATTAAAAAGTGTGTAAGAAAGAAATAAAGAAAAAAATTATAAGTAGATCGGAAAGGGAACGTAATATGATTATTCAGACGGATAAGGACGTGGAAGTTGATGGGATTTAGTGTGATGGATTTTGCGGTTGGAAGGAGAAGAAGGACTAAAAGAGAGGAAGAGGGAGAAGGAGAGGAGGAGGTATGGATAGGGGTACGTAGGGAGAGAAATAAGGAGGAGTGAAGGTATATAGGCAGAGGAATAAGGAGGAGTGAAGGTACGTAGGGAGAGGAATAAGGAGAGGTGAAGGTACGTAGGGAGAGGAATAAGGAGGAGTGAAGGTACGTAGGGAGAGGAATAAGGAGAGGTGAAGGTACGTAGGGAGAGGAATAAAGAGGGGTAAAGGTACGTAGGGAGAGGGGAAAGTGAGGGTTAGATAGGGGGAGGGGAGAGGGAAGAGGGAGGGATAGAGAGGAAAGGAGAGAAGGGAGAAGGTTAAGGGAAGAAGAGGGGGGAAAGGAGTAGGGAAGGGAGGGGGGAGGCAGCAGATGTCGATTTGGGAGGTCATGCAATCTTGTTTTGAAATTGGTCCTCGAGAGGCAAACATGGTCTAGGTCAGAGGGGGGAGGAGGGAGTGGGGAGATGGAGCTGGAGATCGGGAGAGGGGAGGGGAGGGAGGAAAACGAGAAGGGGGAAGAAGAGAAAGATGGAGGGAAGAAGAAGAAGAAGGAAGAGGAAGGGAAAGGGTGCGGGGAGGGAAGGACCAAGTGGGGTTTGGAAAAGGGGATAGAGTAAGGAGGGGAGGAGAAAAACGAAGAAGGAAAAAGCTAGAGATGAAGGAGGAAGGGGAAGAAGAGAAATGGATAGAAGAAGAAATAAGGAAAGAAGAGCGAAAGGGAGGGAAGTAGGATACACCCGTCGACTTACCCATCATTCTTTTCCTCTATTTTATCTACTTTTCTTTTATGTCGTCCTTCTAGGTTTCATTTTGCCCTCCTTCTTGACTATAATTCCTCTTGACTCTCCCCCTTTTCATCTTTTTCATTCTTTTCCACTTAATTTCCTCGTTTTCATTTCAAATATAAACGCCATTTTCCTAAAAAGAGAGAAAAAAGAAATAGGGTTAAAAAAGAAAATGAAAAAACAAAAATGCACATGTACCATAAAAATAAGTATTTAGACAACTCAAAGAAACAAAGAAAAAAAAGACCAGAAGTATTTCAGAAATAAATTATAATATCTGTAAAAGCAAGATTAAAAACAAAAATGGCTTTCTCCGAGAAATCTGATATGAGCGCTTTCCTCCCCGACCCAATATTTACTTTGCCGCGCCTCTCCGGACGGCGCCGAAGCTGCCCGATGGCCCTGATCCCCTGTTCGCCGGGATGCTTATGCTCCTCGGATGGGATGCTGATCGGGAGATGAGCTCGCGAGGAGAGATGACACTCCGGCTGTGCGGGAGGATGGGCAAGAGTGGGGTGAGGATTAGAGGGAGTGGGAGATGTTGGAGAAGGGGGGGGGGGAGGCTGAAAAGGATGGGTGATTGGATGTTGAGAAGGGGAGGTGATTGGAGGCTGAGAAGGGGAATTGTTTGGAGACTGAGGTCACTGGAGGTTGGGAAGAGGTGATTGGAGCCTTGGAAGGACTAGGGCGATTCGTGATTGGGAGGGAGTATGGGGACTCATGATTGGGAGACCAGGAGGAATGGACTAATTGGAGGCTCGGGTCGTTGCAGGTTGTGGGAGAGGGCTGAGTCATGAATAGAAGGGAGTGGGGTGATAGAAGATTGGGTTTGAGATTATAGCTGGCTCGGAGGCAGCGGGGTGATTGGGGATTTGGAGGGATTAGGACAATAAGAAGCCGGGAAAGAGTGTTGATTGTTGGATAGGAAAGAGTGGAATGATTGGTAGTGAGGTGATTTGGTCGCTGAGAGTGATTGGGGTGACTAAAAACTGGGTGGGAGATGGCGAATGCAAGCGAGTGAAAGGGGGGGGGGATAATTATAGTCATAAGTCAAGACGTGTTAAGTGGTTATTAGTTGTTGTTTATGAGTGGGTATTTTACGAATCGGCAATCATGAGTCTGCAGTAATGATGAAGCCATAATGAGGTTCCACTTTTGCCCGAGAGACAAATGCTCGTGTCGGTGAAGGGAGTGTGTGATTTCCCTTGCTGAGTGCCAGGTTATTGTGGGCTTGTCAGCGAGAGCAAACACGGCCATTTGGCGTCTGATTTCGCTTCGTTCTCTTTCGCTTATTTTTAGAAATGATAAGTGTTTAGATCTCGTGATTGC
This sequence comes from Penaeus monodon, assembly GCF_015228065.2. Classification (NCBI taxonomy): domain Eukaryota; kingdom Metazoa; phylum Arthropoda; class Malacostraca; order Decapoda; family Penaeidae; genus Penaeus; species Penaeus monodon. The sequence continues at coordinate 9,541,328 of NC_051422.1, forward strand.
TGTTTGTGGTGGGAAATGAGAGCTGGAGTCATTCATTTATAGCACGCACGCACATACACACATATTTGCGTGCACTCAAACGCGCACGCGCACGCGCGCACGCACGCACGCACGCACGCACGCACGCACGCACGCACGCACGCACGCACGCACGCACGCACGCACACACACACACACACACACACACACACACACACACACACACACACACACACACACACACACACACACACACACACACACACACACACACACACACATACACATACACATATACATATACATATACATATACATATACATATACATACACACACACGCACCTAACACGCACTCCACTCACCTAACACACACACGCATCTATGTGAATTGTGTGTGTTCATGTATATCGGATAGGTAAATGATTAACTCCTCTGGTATTTTTCGCAATAAAGCATTTAGCAGTACCAATCCGACCGACGAGAGTAATAATAACGGCACAAACTCCGGAATTATAACAACAACCCATCAAAAGTTTACTCGATTTCCGGAGTTTCACTTTCGTCCCCGAATAAAAGAGCGCGACATTTCCATCAAATATTTTGTGCGTTAATGAAACGGTTTCCATTTGCGTTTCGTAAAGGGAAGGCGCGCCATTCGAGAACGCCCAAAGCATCAATATCTGTCTTCATTCCCGCCTCTTCTCTCATCTCCGCTGATTCCATCACCACCTCTTCCACATTCTCCTTCTCCATCTCTTCCACCACGTTCTCTTCTTGCACCACACACTCATCTCCGTCATCGCCGTCATTATCAACACCATCGCCGTTAAGAACATCCAACTTTACCGTAACCTTTATTTTCATTTTCATCGTCATCACCACCACAATAAGAACACCGAAAATACATTTTCCTTTGCTCCACCTTCCCCTTCACTTCCATCATCACCTCTTCTTTACTCTTACCTTACTCTTCCTTCAGCAGCAGCATCTTTACCTCCACTTTACCACCATTTCACCGCCAATAATAAATTCTCAAATTTTACTTCATCTCCACTACCTTCACCTCCAACCCCCCTTCAGCTAAACCTCCACGTTCATCGTAACCACCATCCTCCCTTCCATCCGTATCTTCCACCTCCACCCAATCCGCCCTACTTCCACTTCGCTCCAGTTCTACCTCTACCTTCCACCTCCTCCACCTCCACCTCCACCTCCCCATCATTAGTCCCATTACCTTCATTTCGTGAACGTGTTTTCGAGGAATTAATTCATCTGAATTTTTTTCTGTCCACTTTTTCCTTTGCATGTGTACTTATCTAGGTTTTCTCACGCACATGACCTGTCTGTTAATTAGAATTAGAGGCGGGAAAATGAAATATTCCGACACACATACGCCTATGTACACGCATTCACTCACGCACACTCGAAAACATGCAAGTAAACGCACAGGCATGGGTACACTCACATGCATACGCACATAGACTATAACGCACGCACGTATATATACCCACACGCACACATACTCGGGAACGTGCACATACATG
>NC_051422.1:9547852-9567852 GCF_015228065.2 Penaeus monodon
AAGAGGAAGTATATAGATAGCAAAGAGAAAGGAGGGGTAAAGAGAAAGACGAGAAAGAGGAAAAAAAAAAAGAGATAAAAAGGAAAGAAATGAGAAAATAGAGACATAAAAAGAAGGAAAGAAAAAGAGAAAGGAAAGAAAAAAAGAAAGGAGAGAAAAAAAAGAGAGAGAAAAGAGAAAAGAAAGAGCTTTTAAAAAATGAAAGAAAGAAATGAAGACAGGGAAAAGATAAACAGCTTGAGGGGACAAAAAGTGTTCAGGTCATGATGTCAACTGATGTTCACGGGGGAGGCCGGTCCGGGAGGCCTTCGCTCGTGACGTCCTTGGCCACGCATCTCAGAAAAAGAAGTGAAAAAAGGGTGTATTCCATGTCACGTCGAGTGAACATTTACTCATCACAACCAATTTAGTTCCTCTCGTTTTTTTTTTCTTTTTCTTTTTGGATTCTTTCTCCTTTTCCCTATTTTTTTCCCCTCCACCGCTGCCTATTTTTTCGTCTTCATCTATATCATCATCAACTTTTTCTTCTTTTTCCTCTTGCTCCTCCTCCTCTTCTTCTACTTCTTCTTCTTCTTCTTCTTCTTCTTCTTCCTTTTCTTTTTCTGTTCCTTCTTCTTTTTCTTCTTCTTTTTCTTCTTCTTCTTCTTTTCTTCCTTCTCTTCCTCTTTTTCTTCTTCATCTCCTAATCCTTCTCCTTTTCCGCTCCCCTCCCCTCCCCTTCCCCTTCCCCTTCCCCTTCCTCTTCCTTGTCTCCCAGTTCGGTAACTCAGCCAAGCTATGTGTAGTTTAAAAAGTCCCCTCCCCCTTCCCCTTCCCCTCCCCCTTCCCCTTCCCCTCCCCCTTCCCCCAGGTCGTCTTTTTCCCCATTCCCCCAGGTCCCCCCCCCCCCCCCCATTGTGAGTCGTCCCAGCCGCCATCCAGCGCAACACTGTCCCTTTAGGTCGTTCGTCGCCGCGTCAGTTTCTGTCGCGATTATTTTTGAGGAAAAGCGGGTGGAGGACAAGGTAGAAGATGGAGGAGGAAGAGGAGGAGGAAGAGGAGGAGGAAGAGGAGGAGGAAGAGGAGGAGGAGGAGGAAGAGGAGGAGGAAGAAGAGGAAGAGGAAGAGGAGGAGGAAGAAGAGGAAGAGGAGGGGAAACAGATAAAAATGAAGATAAAGAAGAAAAGAAGGAATAAGAGGAGGGGAAGGAGAAGTGGAAGGAGTAGTGGAGAGGGTAGTGGGAAAAAATATATAATAAGAAAGAAGAAGAGGAAGAAGAAGAAAAAAGGAGAAGGAGAAGAAGAAGCAGGAGCAAAAAAAAAAAAAAAAAAAAAAAAAAAAGAAAGGCGGAGCAAGTAAAGAGAGAACATGTAAAAAAGAGATGGTGGAGATTAATTTGATTATAGAAGATAGTGAGGAAAAAAACCGAAAAGGAGAAAAAACAAAGTGAAGACAGATAAGAGTGTCGAGATGGCGAGAGAAATATAGCTTGCGGAGATATGCAGCATGTATTTACTTATTTATTCACTTATTTATTTGGGGGAGCGGCAGGATGTAGGTGAATGCGAAGTGAATCCGGCTGTTAGGAAAAGGGTAAGTAAAATGAGAATGAGAGGAGAGGGAGAGAGAGAGAGAAGGATAGGAAGAAGATGATGTGGATAAAGGAGACAGAGAAAGAGCGAAGTCGGAGTGGAAATAGGAGAGAAGACTGACCGTCGTACCCAAGTAGATTTCTGAATTTGAAGAGAAGCTCGAGGTTATATTATGGGAGTTTACCCTGAAGGAAGACCGTGGCGGGTTTGTATAAGGAGAGAAAACATTTTTTTTTTTTTTTTTTTTTTTTTTTAACTCCCAGATGCTCTTGCTCTCTAAGTGGTTTGTGGTGTTATGGGTGGGAGGGGAGGGGAGGGGAAAGAGATGGGGGATGAGGAAAACGATGGACAAAAGGGGGGAGGGGGATAAGGGACCGCAGGGAGAAAGGTAAGGTTTATTTTTCGTGAGGGGGGGGGGGAGTAAGGTTATTTAGCTGAAAGGAAAATAATGAATATATTTCATTACGCGTTCATACCACATACATGGAGAGAAGAGAGATATAGACAGAACTCGAGGTAGATAGAAAGTAAGATAAACAAAAAGCAAACAGAATTAGAGAGAGAGAGAGAGAGAGAGAGAGAGAGAGAGAGAGAGAGAGAGAGAGAGAGAGAGAGAGAGAGAGAGAGAGAGAGAGAGAGAGAGAGAGAGAGAGCAGATAGCGAGACGAAAAAAGGGGGTTAGATATAACGATAAAACCAGGTGAGTGCCTCGCCAGGTACAATAAAGCAGCGGATTCTTGCCGAACGCCCAGGTAAGTCCTGTCTTGGCACTACGTTGTTTCGCTGGGTCAGGCACTGTGCCAGGGTGCAGCCCGGCCCTCACCTGTCGCCTTACACTCTCGGGCATGTGGAATGGGGAGGGAGAGGAGGGGGATGGAGGATAGGGGGGGGGGAAAAGGAGGAGAATTGAGAAGGGAAAGAAAGGGGTACGGAAAAAAGAGAGGAAGAGGAATGACGAAGGAGAGGGGGTGAAAGAATGAGGGTGTTAAAGGGGATGATGGAATGTGTAGGGAAGGAGAGGGAAAAGGGAATGAGGGAATGTGTAAGAAGGAAAAAGGAAAGGGAAAAAAGGAAGAAGAGACGTGAGACAGAAAGAGAAGTAGAGGTGGGAAAGTAGGTCTAACACGTAGTAAAGAACCTAGTAAAGAGGCAAATAAAGGCTATTAAAATTGAAAAAAAAATAGAATTGAGCAAGTTAACTGGTGCTGGAATGAAAAAGTCAGCCGAAAACTCTAGGAACAAATAAAAAATGGATAGGGTCACTGGGGGTTGATTTTTTTATAACAATATCATTAATCATATTTTTATTTTACGGAATATACTAGCTCCATGAATACTTAATATCAGGAAGTTAGGTTTCACTTTCGTAGCATTTAACACAACAGGAAATATATTTTTGGTCAACATTGATATCTTAGAATTTACTCCAAAATCGATCAAACATTGTAATAAAACAGGATAGAAAATAGGGCCTGGTTTAGAAATCTAAACATTCTTTCCCAAGGCTTAAGTAGGAGAAGAGAGGAGGAAGAGGAGGAGGAGGAGGAAGAGAAAGAGAAAGAGGATTTGGTGATGAGGAAATGTTGTAGCAACACTAGGTATAAATGCGAGTTGTCAGGTCTTCTCACCTGCGGTACCTCCCCCTTACCCCTCCTCCTTGTTATCCGGTAACATCTGGTTTATATCTGTCCTTCCGTTGTGCTTTGGTGGCCTTGACGATTACTGGCCATGGGCACGCAGATTAGTTCGTGACTTTTTTCTGCTTACAGGCACACACGCACACACACACACACACACACACACACACACACACACACACACACACACACACACACACACACACACACACACACACACACACACACACACACACACACACACACACACACACACACACACATACACACACGTGTCTGTGTCCTGACTGTACATACATATGTAAACATAACTGCCTACATACCCTCAATATCATCACTGATTGGATGATGCCATTAATAACATTTGTTCCGTACGTCATGTATGTGGGCTAAAGAGGCAAGAGCGTGAGTCATTTGTGTTATTTGCTTCTTTATTTGCGTCATTTGTTTAGTCATGTTCGCAATTATTCGTCGTTATCTGCAACTGTTTGCATTCGTATGTGCGTTTAGATTTGGTATTTCCATTCCTGTGTCACACACCCGTTTTTTTTTTTTTTTTTTTTTTTTTCCTGTTTCTCCCTGCACCCCTTCTCTCTCTTCTCTCTCTCTCTCTCTCTCTCTCTCTCTCTCTCTCTCTCTCTCTCTCTCTCTCTCTCTCTCTCTCTCTCTCTCTCTCTCTCTCTCTCTCTCTCTCTCTCTCTCTCTCCTCTCTCTCTCTCTCTCTCTCTCTCTCTCTCTCTCTCTCTCTCTCTCTCTCTCTCTCTCTCTCTCTCTCTCTCTCTCCATCCCCTGTAATACAATGAATGCCATGTATTACCATTTTTCTTTCGGTTTTGGAGCTTAGTCGAGAGGAAAGAGGAAGGAAGGGGAAGTGGAAAGGGGTAGGAGAGGATAGGACAAGCAGAAGATGGAGAAAAGTGAAATAGTATGATAATGGTAAGGGGAACAAGGAGATCGGGAGTAGGAGAAAAAATGTAAAATAAAATGAGAACGGAATGGTAATACAAGGATGAATAGATGGAGATGGGGAAGAGGTAGATGGATAAGGAGGATAAAGGAGAAGGAGGAGGCATAGAGAGAAGAAAGTAGAAGTAGAAGAAAGAGAGGTTTTAGGGGAGGGGAGACGGGGGCCAGCGAGGCCCGGGAGCCGGGTACGAATAGTTGACTTACATCAAAGTCCTGTTTCTGTTCGGAGGATGTTGAGATAATGCATTGGCAGCTCGGGGATTGCGCTCCTGCCTCACTGTTGCTCGTATTGCGCCATTGGAGCGGCTGAGGCACTGCTTGCAATGGCGCTCGAGGCTTATCGCCCTGGTTGCTGCAATTACTCTTCAGGTTATGTAGGAGTCTCTTTAGAAAACACTTGATCATGGCGAGAGCAGCTTGCGTTTCGAGGGGCTGTCCCGAAGTCTATAAAGTTGGCTTAGAGCGACAGACAGCTAGCACACGGGGGGTTCCGGTAAGGCCAGCTGGGAACGGTGGAATAATGAACTCAACCTCACGCTCGTAGCATGATGGAGGTATTGTCCAGCAGGCAATTGCGAAAAGTAATTAACTTGTTATGTTACGTGCGTGGTCGTTATATGTTAATGACACGGTAGAGCGATTGTCACGCATCTCATTTGCCATTGGCGTTGTTTCTATCAGTCGGAAATGTATTCTCTTTGTTCATATTCAGTTTTCTGTTATTCCAAGAAAGGTTCTGTGTATGAATATAATATTTTAATCACTCTTGTGGAATGTTAATATTTGCATTGTGTCTTTGTGGTGTTAATGCTAGCTATCCTTTGTTCTTTGGCTTCCCAACTCTATCTCCTCCAGCGACTGCTTTAATTTTCTACGAGTGTTCTCTTTAGCCAAACCGAAACACAAAGAAGCAAGGGACCAGCACGACGACCAACTCTTTAGCTAACAAAGAAAACACTGAAACGAGAATTGGCAGTCAGTGTGGTTGATGAGGATCGGGCCTCGTTTGCCTGGTTAAGTGTATTAGCGAGTGCGTTGCGTTAGAATTCGAATTGCTTGTTGGAAGAGTTATGAAAGTGCAGTCGTTTATTAAAGGTTGTGATGTGTTGTACATTTGTTAGGAGGGGAATGTCCTTCAACCTTGGACTTGCAGGTTTTATTTGTTCGGTTGAGAATTCTCTCGTTGAACTCTGGCAATAGAGGAAGAGCTTTAGCCATATCCATTTGTTTGAAAATTGTTATTTTTTCATCACTTTTGGGAGTGAAAGTATTTTTTCCTGCAACTTCTATTACAGAACTGCCGGTTACGGTTTCCAAGTGCCTTTTGTGAACTCCGATTTTTCAGTTTTTAGTTTTATTTATAATTATTTTATGTTTGAAAGTTTATAGTGTAAAAGAAAGGGTATATTTTTCATATATCATGCTTGCATATATAGGACATCTGGATGTTGTTATATGATAATATATATATATATATATATATATATATATATATATATATATATATATATATATATATGTGTGTGTGTGTGTGTGTGTGTGTGTGTGTGTGTGTGTGTGTGTGTGTGTGTGTGTGTGTGTGTGTGCACGTGAATATGTGCATTTATGTATGTGGGTAGGCATGGTCTTCAGTTTATCGTTAAATCTAAGATTCAGATATGAAAATTAAAAGTATAGGAACTATATTATCCTCATTACGTTAATATTCTGTTGTTTTATTATTGTTATTCCAGGAACTGCGTTTGATAAGCAGGATCTTAATCATGGTATTACTATTGTTCTATTGTGAAGAACTACTCTTTGTTCGAGTTTGGAGGGAGAGAGAGAGAGAGAGAGAGAGAGAGAGAGAGAGAGAGAGGGGAGGAGGGAGGGAGGGAGAAGAAAAAGAGAGGGAGAAAGGGAGAAAGAGAGAGACATAGGGAGAGGGAGGAGGAGGGAGAGGGAGAGAAAGAGGGAGAGAGAGAGAGAGAGAGAGAGAGAGAGAGAGAGAGAGAGAGAGAGAGAGAGAGAGAGAGAGAGAGAGAGAAAGAGAGAGAGAGAGAGGGAGAAAGAGAGAGAGAGAGGCGAGGGGGGAGATGGGGGAGAGAGAGACAGACAGACAGACAGACAGACAGAGACAGATTGACAGACAATCAGACAGACAGACAGACAGAGACAGATAGACAGACAATCAGACAGACAGACAGACACAGACAGATAGACAGACAATCAGACAGACAGATAGACAGACAATCAGACAGACAGACAGACACAGACAGATAGACAGACAATCAGATACAGAGGCAAAGGCAGATGTAAGGAAACAGACAAACAAAACACAAAAAATATGAAAGAAAGTAAAAGAAGGAGAACAAATAATAATTGTTCTGGTCTCCACCTTCGCACTTTGGGCAGACGAACTTCCTGTAAACAAAGTAGACCCTGTGTAATTGTAGTGAAAGCCGGAGTTGTGAGTGTTTATGTAAACGTGTTTAGAGGAAGAAATATGCGGCGGTGCAGGTCAGGAGCAAGGTGCTGGAAGGTACGAATGACCTGAGAGGGAAGCGCGAAAAAAAAAAAAACTTGGAGAAAAAAAGGAGGAGAAGAAAAGGAGAAAGGGATAGGGGTGAAATTAAAAAGGAGGAAATTACGAAGGGACAGAAGGGAAAGAGGAAAGTGAAGAAGACAAAGGTGAAAATTAGATGACGGAGGAGAAAGAAGAGAGTGAACAAGTGGTAGGGTGGTGGGAAAGAAAGAAGGATATACGCAATGACACAAGAAGAAAGATTATCGAAAAATTAGGATGAATCAGAATCAGAAACGAAGGAAATGAAGAGGAGGTAGAGGAAGATAAAGAAATAATGAAAGAGGTGAAGAACAGGAGAACCAGCGAAATAAAAGAAGGGGAGAAGGGGCGTTGCTTTGTCCGGGTCCCTTCTGAATAAATAAATGAACATCAATAACCGAATCTATATCGGTGTCATATACTACCGTTGGTCCAAGGAGGGCCACGTATGGTACTCCACTTATACTGATTATATTTCTTCTCTTTGTTGCGTTCCTCTCCACAATATCTCACCTTCTCTGTTTTGTTTAGGTTCGTTCCGGTTAGATAAATAGACATAAATGAATTAAACAATATTGGTGATATAATCCTAACTCAAATCGCTTATGGCATCTCCTGATTTTTTTTATTATTATTATTATTCTCCTTATTTCTGTTCCATTTCACGTTATTTTTCAGTAATCGGTACCTTGTTTGTTTACGTAGCTTCTGAATAAGCAAATGGACATCAGTAACGAAGATCGCTGGCGTGTATTAATAGCAGGCGCTTGAGTTCGAGGGCCCCTATTTATTTAGATTCTTCTCTTCTCCTGATTTCGTTCCTCTCCTGATCATTCTTTCATTCTCGAACAGCAACCGAAATATTACAGATACCGAAAACAATTTTGTTCTTATTTCACTTCTTCCCCACTTTCGTTTTTTTTTTTTTTTTTTTTTTTTTTTTTTTTTTTTTTTTTTTGCAAGCGTTTTATTATGATTATTATTATTATTATTACTATTATTACTATTATTATTATTATTATTATTATTATTATTATTATTATTATTATTATTATTATTCACTACATATGATTTTTAAACATCTTATTGTTTTTTTCTCATTCTGGTAAAACAGAAAAAAGATACTATAAACCACACCCAGTCAGTCAGTCGCCATCTGGGGCCTTTTGCATGATGGTGACACGCTATTGTAGTTTATGTGGAGAGTGCCATGGGTTATCTCACGCTATCTAGTTGTGTCGAAATAAAGGGAGAGGGAGTGAAAAGATGAGTGAAAGAGAGGGAGGTGGAGAGGAAGAGGGGAAGAGAATGAGGTCGAGTGAAAAGGAGGAAAGGAGATGGATTTAGAGAGGGGTAGGATTAAGAGGGATAGGGGGAGGGATAAAGAGGATAAGGATGAAAACAATATAATGGTAGAAATATTTGGAAATATTGATAAGAAAATGAACATACAAAAAAGAATTCGAAAAAAAAAATACATGATTTGCATATTTTATGTTATTGTTATTGCTTTTCGCGTAATAATCGTTTTGCTATCATGGATACCGACAATGCCAGTATAGTTTATGGTGTCAGTTATTGTTATCGTTTCTCCCTCTCATAAAATACGTTTCGGCAACTTTTCGTAATCACGAACAATCAAGCCTCGTTTTATCATGAGGGAAATGATCTTACATTAAAAAACGATCTAGGCTATTTTTTACCCATCATAAACTCGCCCTAGAGACGTTTCCTCATAAATGTGACCTAGGTGTTCCCTTTCCCTCATAAAATCGTCCTGGAAACTCTTATGGCGCAGCTTAACGCGGTCTGGGAATTCTTCTTGTCTCGTACAAATTTTAGTCTGGAAATTCTCCTTATAAACGCCAAGCAGATATTTTTTTTCCCTGAAGAAGCACAATCTTTCCAGGACATTTTCTCATTAAGGAAAGCACAGCACCGCTTCTTCACAAACTTCACAGACCTTCTGGATGAAATTTGTCCTCATAAACACAACAAGGCAACGCATCATCTTTCCCTCATATAAGCGAAGTATCTTACAAACATAACCCATCATAACAATAGCGATTTTATTTTCATTTTTTAAAATCTCTTTCTTTATTTGCTACGCTTTTAGATGTGGGAAATTTAATACTTTTCGAGGGTCTAGAAGTTGTCTGGAACGTATTAACAAAGACACAGAAGTCTAGCTAAAATTCCCGTATGAGTGTGAGAGGGAAACGGAAAGGGGGAGGAGGAGGGAAGGGAGAATTGAGTAAGAGGGAGGATGGCGGTCAGGGGAAAGGGGGCAAAGAGTAGAGGGGGGGGGGTCTGAAGGCAAGGGAGGAACAAGGTATAGAATAGCAAGGAAGAGGGAGTTGGTATGGGAGTAGAGGGAGCGAGGATGCGTCAGGAAGGGAGGACGTGGTAAAATGGACTCATAAAGGAAAGGAGAAAGGAGAAAATAAGGAAGAGAAGGAAGGAAGGAAGGAAGAAGGAAACTTGCTGTCAGGTCAAGAGTGACAATGGAAACATCCTTTTCCAGGAAGCGTTGAGTCGGATTAATTGTTTCCTCGGAGTCGGGAGCTCGAAATTATTATTACTATTTGTGGATTGTCACATTAGATGATGCTGGATCCCAGGCGCAGCTGTGGGTACGCGGGGCTGTGTGTGAGTGATTGTGTGTGTGCGTGTGTGCGTGTGTGTGTGTGTGTGTGTGTGTGTGTGTGTGTGTGTGTGTGTGTGTGTGTGTGTGTGTGTGTGTGTGTGTGTGCATCTATGTCGTGATACGTGTGCATGTGTGACTATACATATCCAAGTGGTACTGTGCCTGTTTATTTATATACCAATGTGTGTATATAATTGTTTACGTTGGGTGGCAATGTAACTAACGGATATGTACATAGCGACGGCATGAGAGTGGGCGCATACATGCTAACGCACTGTTGCGTGACATCCAATATTCATGTTGAGAACAAGCTCGCTGGAAGTGCCAGTGTCAGGCTCGGCTTCGTGCCCTTTGTCACGTCACCGAAATTATTACGAGGACGCCATACTTGATTATCATACTCAAATTTCGATGTATATTGTTTTTTTTTCTCGTTTTCTTTTCGATCATATCTGTTCGTCAAGTTGGCATTCATAATTTTTCTCTGTTCTTTTTGTTTCTCTTATTTTTTTCTTCCGTTAAAAGTTTCCTGAAGTTGTATCCCTTTGTTATGTGATCTCACGTTTCCTAACTTCCTCATCATTTACCTTTCGCCCCTTTTCCTCTTTTTTATATCTTCTTTCTTTCCAAGCTTTTCATTTCTCTGTATTTATTTTCATGCTCGTCACCTTCCATCTTCATAACTATGCTAAACCCTCGCATTGTTTTTTTTCACTTTTGCTGTTAATTTGTTTCCCTCTTTTATTTCATGTTTCTTATCCCTCTCTTTGCGATTCTCTCCTGTTTCTCGTCATATCCTTATCTTATCTCCCCTTCCTTATCTCTGTCTTTACATTTCTTTGTGTACCCTCCCCCTTTTATTCTCGTCTTTGTGTTCCTTTCTTATATTTCCAGTCTCTGTGCCTTCTATATTTCTGCATTTCTTTTGTCTTGTTCACCTTTCATTTATATAATTTATTTCCACTTCTCTTTGCGGTGGATTCCATCTTTTCCTGGCATTTTCCCTTTCTTACCTTCATGTTTTCCCACTATCCATTTTCCTCATTCATTCTCTTCCACTTCTGTCATTCTATCCCATCCTGTTCCTTCATCCCATTCCTTCCACTTCCGTTGATTTTTCTCATTATCTACCTCCCTCTTTCCTCATTTTTCCCCTCCTCCCACTTTCCTCCCCCCCCCCCCATTTCTTTCTTAATTTGCTTCCTCCGTTCCCACGTTCCTCACATTTTCCCTATGTTTTCCCCCCCTCACCCCCCCCCCATTTTCCTCTTCCACTACCTCGTCCCTTTCACATTCCTCATTTTCTCCTTCCCACGTCCTTCATTTCCCCCTCTCATTTCTGTCCCACTTACTATATATTCTGCCTACCTCTTTTCCTCATTCTCTCTCTCCCACTTCACTCCCCTATTCCTCATTCTTTCCCTCCCACTTCACTCCCGTTTTCCTCATTCTTTCCCTCCCACTTCACTCCCTCTTTCCTCAGTCTCTCTCTCCCACTCCCCTCCCATTTTCCTCATTCTTTTCCTCTCATTTCACTCCCATTTTCCTCATTCTATCTCTCCGACTTCACTCCCATTTTCCTCATTCTTTCCTTCCCACTTCTTCTCTTCAAGCGTGCAAGATACGTGAAACAAAATGGCGTCCATTAATCAAGTGCCCGCGCCTCTTCGATTGTCTTTAGAGATCTATTGAATAGAGATTTCATTATTTTATCAATTAGTTGAAATGGCACGTGTTAGAAGGGTTAACTGATGAATGTGTTTTTTTGTGGTTGTGTTTGATTGTGTGTGTGTGTGTGTGTGTGTGTGTGTGTGTGTGTGTGTGTGTGTGTGTGCGTGTGTGCGTGAGTGCGCGCGTGCGCGTGTGTGTGCGTGCGCGCGCGTACGTGTGCGTGTCTATTTCTCCGTCTATGTTTATATTTGTTTGTAACTCTATCAAGGGAGAGCTGTAGTTTATGCAAAATTTAAGCACCAAGAATAAGAATAACGGAATGTAAGACAAACTTTCAGTATAGTGGGGACTTGCGAATAATTATGGCCCTATAACGACACCCGCAGCCTTGCAATTGAGCCGTAATTGCAGGCGCGATTGCGACAGATGGCAGGTAAGCGCCCAACTTTCCAGATGATTTTATTTCGAAGGAAAAAGTATTCATGGGGCTTATGGCGTGCTACCCATAGTGCCCCAGGAAGAGTGAACTGTGGAGGGATTTTTACATGCTTCTGTCACTTTATACATACAGATTTTGCCATATAAATTATACAAGATAAACAAGCAAAATTAACGTGAAAGAAATAATGGAACTATAGGCTAAGGAATCAATGTATAGATTTGCGCAGTATTGTGTGCTATTGATGCAGTGCGCCATGACCTGTGCATGTTGACCTGTACATTACGCCGAGTTGAGGTCAGTGTCCTTGAGGCATTACGTGAAAGACCAACAACATTAAGTATTGACTAGTGCCGATGACGTCATTCGGCAACGACGGAGCCGACACGAATGATCAAATATTTATTCTGTAGCTGCAGAATTATGTCTCCCTTTGCGCGTGATACTTAGCTAAATACTTAATTAACAAGATATTCGTACATATTCTTTCTAATTATATAATTAATGCTTGGCGGAAATTCGTCTTGTTATGTTCTCTAGGGAAATATGTAAGCATAGAATGGGATTCGGTGAGAAAAAACACAGCGTCGTAAAGTGCTGGACCATAATCCATATCCCGGCCAGTTTCTTCCTCCCTTCTTCCTTCTACTCTTCCTTCCTCTCCCTTCCTTGCCCTTTCCGCTGTCCTCCTTCCATGACGCCTCCCCCTCCCATCCCTCCCATGCCCCCCGCGACGCCCAACTGTCTCTATGGCGTCGCTGGCAGAGGCGGAGGAATGAGACCGCCCAAGTAGGATCCCCAATGTGGCGCCGCAGCGAAGTCTGACGCCATCGCCCCCACCCCATCCGCCCGGTCGGCCCTCTCCGGCGTCCCCTTCTCTCGCTAGGATCTGCGATTTTATTTGTACCCTCTTTGATCTTTGAGAAGATAAAAGAGCAGAGCTACCGTAAGCGAAACTAATGGTGTCATGAATTTCATTTATTCATTTCATCAAAATTAAGTATTCTCTGTATATTTTAACATAAAGAAGTTCTCTTGTTTTTATATACGTGTGGTTTTTTTTAACAGACAAGAGGAGCAATAGCAACAGACACCATGGTCGCGACGCTTAAATCCCCTCGTGGTTGCATTGTGTGCAACTCATACAAGACTTTTTGTTGTTTCACCCTTTTTTCGGTGTCTACACAAAATCTAGTTGTAACAGAACAGTAACAACAGGCATAATGGGAATAGCTGAGCGGAAAAAAATTTAAGTTATATTACAAAGCACTTTTGCTCAAGGGACAAAATTCTCAATATAGGATAGCGAAAGAAAAGTGACAGTAAGTTGTACCTTGGACTAAAGGACCAACGGACTCTGAAAGCGGTGCTTAAACAGATGGCTTTTGATTCTGGATTCTACTATTTGCTTTAATTTCTCTCTTGTCCTTGTCTTTTTTTCCCGTTTTTTTCTTCATTAATATGCGATTATCATTTCACTCATTTTGTGTCATTTCCATTTTTAGATGTTTAATCATGTTTTGTCATATTCCCCTTTTTTGACTCTATGAAAAGGGGGAAACACTTTAAAGGAAGATACAACTTATAATCATACTTTCAGCGCATTATCATTTTTTTCCGTGCAGGAGAGGATGGCAGGGAAACTAAAATGAATAATGATAAAAGACGATACATAAGAGGGAAGAGGGGAGGGAAAGGGGAAAGGGAAGAAGAAAGGGCAGGAGGAAAAGAAGAGGGGAGGTAGGTGAAGTGAAGCAACGTTCTCAAAGATGATGCATTTCTGATGACATTCCAATATCCAGACCTGAGGGGCGGCGTCGGCAGGGAACCAATAAGCTTGCCTCACCCGCTCATCCTCCCTACTTCTACACCTTGGCTTCCTCACCTCTTCGAACTCGAGGGCTTCTTCGGGCGACGCGGGACATGGCGGACTTTGTGATCATAATAATGCATGATTAATGATGGTGCTTTTGCGAAAATAACAGAATAATTTGATATTGATATTGTAATGTTTTAACTGCTAGCCATATAATTTCATTAATTATACTCATAATGCCAAGGTTCACCATAAATTTGTTTATAGTAATGCCATAGATATTACTGATAGCATTAATGGCAGTCATTATAATTGTTCCGGCATAAAAATAGAAATGACATAAATAAGCGTATTCATAAAGCTCAAATGTGTTCATAGAGGAAAAGCGCCGGTCACCTCCTCCCGGCTTCCTCATGAAAAAAAGGGGAAAATTAAATTTACTGGAAGAGTAGAATTTGCTCGCAGCCGCTCCTCACTTCCGACCCTGGAGGCTGTAACTTTCTGCCAGGAGAAAATGAACAGTATTGAAAGCAAGGGAGGTTGTGATGTGTGTGTGTGTGTGTGTGTGTGTGTGTGTGTGTATGTGTATGTATGTGTGTGTGTGTGTGTATGTGTATGTGTATTTTACTTTATTTTTGGGTGTACACTTAATATAATAAAATTTAACAATATAGAATAACATAACTATTCTGAATTACAAAACGTAAAGATTACCAAAGTAGCAGCAATTTTATTATATTTTAGAAATATCCACCGCTCGTCTTTTCTCTTCCCATTTACTGCTTTGATCAGTCATGTTGTAGCAGAAAAACGCTTTGGAAGATAAGCGGCGAGATTCACGTTCAAAAATCCATTTTTAAGAAAGGATTTGAAGTTTTTTATAAGACTTTTGTAAGATCCTTTATGTGCATGGGATAAATCCTACATCATGAATCGTCTTTATGGTGTGCTGAATATTTTCTTCCTTTAACGCTCACAAACGGAGCAGAGAAAACGAGCGAGATAGTGAAATGTGGATGTAGAGTCCGTAGACTTACATTTTCCAAACCGTTAGAGTGTGTTAGACTTTATTTTTTGTTTTACTTATTGGACAAAATAACCGATGATTATTTTTTGCAATTTCTATATGTCATGGGTTGTATGGATGAATGTATGATTACTCATGTGTGAAATAACATTTCGTATTCAATTTCAATGTGAAAAATATACTTCGTTTCCCATTTATATTGAATTATCTCATTTCGCAATCTGTTATATAAACCAACTTTGTATTCTTTTTATATTTTACTTCTGTCCCTTTGTCCTCTTTACTGTGTATTTAAATTAGGTGATATAATTAGTTGAATAAACATAAATATTAGTGAATTGAAACGCCAATTTTTCACAAGAATACTTACTTGCGGAGAGCACAAAGTAAAGTGAACTTTGCGGACCTTGTGCCGAAGATCGAGAATGACCTGAACTCTTTGGCTCTTTGAATTTGACTTAAGTTAGGGTATGTGAAGCAATTTCGTCCTAGTAGCATTTTGAGCGTGAGTTGAGAAAGGGGCGCGGGCCGCATCACCCCATATACTCCTGTTTTCATTATTCACCCATTTTGTTTTGAATTAACTAGAAGATTTTTTTTTAATGCTTTTTAAATTACCACTTTTTTATGACAGTGCTAGTAAAGCTATCCTCAACTTCTGATCTTATCTTACTTACTACATATGTAACAACAACTGCTACTATTAGTATAACAATTGATAAACTATCATAAACTATGATAGTAACGATAAGAATAGGGATATTACTTTTGTTACTTTTGCTGCAGTGTTTAGTTTGGCAATTGGCTGTAGTAATAGCATCGTTATATTCCACATCATTATTATCATTAATCACTTAATCAAAATGAATATCTTAGCTGTCAACCTATCATCAGTCATTACCAACCTGTCAGATGAATATTCGCATTATGATATGGATAAGTAAATAGATTGATAGAGAGAAAGATAAATATAGCGAGTGAGAAAAAATAAATACAACTGCTATAAGTACTATTCTTTATCTCCTACTTTTCCTCCTCTTCCTCTTTTTATCTTCTTGAACTCTCTTAGCAACTCTGCCTGAATCTAGCCTTATTAAGTGAAGCAAGCGCATTAAACTTTTATGGCATTATTTTCTTAGGCAGAGGGACGTGTTTCCACCTGTGCTTTATCTCCTATTTAAGCGTTCCCTTGGCTTATCTGTATATTTTTTGCCATCTCTTTTTACAGGCGAATCTTATAAACACCAGAGATCCTTTTCTTCCTAGACTGATTTCTTGAGTGATAGTTGACAGGCAGCGATTAGACAGACAACAAAGGTGTTGTCAGGTCACATAGCGGACAGGTCATGGCCAGAGTGTAACCTGGACGGTCAGCATAGGGTCTTTTGGTAGATTACATGAGCCATGAGGGGCTTTTACATAGCTTTAAGAATTTTATTGCCATGTAGTGAACGCTGGCAATGCATTACCGTGGATTTATGACTCTCATAAGACTGGGAACCCTTCGTACCTGTGTGTGTGTGTGTGTGTGTGTGTGTGTGTGTGTGTGTGTGTGTGTGTGTGTGTTTTGTATGTGCGCACGTGTGTGTGTTTGTTTCCGTGCGTCCCTCCCTCCCTCCCTCCCTCCCTCACTTCCTCCCACCCTCTCTCTGGCCCACTCTCTCTCTGACTATCCCTCTCGCTAACCTCATCGCTCTCAACCATTCTCTCTCCATCTATCTTTCTCTCTTTCCATCTACTTATCCATCTCATTTTTTCACCATTCTTGCCCCTCTATTCTATCCCAAGATAGACGAATACCAAGCGGTCCCGGAATCCTCGTCGTAAATTTTACGGTTTACGCTCTGACTTTTGTATCATTTTCATATTCCCTTTTATTTCTCTCACGTCAGATGGCGTGTCTTATTGTCAGTGTCTTTTGTCTTCTATTTTTTTGGTATATTTATTTTTAAGGACGGGATTTTTTGTATTTATTTTTGTTCTTGGTACGTGGTTGTTACTGCAATTTGTGTGTGTGTTTATTTTTCTGTATTTTTTGTGTGTGTATGTAAGGCTCTAGGTAAACAATAGGATATATATTTTCGTACTTTCATATGTAAACAATGACCGAGAGAAGAGGTATAGGGTGTTTTAAATAATTTCACACACACGTATTAATTAATGTATGTATGTATGTATGGATATATGTATGTATGGAAATATATGTAGTTATAGATGAATGTGTGTTAGTATATGTGTGTTTTGTCCATCTGTGTATAATTTAACATGAGAACTAAAGCGTGCTTATCCTTTGCAGGTGGTGCTGGTGTTCATCCTCAGTATCGCCTCTCTCGTCATATACTTCATTGACGCATCAAAGTAAGTACCGCCCTTTCCCCCTCCCCTTTGAGTCTGCTCTTGTCCCCCTCCCCCCCAACTCACCGCAACCTCTGGATAGGCTCAGCGGAAGGCACGGCGAGAGCGGAGCGATTTTTGGGCTGTTTTTCCTCTTTTTCCCCTCTGAAGTGAATGTTCAGTCGGTTTATAGAGGCGCGTCTGTGCCCGTGGGCAAGCACGAGTTCACGCTTGCATTTACGCAGGCATACATGCACGATTACATACTCAGGATTACACGTTCAGTGAGATGCATGTCTGCATGCATAACATTCTGTGCATAAACGGGTATGCACTTTTTTGCACACACTGGACAAAGACATATTCTTTTACAGGCACGCATACATGCAAACACAGACACACACAAACACACACACAAACACACAAACACACACACACACACACACACACACACACACACACACACACACACACACACACACACACACACACACACACACACACACACACACACACACACACACACACACACAAGCCGACCTTCCGTTCCGCAGAGGCAGGCCCTGCTCTCGCTCGTGCTGCCGTTCAGCATCAGAGCTCCAGTTAACCCTCTTCTACTGACCGCCTGTCAGTCAGAAGTGCCACTCAGGCCAGTCCCCCCTCCCCCCCTTTTTCACTGTTTTGACTAGCAGATCTGAATTGCTTCTCAGTGCACACGTCCCTCTAGACATTATTATTTTTTTAACCATGGTAGTCGACCACGCAACTACTCGCTAGTGATCAGGACAGTAGAAGGATGATTTTGTAGTGTTGCGGGCGCAGGTGTGTTGCCCAGTAGCCTTTTACCCTTAGAGGCTCCACACCAGGTAGTGCTGCAGAGTCTAGTAGCGGGGCGGAGACATCTACCTACACAGATCACAGTCATGAGGATGTCGCACCATTCATTGCGTTGTGGTTCTGTAGCTTTTCTGTGCGTGTGTGTCTGCTGTGTGTCTACGAGCTGTCCACGCTGCTGTGGTACATTGCTAGTAACGTACCGCTTCGAATATGTTCCTTGTGCATGATTACTTTTAAACCCTGTTGTTCACCTCAAGATCTGTCTTTGCTCACTAGCCATTCACCCTGCCAGAGTGTTGCTCACCCTTGCCGTCCTCTCCTCCCTGTCGGTTTTCCTCCCCCGTCTCTCATCACCCGGCCGTATGGCAGCCTATTGTCCCCTTCTACTGGCTGGCCTTAATGTCCTCTTTACGGCCCCCTCATTGGTCGCTTTTCATCCTCCTCTCGCTCTTCCCAAGGACACTCTATCCATTGTTCTCTGTCTATCTGTCAGTCACTGACTGTCTGTCAGTCTGTCTTTCTATTGGATTTTCCTTTCTTTCTTTCCTATCTCTCTTCTCTCCTCTCATTTCCTCTCTCTCTCTCTCTCTCTCTCTCTCTCTCTCTCTCTCTCTCTCTCTCTTCTCTCTCTCTCTTTCTCTCTCTCTTTCTCTCTCTTTCTTTCTCTCTCTCTTCTTCTCTCTCTCTTTCTTTCTCTCTCTCTCTTCTCTTCTCTCTCTCTTCTCTCTCTCTCTCTCTCTCTCTCTCTCTCTCTCTCTCTCTCTCTCTTCTCTCTCTCTCTCTCTCACACACACACACACACACACACACACACACACACACACACACACACACACACACACACACACACACACACACACTTTCTCCTTCTCTCTCTTCTCTTCCCTCCGCGTCCTCACTCCCCCTTTCCCTCTGCCCCCCTTTTTTTTTTCTTTCTCTCTCTCTCTCTCTCTCTCTCTCTCTCTCTCTCTCTCTCTCTCTCTCTCCTCTCTCTCTCTCTCTCTCTCTCTCTCTCTCTCTCTCTCTCTCTCTCTCTCTCCCCCTCCCTCCCCCTCTCACTCTCCTGCTGTCCTTTCTCCTCTCCCTCTGTCTGTCTCATTCTCCCTCACCGTCTCCAGTTCCTGTTGATCGGTGCTTCTATGTTGTAGATCCATATACCAGTTCCGAGTAGGTGTCCCCTTTTAATTGCTTTATAATATTTTGTTCTTCATTATCCTCTGACATCCTGACACATAATCATTTTTGCACATATAACAAGTCATTATTTAAAACACCTTACACAACACAATATTGTTGCATTACCAGTGAAATGCACTGACCGGATTTGCCTATCTCGACACCCGCCGTTGTAATTTATCTACGTGTACACTTTCTCGTAGGTTCAATATTGTGCATTGCAGATTAGTACTACATTCTCTGTACATTCAGGATCATGCCCTAATTTGAAGTGTACATGTATCGGCGCGACCTAATTTCACTTGCACAGTATTTGTTTACAATGAGTCTGCCTATTGTAAAGTTAGGAGCGACGCCCGCCAGGAGCGAATGGTGGGGAGATTAGACCGGGAATCGTATGTGTCTCCCTTTCATGGACCGCGAAATCGTGGTCATAGATAAACTCCTCAAGTTGTTTTCATTCCAGTGTGAAGTAAATAGTTCTATTGCCAACTCTGTGACTTTTAACTGAGTAATTTAATGGATAATTCTTTGGGAGAATCAGCATGTCCTCCGCAGCGTTGTAAAGGAAATAACAGGAGAGCGGGAATTGGCAATTGGATGTAGAAAGCTGAGAATAACGGGATTTTATCTGTCCCTGTGGGTATCGTTGGAAATCCGCGGTGGATAGCAGTTTGCGAGGGACGGGACGGGCGCTACTCTCTGCTATCTTTTAAGTCAACAAAGTGTCTACCGAATCGCGGGAATCTTTGTACCAGGGCCCTCGTAAAGTGGAGAATTCCGGGGATGACAGACGAGTAAGGCTGCACTTTATTCGATAGAGATTCGTAAGAGTTGAAAATGCCTCGTGGTGCCAAGGCAGCTTAGGTACGATGTCTTTGCCGCGGTGTGTAGCGGGATGGATCAGCAGGAGGTCGTGAAGCAGTCGTTTTCTCACTTGCGCAACACTGCTACTACCGTGCTTACTTGCAGTTACAGTCAGAAGTCCTCTTAAAATTTACCCGGAATGCGTCGAGACATTCAAGTTTTGGAACCCCCATTACGGCATATCGGGCTGCAAATCACGTGACATAACTATCCATTTACACTTGTACACTTACCACTTTGTCGCCTTCCGTATTTCATACTCACCCTGTTCGTCCTCCAACCCATCTTCATTGTTTCTCCTTGTACTAATTTATGTATTGGTAATCACACATTCAGAATTTGGCTTTTTGCTTAGCTGTGTCGAATTAACAAGTAGTGAATAAGTTAAGTTGATTTATTCTTATGTTTATGTATGTCTTTGTTACCTGATTCTACCCCGAGGCTTGCCCTGCTCCTGACGACGAGAA
>NC_051422.1:9598522-9601927 GCF_015228065.2 Penaeus monodon
GTACCAGTAACACATACTGCTCCACCCTTCCCCTATTCCTGCTGAATCCACAAGCTGTGCCATCAAGTGTGGCAACAGCTGAGAAATAAGCAGGGCTAGCAGTTGCAGAAGCTAAGCTGTTAGTGTTCAGGTGC
Source organism: Penaeus monodon (assembly GCF_015228065.2). Classification (NCBI taxonomy): domain Eukaryota; kingdom Metazoa; phylum Arthropoda; class Malacostraca; order Decapoda; family Penaeidae; genus Penaeus; species Penaeus monodon. The sequence goes on from NC_051422.1 coordinate 9,598,657, forward strand.
GGCCAAGGTGTTGTATAAGTGTGACACAGACAGGCACTGTGTGGCAGCCACGCCAATACCAGCGTGCAGAAAGAAATGGCAGTATTGACAGTGCATGTCCAAGCTGGTAGTTACTCGGTCCTCACAAGCCACAGGGGAATCACCTGTCGGTGTTGCATGCGTCAAGTGGGTTGGCCACATTCCCACATGTACACTTGGTGCATAATCCACCGCTACCCATTATAACTTCTATTGACTGATCACTTATTAATCTGACTGTCTCTCCAAAATTAAAATTCGCCTATATATAAAACGAGGCTCAAGTCTTGATTCTTCTGATGCTTCACAGACAACAAGCCCGCCTGCACGATGCTCAAACAGACTTGAGTACCAAATCTCATGTATACGCACACACATCAGGATGGTGTTTGGGAATAGGGTGGGGAAAGGAAAGAAACCACACAGATGGTGGATATGGGGTAGTAGGGGAACAGTGTGTTAATAGATAGAGAGGAGATTATAACAAATAACAAAGAGAAAAATCAAGTTAGGTGACTACAACCTTTAAAGTAAGATCTTCAACAACTGATTAGTAAAGGTCTATAGGCCATCAAAGGAGTAATAGTGAATAAAGAATTGCCTTGGTATAGGACATTTAGGACAAAACTAAATAAAAGAGAAAATGAAAGGAGAATACTTATAGAAGGTATGAAGTTTGAATTTAAGAAACTTAAGGACAACACATAAGCAAATGTTAAATATGACATGGTGAACCAGTGATTAGGCCTATCCTGAGCAGAAAAGAAATTAAAAGAGCCACAGATCTATACATGATATGTTTGAGGAGAGTACAATAATTAACTCAATGATACTAGCTGATTCTTGATCTTATGTAAATTAAAAGCAGGAATGAGAAATCAAAGCTTAGTAACACAACACACAATGGATATCATAGAGCCATAAGGATCATGTTATAAGATCTTGGAAGGTATCATAAGAGTAAGCTTCTGATGATGTAAGAACTCTGAACAGTTATTTTGAAGGAGAAAGCACAATTAACGTGCTATCACATAGCACTAGGATGTTATACTAAAGGAATCTTAAGACCCTGAAGGCACTGTAAGAAGGAGCACAAGAGGCACTAGCAGCACTCAGAGAAATGTGCACATATTTTTGCATGTAAGACAATGGTATATAATGTAACAATATTTTGAAAGTAAACTAAATCTGGATGAGAAAGTTGGGTCATGGCCTGTGTAGGACCCTTAGAAAGGAGGCATAAAGAGTCTTGAGAAACATAAAGTAACTAATAATGACCAAATAGGAAGATGTATGAAACCTCTACCAAGAGACACTAAAGAGTTATCACAGAAGAACAACCAAGACTCTCTAGGGAGGGCAGCTACAAAAGCACTATAAGATGATGTGTCTCCTGTTAGTTTATAGGTCGCTGCAAAGGGTTCTGAGGTCACAGTTAGAAACTATGAAGTCAATGTGAAAAAAAAAAAAAAAATTGTCACTACACTTTTATGACTATTATGTCATCAGTAACGACTTTGATGTCATTGTTATCATTTATGTCATTATATATCAGATGTAAAGATTTTATATAAAAAATATTAAGTTACTTTACATATACATAATCAAATCTATATCATAACAGAACAATAAAATTACTGTCAGAATGCTTTAAGTCATCCAAAATATTAGTCACTATGATAGGCAAGAATAATAATAAACTATGCCACTATAAGAATATCATGAATTCTCTACTATGAGGGCTCTGGAGACAAAGCACTATAAGATCAAAGACTGGAAATGCAATGCAAATGAACACTACAGAGGCAGAGCTAAACATGATCAAAAGCTCAAGAACCAGAGAAGATAAAGATGATGGCCAAGAAAGCAATATCATATCAAGAAGGCACAATGCTAAAAATATGAATATTGATAAAGAAAGATAAGACGTATGGCTGTAATGCCAGTCACAAACCAGATTTACCAAGAGAAGAAATCATTCAAACATATTATAAAGCTAAAAAGAAAACTGTAGAAGAAGAATAACCTAGAGTCAAAGTACTACTTAAAAGGCAATTTCTACAAATGAAGATTTTGAAAATATAGAAGAAAAGGATAGGACTTGATGTCATGTCTTGGCAGAGGTAACAGTCCAGACAAAAGCTGGGGGTGAGGATTAGGAGGTTGGGGGAGAGGCTGGTGTGTAAGGGACGTGTGTACATATTCAACCAGATGTAATAACATAATGAATACCATTCATGGTCCTTTAGGAAGATTTGAAGCATGGGCACTATCACATTCTGCAGCATGAGGTCTTAATAGTATCATTACAGGAAAAGAAAAGCCATAACATGATATAAATACATGCTCCCTCCTGGTTAAAAGCCAGACCAAGAATAGATCTTCACTTAGCATCAAATCTGACCTTAGAAGTGTCATTATCATAGTATAGTACTGGAAGTATGTTGACATATAATCTAGGATTTTCCTATGATTGGAATAAACTTACACAGTTCAAACAGTTCAAACAAAGAACAGAAGTATTATATACTTCAAACTGTTTAAAATAGCTGTGCTACAATGTCTCGTCTAAGAAACATATTATACATTTTACTGTTACACCAAGTTATGACAAACATACAGTCAACATTTATCTCAGTACTACTGAGAGCAAACTGGATACTGGAAGTAGATGTAACAAATATAAAGAAGGATCAACTTCAGAGAACCAGTGAAAAGCAGATATCTAGTAAGAACTAACATGGGCCGTGGAATTTTAATGGCAACTGACTAATTATGACCATGGTTAAATAGCCATCAAAAAGACCAATCACAATGTGGCCAAATACTAAGTGCTGTACTAAAGGTTAAGTTGGTGTAAAAAACCCCGATAAGAGGTTATATTATACAGCTTTTAGCGATAGCTTCACAAATGGCAACATCCTTTAAGCAGTCAAACCACTTGCATAAAGTAACCTGAACAAAAATATGTTAGAAAACATAATAGTAATTTAAAACAATAATAATATAAAACTGGCACGAGCATTAAAAGGACATTGTGGATCATATACGAAACAATGTGGTGATTATTTATCGACTACTGAGGCTAGCATTGGTGAGGACTACAGCACTAGCAGCAGAGGTTGTGGCAGCAGCAGTCAGTGTGCAGCAGTGTTGGGGGGAAAGGGGAACACAACCCAGGCAGGGCCCCCGCTGCAGGCAGCCGCCACACACTCAGCAGTGCAGCACGGGTGGTGTAGGTTACAGTCCTGTT
>NC_051422.1:9614527-9617027 GCF_015228065.2 Penaeus monodon
CACTCCTCCTACTTATTTCTGGCTGCTGTACATGCTCTCCAGTTTTTTTCCTCTCTCTTTTTTTACAAATTTTCTGGGCTCTGCATTTTGTTATCATGCTTTCCCTGAGCATGAGACTAACCAAATGTATTTGTACCTTTCATACTATAAATTAATTTTTTGATTGACTTTTGTTTTGTTTGTGAAACATCTTCATTAAATCAAATCTGATAGTTTTCTCTCCTTTTATGAGTTCTTTCCCTTCTAACTTTTGCTTGATGTTTTTGTTTCTATTTTTTATTTGTTTTGTTTGCTTTTGTTTTTACATCAGATGTTCATATGTCCTTCTATTTTGTTTAGCATATATTCATGTCACCTCAGATCAGTCATTTTAGTATTTTCATCATGACTTTTTGAGATCGTATATTTTCTACAAGAACAACCTCCTTAGTTGATATCTCCTTTCCTTGTACATCATAGAACCTAAACTCATCCCTCTATGCACAACACACATAGTTCCTGACTCTCCCTGCTTGTTCTTCCTCTTGCCTATGTCTTATTTTTCTCTTCTAATATTTCTTGTAACACTTATACTCTTACAAATATCCTCACCTGTGGCATGGGTCTTTTACTCTTCCCTGTAAATTTAACCTGACTTGGAAAATATTCCACATCCTTTGGTCCAGTTTGCCATTAGGTCTTTCTTATTGTAGCTTCCCAAACACATCTCTTAGGACTTGGCAATCAGTGCATTTATCAAGGGCAAGTAAAAATCTTTGCATACATACTTTACACTAACACTGAACATTTAACACCAACAGAGGACACACTGCATATGTAAGTGTGGGGCCCCCTACTGTTTCTTAGAGTGTACCCCTGTCCTGTACCTGCCCTGAATCCATTTCTGTAGACCAGGTACACCCTGTACATAGCTATGGACCAACACTCATTCAGGGTCCCCAGACCATGGCATTGCCTGGTTTTTAAGCATTACAGTTACCCCACTAAACACCAGCTTGGAGGTGGAGTGTCCGTTGCTTACATTCCTATACAACAGTAATATGGGCGTACAGAACTCGCTGGCTTTTGTTAAAGTGGAAAAAAAATTGAAACTGATGTGACAATACAATAGTACTCATGCCGCTTATTCAGTTTTACCATGATTATCATGATTGTTAAAAACACTTGTTTATAGCAATGTCCACATTACTGAGCTTGTTTAAGGTAAATGATTGAGGGTATAGACTGTCCAGTCCTGGTCACTCCAGGTCATGTAAACCATCAGAGAACAACACAGTAGCTTCTAACATATGATACAAATTCCAGTAATAATATCAGCATTTGCTAATTTAGATAATGAAAGTTTGAGTGTGGATGATGTAAAAAAAGTAATCACAATTAATTAGTTTTAAATACACATGCCTTAGATGAAGCTCAGTAGATTTTCACTACGGCATAGTCATTATCATTTCAAGTTGTCATTTTTTGAGGGGAGATTTTATATAATATTAATATTCTTCACCTTTGTTACTTGGTTACTGACTTAGTGTGAGTTAATGGAAATAATTGACATCAACCTTGATCGATGGTTGACATGATGCTGAGGTTATTACTTCAGAGGAATGACTAGCATCATGAACAGTACAGCCACTCTGAAAGGCCTGACAAGATGTTAAGGTAGTCAGAGAGGAAGCTGACATGATGCACAGTTCTTTTTCTCAAGATGCCTCCTAGGGTGACAGGTCTGCAGTCATAAGGGTTTTCCTGGACAAGTTGATTACCAGTTATTCATCTGATATATAAAAACCAATTCCCTACAGTCTCCAGATAACCTATTAACTCATTAAAGAGACAGAATGTGTCTTGATATGAGCTCTTAACCAGTGTTACATAAAGGAAGATCTTCAAGTAAGCTTTAATAATGTCTCTGTGAGGTCTAACAAGCCCTAACACAACAGCCTGGTAGAGTGTCACAGGGATGTCACATTAACTTTACAACACTTTTGATTGATATCTGATGTCCTCTATGCATATTTACGAATACATACATACACACAAACATGCAGATATCTGCCACACACACAAACATATTTTGTTTGATACAATCCTGTGAGACCCTGAAATTCCCTATGAAATTCCAAGTAGTGTCATAATCCCTTCTGTCTTTATAACAGACAGTATATGCTGTGAGAGTGTATGTCCTCCTTAAGTAGAGCATGCTTCCAGAAGCATTCTGCTGACAAAAGTGATGATAGCTTTCTGTCTTCATATTACTCAGCTAGGCATTTAGCACGTACTCAGTGTTGCAGTCCAATGTCAGGGTTCAGTCAGTGTCACTGTTTATGCTTTCTTTTATCTGCAAATTCTCATTGACTTGCAAACCAAGATTTCCAGCATGTCTGACCTTTTATGCATTGGGATCTCATCATACTTTGATTTTGGACTGCAACATTGCATATGGCCCCTCTGAGAACTCCTAAAATATGAATTTAAATACCTCTTTGTATATCATATTACTGCA
>NC_051422.1:9627027-9632027 GCF_015228065.2 Penaeus monodon
TGTGGTTGTTACAGCCAGCTGTTAAATGTCTCATGTAGTTAAATTTCTAATGTTTACTCTTTGAAATTTGTACTAGTTAATCTTGTTGATTACAAATGCAAGCAAACACTTGCTTATTCGCTTGTGTGTTTAGAATTTTGGGCAATGTCTTTGTAAAGTGTAACTGTGCTGAAATTGTGTAAGAGCCTATTTATTGATGAAATAAGATAGTGAGCTGTGCTTGCAACAATCACAAAAAGGAAGCTACTGGTCATATTATCCTAATTGAGATTGAGGGCCATGTGACTCACATAAACTTGCATTGGCAAACAAACACCTTGATTATTTCTCTGGATCCCATGGTCTTAGAAAGGAGGTATCATGCTATTTTCCCTTCTGCTTTTTCTTTTCTTAAGAGGGAAATGTAAGATACTTACTTTTAGTTTCATATTCCATAATCTTGATACTATTCTCCCCATTATCTCTTATTACTGCTCTTTGCTCTTTTTCTCATACAGGTCTTGTTCATCAGAGAGGAATGGGGTTGAATCTGGTTCACAATTGAAATCATCCACTGAAACACCAGTGTAGCATTGTTATTGTTGTCAGTCTCTTTCTGTACGTGATCCAAGGTTTTAACTGTAAATCAGATTTTCCCCCACACTCATCTGGTAAGCCTGACCTGTCATGTGGATCCAGATTTTTGAAGGTGATTCTGTACATTTAAAAAGATCATTGCTCCTGAAGGAATTGATATGATTACATTTTGTACTTAAAATGATATTTTTGCCATGGTTAAGTAATGTGTGAGGATCAGACAAAGTGGAATGGTGGTCAGTGAATAACAGAAATTTATGATCGCTATCTGTTGTGCTGGCCACCTTTGCCTGAGGGTGCCTTTCCACTTGTGCCCTAAATTTCAATCCTTTCATTCCAATGGATGCTTATGTAACACTGCCTCAGTAATGAACAACACATCCTCATAGAAGGAGGTTCTTTGCTCAGTAGTGAGACAGTGTTTCATGGTGGCTCTTGGTGTTGGTCACCAGTGAATCTCAGAACCTGCAGGACCTTGTTGACATCGTGGGACTTTTTACACCAATGGGCAGCAGACTAATCCCATGGATTGTGTGAGCTCTGTGTTTGCTCGACTTAGCAATAGTTGCTTAGTTCACAGGAGCAGATTGTACACTTGACCATACTTGCAGTTATGTGTTAAATGTGTGACATGAAATTTTAGAGTATCACAACTCTTTCATAACATTGTTATATTATTTCAATGTAAAAGAGTTTTATGTCACACTGGTTGTGAAGCCTCCATGGTACTGCCATGGTGAGTTGGTTTTCAAGGACATGGCTGATGTCTGCAGGAAAAATCATCTTAACATGTTTTTTTTTCTCATTTTCATTTTGATTTGAGTATCATCCATATTTATGGAGGTAAAAATGGGAGTAAATCAGCCTATTTTATAATTTATTTTTATGATTATTCTTATTCTATTTATGATGCCTATGAATATATGAGCAAGATAATTAACTTGCTTTTCATGACAATATTGTCATGTCCAGCTGTTAACTATAATCTAGCCACAGCTGCAGAGGCCATGCATGATGGCATTAAAGTTGTTTGTATATGAAACCTGAAACTGTACTTAATAATGGTCTTACAATCCCTTATTACTATAAGCCAAAACTGTGATACTGATACCTGAGTTCCCCTCTTGCTCTTTCTCCTTCATGTGTAACCTGTCCTACTTCTCAACTTGCTCTTTTGTTTCTTGGCCTGCATTTTTTCCACCCTTTTCCCCCTCATGATGTCTTAATATGCAGTTCAACAAAGACTTGACATTGGCAGTGCTTAAGCCTCCAATTGCCAGTGCACATAGCCTTCCAGTTGGTAGAATACACATCCCCTTCCACAATGAGGTCCTGTAGGGGATGACTTCACTGAACACCCCCATGTCCCCACAAAGCGCCCAAATCGCATGGTCATCATTACAGCAGAAATAGCTGCATGTCAGGAATGACACAGTAATGTAATGATTATCATAACATCATACCTAATACATGAAGTTATTGATCAGATTATAATTTTGTTTACATTTTCTGTTATTTGGCTCAAAGACATATTAATCAGCATTAAATTATGAAATATATAGAGATGCTATTATGTACTCTACTTCATTTTCTTCTCAAACTATAAACTAAACTCACTTGGCAATAGTAGTTTGTCACCCTTTGTTTATTATGTCTGTACTGGATATGTCTCTATAAAATATCTTTATAATGCTGATATTTCTAAGTGATTGATCAGATGTCCCTCTGCTCCAGCAGTCCTAAATCAAAGCATCATTGCTTATGTTTTTCTTGTTTGATGTGTTTTTGTAAGAAAGATCTACACTTTGAAATATCAGCTTAGATTTGTCTAAATACTAATCTAAATTTGTTCTCTGCCCATCCCAACCCATTCCTTATTTTATCCAATGTACCCACCTTATCCTTATCCTCCCGCCTCTGCCCCCTACCACCCCTGGCTCTGGCCATACAGACACATCGTGGTATGCGGCCACATCACCTACGAGTCAGTCAGTCACTTCCTCAAAGACTTCTTACATGAGGACAGAGAGGATGTGGATGTTGAAGTGGTGTTCCTTCACAGGTAAAGTAAACATGATATTAGTGTGAGAGCTTCTGCAGGTCATGTAGACTCTACTTTGTTTTGAAGATCTCCTGGGTGCTTCTCAGCCATGGTTCAAGTTTGACCTGAAAGCTCCCTACATTAATGGGTTTATTTGTCTTATTTGAATGTGTAAGTGGTCAGTTACAGAAAATTTGGTATAGATATTAAAAATTATATCATATTCATCATTAATAAAATGCATCATTTGTGTCAGGTGTGTGTTAATCATAGTGAAAACAAGTGTGTGTGTGTGTGTGTGTGCGTGCGTGCGTGTGTGTGTGTGTGTGTGTGTGTGTGTGTGTGTGTGTGTGTGTGTGTGTGTGTGTGTGTGCGCTGCTTTATGTGTGTCTGTGTTGTTAGTTGAATGAAGAATTCATTCAATATTGTTCAGCTAATTTGATAGGTGATATCAGTGGACTTAAATTCAGCTGACCATGAATGAATATGATTTATTTTCTCATGTTTGTTTAAGAATGTCATCATGTTTATTAATAGCACAAACCGTGCTTCTTGTTCTTTCTGCCTTTTGTCCTGAAAGATTTACCTGATCTTCTAGACTCTAGGTTGCTCTTCCTAAGGAGAAGGTAATTCTTCACATGAGCCCTTCTTGTCCCGGGATGTTGTAGGAGTCTTAAAAATTAGAATTTGAAAACGGGTTCTAGTTGACCCTGATGCTTAGATGACCTTGACATCTAGATAGTTAATTGTTAAAGAAATCCTTGAATAGAGTTCTCATCATAAATAAATTCTTAAATGACCTCAAGTTCTAGTAGTGGCCCAGGCCAGACACTTCGTGACTATTGACACCATTTTCAGAACTTTCCAAATGCTTTAATGGAGAATTCTTGCAGGAACGAGCCCGATCTGGAATTTGAGGGACTGTTGAAGCGAAATTCCACATGCGTTGAGTTCTTTCAAGGGACAATGTTTAACTCAGTAGACTTAGAACGTGTCAAGGTACTGAACAATATTCCTATATACTACTTTTCTTTTCCTTGTCTTTATAGCCCCCACCCTCCCCCTCCTCCTCCTCCTCTCTCATCTTTGCCTTCAGTTCTGCTTCCTCATATGGCTCTTCTTTTTCAGTTCCATTCGTGTCCAACCAATATCGTTTTCACGTTTTATGAAATGCATGAGAAATTCATTCTGTTTCTTTTTTTCATTATTAATAATCTTCCTGGACTGACTCAAAGGTAGTGAAAAAAAGCCTTTGTTTCTCCTCTTAGCTGGCTTGATTCAGGTTCCACTGCACACCTCTTGGTCTGTCAAAGTCCAGATAACTAATCTTCCTCTTGGTCATATGAACATGGCCACACTGTCTTGTCGCATCGGAATGAAAAAGGTTGCGTTTAGGAAGGTAGAATGGCCTAGACTCTAGCTTAATTACACCCGGGGATCTTGTATGATTGAATGTTTTCCCCAGCTGTATGATTTATTTTTGCTTGCATTTATTTAATATTTGTCCTCTGTGCACCACTCTAAAACTTGCATATTTGAAGTTATTAAGCCTGTTTAAATGGCTACATCTAAAACGTGGCAGTGAATGCAGACATACACTTGATTTTTTCAGATATTATTTCACTTGTTTGGTTCTGACTGCACTCAGAACAATCAAGTGCAGGTAATTCTGCCAGAGTCTGACCACTCTAGCCTTGCTTAAGCTCTACCCAGATTGACTATGGCTTGGGACCCATACCAACAGGATGCCTTCCAGACATCCATCCATGCACCTGGATTGTGTGTTGACCTTTGGATGCCTGACTGCATCAGAAGCAGTCGACCCCGTCTACACTTAGCTCACCCCTGCGCAATACTGGTCCTTATGGAGGGATGACCAGAGATTTTTCCATGCATTCCTCTTTTTATGAAGTGAACCTGTAATTTGTCCTTACACAACACACCACAATCACTCACCAACACACCCAAACAAACAACTGAGAGCTACAAAGAATCAGAAAATGGAATGCAGAATATACAGGTGTTTGGTACGTTCACCTCACTACGGAAGCTCTGCGTGTCCTGTTGTTCATATGACTTTGACCTTAAGCATTTGGATACTGCAGTTTGTGACTATTGTAAATGATATTAACTGCCCAACTTGACAAATGAAAGCAAAAACTTCATTGTTACAAAGTTAAGAAATCATTTAAACAAAACTGTAAAGTGCTGCAGTTGCAATCAGGATCATATCTAAATGAACTACTTATTTGAACCTCATCCTTAACAGAAATGATGTTTCAGAGATTATTTAACTAATAACCAATAACCATTCAAATTGAATATAAAATGCATGTAAATCTCTGCTAATTAAAGCTGAATATCAGCAATTTAATCAATATTC
>NC_051422.1:9647689-9650189 GCF_015228065.2 Penaeus monodon
CCCCCTCCCTCCCTCCCTCCTCCCTCCTCCCTCCCCCCTCTCTCTCTCTCCCTCTCTCCCTTTTCCCTCTCTCCCTCTCTCCCTCTCTCTCTCTCTCCATCTTCTCTCTCTCTCTCTCTCTCTCTCTCCCCTCTCTCTCTCTCTCTCTCTCTCTCTCTCTCTCTCTCTCTCTCTCTTCTCCCTCTCTCCCTCTCTATAGATATTTCTCTCTGTGTCTACTTTGTATATAGATTTGCTGTTGAAAATTTACCTTGAATACAATATTGCAGGAAATGATCAGTTAGTTCTGCAACTTGCTCATGTAAGGCATTAAGCATGGAGTGTTGTAAATGCATATTTATCTTCCCTTCTTTTCTTCTTTTTTTGTGTGGGTCAAATTAATTAAATTACTAAACTAATAGTAAGAATACAGTTAGTGTCTTCACAGAGGAAGGAATTTGCTACGACTGTAAGTAGAGAATGGCAAATTTTTATCTATCTTCTTTTGATAATAACTTTCCTAAGGATTTTGAATTAAAAATAATGATACTCTTCAACTCTTCTGACAGACTTTGCTTCTCCAAGCTTAAACTTCTTCTCTTGGCCATTGAAGTCAAGAATGAGGATGGCACAGATAGCAAAATTGCCATCAACCCAAAAGCCACAAAGATCCAGCCAAACACTCAAGGCTTCTTCATCGCTCAGTCAGCTGATGAGGTCAAGAGGTGAGTTGTGTATGTGCATCTGTGTGGTGGAAAGAACATGGCAGGGAAATTATTAACAGTATGTTAAGTATTCAGTCGTCAGTGAGTATTCAAATTTCACAAGAAATAATATTGTTTGATAAAATAAACCATGCCACAATTGTTTTTTTTTTTTTTTTTTTTTTTTTTTTATGAAAGGAATATTTTTCATTTAAGATTATTTTCTTTGTGAGCAAGATTTGTACAAAAATCAAAAAATACTACACAAGAGATACAAAACTATCTATTTGAAATGGATGAGTCAGAAGAATCAAATCATGATCAAAGCAATGCCTCAGTAAGCTTTGAGATAAATGTCAGACACATTTGAGTGACTGGTTCCACTGAAGTTTCCTAGGTCTTAAGCTTCCAAAGTCAATCCAGGGCTGTAAACTATTTCTTGCAGGATCAGGTGTTACTTTTTTCATTCAAAAGTGATGGGCATTGCATTATTGTATTATATGTTTTAATATGATTTACTTAATGATAGAAATGCTTACATCACAGTATCACAAGAGGAGTCTGTTGATAATGATAACAATAAAAAGATGGAACTTAATATTATAAGGTTAAGTGTAATTATGATAAAAGATTACCAGTAATTTTTGCAGTTTTACAAAAAAGACAAAATTTACCGTTCTCCTTCCCCCATACTGCTGAATATCAAGCACCTGTACCTCTTTGACATCTTTAACTACAAAAGACTAGTTACAGTTTACTTATGTTGTTAGAATGAAAGTCCTCCCCAGCTAATAATTCAAAATTAAATAATTTGTATTCATTATTACTGTGGAATGGGATGGCAAATCCAAATTCTTTATGTATTTTTCATCCAGATATGCAAAGGTTCATTGATGGTCCTGTACTATATATTTGACATAAAAAGAAAGAAAGAAATAAGAATCAATGGTTTGGTTTTTATGGTAAAACATTCAAGACAGTAGGAAGGTAAGTATGCAATAGTCATGATGGTTTGAAAGAAATATAGTTAGGCTCTATAAAAGTGCATATTGAAAATCAAGGAAATTATAATTAATATCTAGATGAATAAAGTCCTGTAATAACAAAGATTATGTTATCTATTTTTATGTATTTAAATAGTATATGTTTTTAGTTTTCTGGTTGCATTATAGTTTATGAGTGGTCCCTTTCAGAGCATGGTACTACTGCAAAGCCTGTCATGAAGACTGCAAAAATGAAACCCTTATTAAAAAGTGCAAATGTAAAAACTGTAAGTATCTCTGTAATATTTTTCTCTTGTATCTCTACTCATCAGTGTAAGACCTGTTTGTAGAGTAACAGGTACTTCTTGCATCCAGATTTTAGACTGTACAATAAGAGGTATTTTTTCATCCATTTTCTTGTTGATGTACAGTAATGGTTATTCTTATTTTCACAGTCATACTTAATTGTACATTATAACATTTGAATATATCATTCTCTGATTCATTTAGTTATGACTTCTATGTTATTTTCAAGTGTGATGTATAGTACTTGAGTTTATTGCTTGGTGTAGGTTAATGTATAAAACTGTAAATTATACTTTTGGCAATATTTATTTTGCCATTATTACTGCTGATGGATCATTTGGTAATATAAAAGCACAGAGTTAATGCAGGTAGTATTTATAGGTATTTATTGTTTACAGTGAGAAATTTTCTTTCTAAGTGTGGATCCTATTGTTAATGGATTTAGAGGTATTCTTTAACAATATTTACTTATTGATGGAGCAAAGAAGGGACAGAAAGTGTTCAGCAATGTTGATATGTGTTTACATC
>NC_051422.1:9657689-9666844 GCF_015228065.2 Penaeus monodon
GTGATGTTGTGTTGTGTTTGCTGAGTGAGTATGTGGGGTGTATTGTATATAGTTTGTGTGTGTGTATATATATATATAAAATTTTAATATATATATATATATATAATATTTTAAATTATATATATATATATAGAGAGAGAGAGAGAGAGAGAGAGAGAGAGAGAGAGAGAGAGAGAGAGAGAGAGAGAGTTCTATACATGTATACTTGCATATAGATATATACATATGTACTGATATTGATATTTTTACTATAATTTATATTTACACAAATAGGCTTACATTCAGACAAAGTGTCAGTATATAACATTGTAATTTTGGTGTTGTAGGGCAATTTGATATGTGATCATTTCTGCGACATCTAGTGTTATCACCATAAGCTTAGTGTTCATTATTTCTTACCTTGTCCTTTGTGTTGTGAATTTTAATAGCTAGTGACTCTGTAGTTTCTCTGCACATACTAACATCTTTAAGCTATATATACATTTTCTAGATATAACAAGGGGATATCAACTTTAGAAATTTGCTTGCAATTTTCTTTTCTTTGTTTATGCATATTGTTTACTAAAAAAAGAATTATTTGTGTGTTTTGTAGTGTAGTTTTTCTGTTGCATCTTTAGATTTTTTAAAATCTTTTAGTTTATATTTATTTCTATACACCTCAATTTTGTTTTCTAGTAATTGATATTGCATTGTTTTTTATAGTTATACTTTTTCTGAAGGGTTTGCTCATATATATATTATAATATATATATAATATATATTATATTTATATTATATATAATTTTATTAAAATTTATGTGTGTGTGTGTGGTGTTGTGTGTGTGTGTTGTGTGTGTGTAAAAAATATTTTTAATATATTAAAATATTATTATAATATTATTTTATATATATATATATATATATTATATAATAATATATATATATTTATAATATGTATTTAATATATATATATATATATATTTTATATATATTTTTTATATTATATATATTTTTATATATAAAAAAAATATATATGATATACCTTTATATATGTATTTTTTTAAAATTATATATATATATTTATATAATTATTAATAATATTTTATATTATTTTGTGTTGTGTGTGTGTGTGTTGTGTGTTGTGTGTGTTGTGTGTGTGTGTGTTGGTATATTGTCTTTAGTTGGTACTATTATATTATATTTTTTTAAATATATATATAATATAATATTAAAAAAAATATTTATATATTTATGTTAAAAATATATAATTATATATATATATAATATATAAAATATATATATATATATTAAAACTATATATATTTATATTTTTGTATATTTAAAATTTTGTATATATATATATATATACATATTTATATACATAATTATATAATATATTATATATATATTATATAATATAATATTATATAAAAATTTTTAAAATATACATATACATATCATATAATTATATTATATATTAATATATATAAAATATATATATATATTATTTTATATATTTTATATATATATTATATATAATTAATATATATTATATTATGCATTTTTTTTATTGGTATACATATTGCAATATTTTCATTTGTTTTCTCAGTATTATTTCATTAATTTCTCTTCATATACTTTTTATAGAAGATGAGATGGGATGTGCTACCAAATATGGGAATTTTCTAATTACATTATTGTTTTATTATTTATCATTATTATTATTACCATTAGTATCAGCATTGTTTTTTTTCTCAATATATCATTGTTATTATTATTATTATTATTATTATTATTATTACTGAAGTTGTAGTTGCTGATTTATTTTGTCATTTAAATGTTATATTTAATTGTACTAATATTATTACTACTGTGATTATTATTATCATTATTATTAAGGGCATTATGCTTATGAAATCAGATACTCTGACTGCTTTGTTGTCTGGCAGTTATTTGCCATATTTGTTTATGTATGTGTGTTTATTATTATTACCAAAAGTAGAATATTACACTTCCTTGATATCTATTGGAAATGACTTCTGATATTTATTTCATGTCTCATGACCATTTATAGATTCATGATAATTCATTTTTTTATAATATCATAAGCCTGTGTTAATACTTTAAACAGTGAACACTGTAGTATATCACACTTGTTTAATTTATGTAATTTAGAAAGGTCTTTTGATTTGTTGCTTGTTAGAATTAATGAAACCAATTGCCTTATTGGATAAGTTAAAAGGTTAAAGGTGTGTTTAAACAGGGACTTTTTCTTTAGTAACAAATAATTTACATGTGGGCATAGATAAACACAGGAACAGGTCATATCAGTATAAAAGGTGACATAGAAGCTTTTGGATACTAAACATAGTAGTCACTTCCTCTTTATATTTCTTTTTTTTTATATTGCTGTCGTAAATGTAGGAATTATTGTCTAATTGTTAGTAAAATGTTTTTAACTAAAGAATTTGGCTATATGTAAATATCACTGGAAATTTTACCAATATGTATATTGCTATTAGTAGTACCTTAGTAGCTTAAATCCCTTCTACTGAGGCTATTCTAGAGATAAGATTAGTGGAGACATGAATGCCAAATTTCTTTTCTGTATTTGTGAAAGCATATTTATATATTTGTATATAAATATTTTGCATGTGTGTATGTATGCATGCATGTATGTATGTATTTATATATGCGTGTGTGTGTGTATGTGTGTGTGTGTGTGTGTGTGTGTGTGTATGTATGTATGTATGTATGTATATATATAGAGATAGATAGATAGAAGATACATTTGTAATATGTCTGTAGAGATAGATTAGCTTGTTTCACCTGGGGATCCTAAAGTGTGTGTGCATGTGTGTGTACCTATGTGTGTGTGTGTGTGTGTGTGTGTGTGTGTGTGTGTGTGTGTGTGTGTGTGTGTGTGTGTGTGTGTGTGTTTATATATGATATTATATATATATATATATATATATAATATATATATATATACATAATATAGAAAATATATATATTATATATAATATATATAACATATATAATATATCATATATATATATATTATATATATATATATACATATATTATATATATATATATAATATATATATATATTATATATATAATATATATATATATATATAATACATATATATATACATATATATATACATATATATATATATATATATATATATATATATATATATATATATATATATTATATAATATATATATATATATATATATATATATATATTATATATATATATATATATTACACACACATGATATATATATGTGGGGGGGGCACCTGTACTGTGAGTATCATATATTATATAATATATAGAATTATATAATAATATAATTATATAATTAAATATAATGTATATATATAGTAATAATATCATTGGATATATATATTAATATAATAAATATAATATAATAAATAAAATAAAAAAAAATCATAATACACACACAACCACACACACACAACACACACACCCACACACACACACACAAACATATATATATATATATATATATATATATATATATATATATATATATATATATATATATATATATATATATATATATATAATATATATAGATATATATATATATTATATAATATATATAATATATATATATATATATTATATATATATGTATATATGTATTATATATATATATATATATATATATATATAGATATATATTATATATATATATATATATATATATATATATATATATTATATATAATATATATATATATATATATATATATATATATATATATATATATGCTATATATAAAATGTGTGTGTTTGTGAATTTGTGTGTTTATGTATATATATATACTATAAGTACGCATATGTGTTTATATTTGTGAAAGTATGTGTTTGTGTGATTGTTTATGCACACATGTCAGTATGTTTATGTATGAGCACACACATCTTCGTTGAGAAATTCTCATTATAATGTTGTTGTTGTTGTTTTTTTCTTTCTTACTTTCTTTATTTCTTTTTTATAATATAGTATACAGCAAGAAATACATTTTTTGACATTAAATTGTAGGGCATACAGAGATCTTGAGAATTTATAAGGTGATTAATAATTCTGATAAAGTTTTTAATTTTTCTTCTTCTTTTTCTTTCTTTATCAGTTCACATTCAAATAAAAATTTGCTTTTAAGTGCCTTGTATTTTATTATCGGTGTTGTTTTCTTTACCTTCCTCTTTTTTTCTTGCATGTCTTTATTTGTATAGCATGGCTCTGACTGATGCATCAACATCCATGCTTTTGTATGGGAATTCCTAAGCTTTCCATGTTCTTCCATGCTTGTACTTTGAACCAAATGGTTCATGGAAAAACTGACAATCCATTCCTTTATGAACTGCATTTAGTATACTAACAATGCAAATATATCTTATACTGTTAAGTAAGATATGTGTAAACCCTTGTGTATATTATATATTTAGTGTGTAGTACTTCCTTTTCTTTCTTTTTTTTAGTTTTTTTCATAACCATACTAAACGTGTGTATATTAACTGTTGTTTGAGTGTGTTTAAATACAACTAGGTGATTTTCTTTACTGGGTTTTTGCCTGGCAAGTTCACTACCTGGTGGTACCTATCTTGTAACTTGCCAATGAAATGTGTCCCCAAAGGTCTAAAACATATCACTTAATTTTATCCCTGACTGATTGTAAAAGTTACTCATTCTGTATTGCACGAATATTTGTGACACATACTTACTACATGCACTTATAAAGCTAAACCCATCATGATATCCTAAGTACTCAGTGTCACCCAAATTATTCAATGTTTTCCTTAATTCATACTTTATTGGATATCCTTGTAGTTAATGCTCCAGCTGGCACCTAAGCCATTTACATACTTGTGTCACATCCTCCCAATATGTGTAAATGGTTATATGTCTCCTTTTATCCTGTTCCCATTGTCTAAATCCTTACTTGGTGCATCTGTTACATAAGTTTCTTCACATAGCATGAAGCATTCCATCATGTTAAGCTGTGAGTTCACTAATCTTGTAGGAACATGATGTACAACACTGATCTAACACTACAGTACTTAGTTATTTTATTTATGCAAGGTCCACTTTCATACTTAAAATTTTAAGAGGCTACTGCTTAAGAAAGAGATGACAGGATATAATAATGCTGGTAGCATATGCTATCTCACAGTAGAAGCTAGAATTAGCCAATGAAGTTATCACAAAAGGTTTTAGGTTATCATTATAAAATCAAAATGTAAAGTATGAAAATTATTGATTTAGGTGAGAGTGAAAGTTAGATGTTTATATGAATATTGGTCACCATGGTCTATATCAGTTTATATACAAAATTTAGGTCAGTACATTCTCAGTAATTCTCAGTGAGTTACAAGATTATGTTTTTTTCAAGCATTTGATTGATTTAGCTGTTTTGTACATACAGTTGGAAGTTGTATAAAGTAAAAGAGAAACTGAAGTTTATATTCAGCAGAAGGTTTACCTAAATAAACAACTTACTATTTTAATTTGCATTAGCACATGCAGCTTTCTGGCTACAGTCAAGGTAACATAGATACAAAATCACCACAGAAGAAACTGACAATGGGTCTGTCACAGTGGAAGTGTACGTTTTGATGGTGTACTCTCTCCAAAACATCAGAATGAGAATGTCTGCTTTTACATTATATGGAAAGCAGAAGATAATGCCTCTTGTCATAAGCAGTTGACATTTTAGAAAAAAAAGGAAAAAATAAATTACTAGATAAAAATGTGTAAATATATATATATATATATATACATTTTATATATATATTTTATATATATATATATATATATATATATATATATAATATATATATAATATTATATATATTATATATATATATATATATTATATAATATATAAAATATTCTATATATATATATATATTTATATATATATATATTAATACTATATTATATATATATATATGTATATATATATAATATAATTATATATATATATATAATATTATATACTATATATATATTATTATATATATATTATATAGATTATTTTAAAATATATATATATAATATATTATATATAGTTTTATATTTGATAGCTAGTGTATGGACAGGGTAATCAGCATAGGATATTTTCAGTTTGACATATAAATACAAAAATGATAATGGTGTCTTTGTCTTTACTTTAGCCAGTTACTTCACACAAGGTAAAATCACTAATATCAACATTTTCTAGACAGTAGGGCTAAACTTTTATATGCATTCTGCTGCATTGCATGATTATTACTGGAAATAATTTTTTTGCATTTATTATAATACCTTACCATTTTTTATAAATAATTTTTCTACATTTTTCAAGATATTATTTGCAGTGACAATTTTCTTAAACTCCCAGGTAGCTGCAGATAGATATTTTTGGAGGCTAGATTTGATTTGGTCTTCAGTATGAGTTTTGGTCAAGCCTCTGTATTTAATTATGTCAATATTCTCTTTTCGTCTTTTTCTTGTTATCCTGTTTAGATGTCACTGGCCTTATATCAACTGCTCTTTAGTGACCCTCATCTCACCTTTTTTCTGGTTAACCTTCACTGCCAGTTGTCAGACTTGGCATCCTATACCAATTTTTTAAGAGTTGATACCACATTGTCTCTAAAGGTCATATTTCCTTCCATTTTTGTACTTGTTCCCTATTAGAATGGAATTTTAACCTAATAATGTTACATGTTATATTGTACTCTCTTTGCACCTGTTTCTGGACATAGTACAACATCACTGTTATTGTTTTTTGATTGTTCTTTATGCCATATCCTGTTCCCTTCCATCTTATCCCATACATGATTTACCATTTCCTGTCCAAGCTATCCCAGTGTGTCTGGTCCTACTTTGTCCTTGTGCAAGTCTCTTTTTCCATGTTGGTTCCCTATCTGTCCTTGTGCCATCCCAGTCTTCCTTTGTCTGGTTTCTCAGTGTAGTACTATCAGATTCTCAGTGTAGTACTATCAGAATTTGTCGTCACACCATCATGGTGCCCGCTGTTTGCTCTCTTTTAAATATTGTGCCTTTACCATGATGGCTAGCTCTGACGTACTCATGATTCTTTTGACCCACTCTAAAACAAACTTGCCCGCGGCACGTGTGACTGTGTCACTCCTGACCTTCAGCTACCCCACATCCTTATCAGCATATATCTCAGATTTACTCAAAAAGAAATGTAGCAACTATTAACTATTGTCCTTAAATGTCCAAAAAGCAAGCAGTACAGTTAAAAGTGAAGATGATACAGACTTTATCTGGATGCTGGAGGAATCTGAAGGAGGAGTGACCAAGGCGGTTGAGACTGTGTACTCCCGCAAACTCTGGCGAACATTACAGTGGCGCTGTCCGTTCCCTTGCAGACATCGGAAATTTGCTTCAAGCGAGCGGTTTCATGAAGAACTTTATGCCCCTCGTGGTGGAAAGCGGGCCGGGGAATGAGGGTAGGCCAGTGTTGCCATCCCCACTAACAAAGTCATTCATAATACCATCAGTTTTAACCATGTTACCCCTGTATGGAATATTCACACACACTAGGCACCCCCAGAGAACTTCACCTTAGTGTCAGTCCCTCTTGATACTAGATAGTGGAATGATTTGTTCTTCTTGTGTGTGAGTATTCACTAGTGGTGTAAAGATTAGCCTTCTTGCCAGGGTTATCCATGTTGCGGCAGACATAGATCCCTCCTCCACCACGGGCTCTGCATGAATACTGAGTAAACGACGTGACCGCTGATGTCAAGCCTTAGCTAATGATCCAGTATGGCCCATTGTCCACTTCTTGTTAATAGGAGAATGAGCTTTATTGAGACAATACATAAGGTTTCAAGTCTCTGGTCTGGTCACTTTGAACTAATCTGTCTCGAATGTGCCTCTCAGCAAGATCCTGGTGGGGGTTTCTTCCCCCAGCCTCCATCTTGTAGAGGGGAATACCAGGTCTTGGTCAACCAGTTGTGCACGGCAACATTGCTACCAAATTTTCCTTTGGCTTGCTCCCATGCATGTAATTTTGACTTTATCATTCAGGTGACAAGGATGCCTAACCCGGAACTCCGGTTGATGGCTGAGCTGTTAAGGGGAAAACTGTAAGTCTTGCTGAGGGGCAGTCATATATGGGTAAGAACCCCCCTGCCCCTGCCCCCCACACTACCCATCGTGCCCCGACCCCCACCCCCGGCCATATTGTGTCCCTTCCAACAGCCAGCTGATGACCACACTAACACATTTCTTGTATGCTACCTTTACCACTAACACCACAGCCCACAGACATGTTTCCCTGGTTAAAACTGCATAATATCAACTTCAAGTAAAATAATATTTTAATTTGTTCAGTTGCTCACACATCATCATTACTGCAGACATTAGTATTCCTAAAATAGATACTACAGACCTTTTTCACTGCAATAATGACATTTTCGAATTTCACTGTTTAATCAACATCAGAATTTGATTAGATCAGTGTTGTAATTATCAAGTATACATCAGCACCCATAATTATTGAAACATTAGAAAATACACAAGTCCCTCAACCCATGACACTATCATTACATTCACCTTATGCATTGCTAAGTGAATTTAATAATGGTGTTTTAGTCATGGGCATGGTGGAGCGGTTTGGTATGGGCAGGCCGTGGGTGGGGCAGGTGGGCATGTGGGCTAGGTTACCCCTCTGCCTCCATCACCGCCACTACCGTCAAGTAGGACTTTCAGGGTTACAGGTCTCCCAGGGAAATGGCGTAGCATCAGGGTGGGTTGATTCATTCACTGGAGATCACGCTTTTTTAGGATGCTGCTTTCCCTTCTGATGAGTGTCACCTGTGGTTTCAGGAATTGATAAATGAAGGCCCATGTGGTCCTTTGTAAATCTTCAAGAGTTGTCTTGTGTGGGACCCAGGGAATGCTGCTTAAGGATGCAGGAAGTGGTATATCATATTCCACCTAATGTCTTGTGGCCACAGTATACGTTCCTGAGGAATAACTTATATATTGAATGAAGGATGACATTTACCTTGGTGTGTACTGCATTAGTTCTATTCATATAAGCATACAGTCCTGATGAGGGTCACTTTTTGTGCATGTAGAATATCATAAACTGATACAATTGATAGGCTTTTTTA
>NC_051422.1:9666944-9674444 GCF_015228065.2 Penaeus monodon
TTTTTATTATCTGTGGGCGGTGATGCATGTGTTTTCTGCCTCCCGCACTAACTCATATCTCTTCTTTAGTGGCATTATTCAGGAAAGGAGTCCGCGCTGTCCAATTGGTAGGCCGAACAAGTAGGTAACATCCCCGCAACAGTGGTGGTGATGGCCGTGTGATACGCATGTTGCATGCTTATATATATATTCATATATATATATAATATATATATTCTTTTTTTTATATATATGATTATCCATACCCGTGGTGTACTGTACCCCACAAGCTTCAGGGAGCTCAACTTGCGGGATCCTACCCAGAGAACTAAAAAAAATGATGATAATAATCGAAAATAATACTACTGATATTGCTACCTTGAAAAGCCATAGTTGTACTAGTATGATTATAATATTTTTGTTTTGTCTTGAGAATAGAAATAAAAGTGAAAAATAAGAAAAATCTGTGATCTTATCTTGATCATTGAAAAGCTAGGAATAAGCAGGAGGGGCAATAAACTAATAGGAATAGAATTTTAAACTAGACACAAGTTATGAGAAATCCCTGAACCTGGTGAGTTACTTTCTGCATGTTTCACATTGAGATAAACAAGCCAGACCTCTCCCACAGTCCGCTCACTAATCCTAACACGCAGTTCATTAAGAAGTAAAGCGCTTTAAATCAATTTGATACTCGTCTTGAATATGGCCTAAAGTGACACCAGCCGAATGTTATACATATATACCTTTTTGTTAACAACTAAAAATTACAACACAGATATCAGTGTTTGATAAATGACTTTCAGCCATAAAGTAAGAAACAAAAAAATAGGCGGCAAAGAAAATTAGCACAGCCATCGAGTATATGTTAAAGAAAAACGAGTATAAAAGATGAGTTAAAAGAAAAAGCAGTTTCTTCTTCCTTACCTTCTACTAACCTTCACCCCCTCTCTCTGTCCCTCTTGTGTTCATAAAGGTGGAGAGGTTACCTTTGTACCAAGTAAGTCTGCAGCAGAAGTACAACTTTTTTGAAGTGTACACTTTTTTGGTTCTATAGGCAAGATGCTGTTGTTGATTTGCACAACAGCCGCATGAAGAGAATGGTATCCAGTTGATCAATATATTCATTAGAAACCTAGTGGTCCTAAAGCAAACAGTGGATGTTCATTATGGATCAGTTAGTTGACTGTGTTTAAACAGTGTGCATCACAATTGAAAATTTCACAAATGAGATGCACAGTGTCCAAAACAAGTCACTTCCATGCAGAACTCCAAGCAGCTCAATTAGATGGTGGTGGGATGAGTCTTTGTAGGGCGCTTTGAGCTCGGCACAGTGTCAGATGTGCCAGCCCACCATCATAAGGACCAAGCAATGCATATCTAGCAGTTCTTGGAGATCGTAGCAGCAGACCACACTGTAGCCATGCGGGCGTGCATGAGATCAGGATATGGGCACAACGGCTGAGGGAGACATGAGAAGAATATGTACATAATAAACATTCCCATATATGTATACACAAATACACACACACACACACATAAATATTTTTTTCTGAAAACAACTAGGAGTACTGCCTCTTTTAGAAAGGAATAATATATGCATTTACATATATAAAGATGAAAATATAAAAACATCTATAGTACTCTCATTACTTTATGATTTCACTTTTTATTAGATGATCTAGACAGCCTAGTGAAAAGGATTTTTTCTAATTCATTTAGTAATTTTGCAGTTAAAAATGATGTTAATCACTTGTGGGTAAATACATAGTGCATAATTAAAGTACAAGGTTTAAGATATACAAGTATTAGAAAAATTACATTATAGATAAGAAATGCAACTCAAAACTATATTTAATGTATGCTGTCAAGAAAAGGCAGTTTTTATAGTAGGAGACATCATTCCATTAACTTATGACAACATATTTCAACTTCCTATCTGTATCCCTCAGCCACCTAAGGGTAGTGCCCCAGGGATCCATAGTTTCCTCATCCATTGTATTTCCTACAATATCTCTCCGGTCTACATCTTCCTCAATTATTCTAATAGTATTGTCTAAATTTTTTATAGTTATTTACTATTCCTAATTACCTCTTTTATATTTTAGTTGTCATGCTAGTTTATTCTTTATGTACAAATGTTTCTGTTGCCTTTAACATTCTCATAGTATTCTTTGTCTCAGTTTTAGTCAGTCTTTGGTAAGCAAAAGAGAGGTATTTTCTAATTAGATCTCTCTTCAGATCATAGTTGAAAGTGGTAAATAATTTTGTAGCAAATAAATTTGTCACATTACATGTGACTTTTTTGTACAGTTTTCTGGTAAAGTGAACATACTTTTTCTTAGTTTAGTGGGTTGTGACAGTGTTCCAATACCCACACTAAATCACATTTCTGATGTCGACGAAGATTTTGTGACTGTATCTGTAGAGAACTTTGTCCACCGTGTAGTAAGGAAACATTTTGTTACCAGCTGGCCAGCTATGTGTATAATGCCAGCCAACGTTCTTTGTCTGTCCTCAACCTTTGTGAGCAACAGGAAAGGTTTTTAGTAAGTCTAGAGATGAGTGGGTTTTAAGTAGCTTGATACCTCATTCTTTACTATAATGTCCAGGAGTTATGATGAAAGAATGTAGGAGTTCACAAGGGTGTAAATGAATTATAGTTTTGTAAGATGTACTCATTCCATTGCTGTATACTGCGATATTTTCTATCAAATTATCTTTAGAATTATTTCACTTTCTTTTCATTTATAAAAATAAATAACTGATTACACCCTTTAGCCACTAATGCACTAATCTAATGAAGCTGATATTATTTGCCATAAAGTGATTAACAGTACAAGAATAAGGAAAGGTAGGATTCTGGACTACATATGAAATTGTGCCATTTATAATGACAGTCATCGTCCCTCTTTGCTGTGAGTTTGCCACATGTGCAAGACTTCATTTCTCAAGTGATAACCTACCTCTTTTCTTGCTATTTCTTGCTTCATTACTCCTGGAATCTGTCTAACCCTGTTCCACTTTCTGTCCTCATGATAAACCCCCTCACGGTCCTCAAGTGTCTATGAGGTAGATGCAGAGTAACCTGATATCATTTTTTTTCCATGAATTGTTGTTCATTGTATGGATGAAATTACCATGTTAATCCTACTAAGGATTAGCATTTAGAAAAAAATTGTTAAAAAAGCCTTTGTCCTGAAGCACCTCATAGATCATCTGTCACCTAACAGGATCCCTTTCCAGCAATCCCTCCCCCCCAAAAAAAAGAAAAAAGAGAAAATCCATTGGCATTCTATTTCTTGTTTATTTATTTATTTATTTATTATTGCCATTATTATTATTATTGTTGTTATTATTGTCATTATCATTATCATTATTATCATTTATTTATTTCTTGGTCATCATTTCTGGATTTTTTTTTTCTTTCTTTTTTTTTTTTTAGGTGGGGTTTTGACTACTGTGTGGCTGTTAGTTACGCGTGTTTTTTCGGTGTGTTTGTTTCAGATAAGTCAGATATTGAATCAGAACTCTACCAAGTTACTTACACCCCTCCCGAACTACCCAAGCGTCTGCTTAACAACTCCAGAGGTACCATAGTTGCTTCTTTCACCATACTTTTCACCATTTCTTTTCACCATCTCCCACTCTCTTATTCTTCAGCATTTTTTATTATTCCTTGCGAGTCTTCTGAGAGCATTTAAAAGTAGGTAACAGTAATTAGTACTTGAAATTAAGTACAATGCTACTTTTCTTAATCAAATCTAGTCTAAGTAAAAAAAAATATATATATATCTTGTAGCCATGTCATGTTCTGTATTAGTATCTTGGGCAAGCGAGAGTATGATGCCAGACCCCAGAGGTGCAGTGTTTATTTCTATACTGGAACTTATATTTCAGTTTTGATTGTAGAGTAAATTGTCTGCCTGCATATGTGTTATGCATATTTCTTTGTTTGTTTGTTATGTTTTCTCACAGCTATTATTATATATGAAAGTATGAAATAGGTGTTGGAGATAACATTTCAGAATAAAGAGATTTCATGATACTAGATATAGTGATATGTAATACAAACAGTTTTTAGATTACATTAGCTGAAACATTTATGTTGTTGCTTTTAGAGAGTTAGATGTTACTAGTTAAGTTCTAATAGTAAATGCAGTATATTCCTGTTTAGAATACAAAGAAATCAAAGAAAATTAGCCTCATCATGGTTTTCTTGCAAGAGCCATATCAATAAACATTGCACCTAGGGGGCTCTAGCCTGTGTTTGTTTTGCAACTTTAGCATTTAAATTAGTGTTACTTGGTAGTGGAGGAGGGCGAGCGACAGGTGGATGGGTGGTGGTGGTGGGCAGTGGATAGGACTTCTGGGTGTCACCCTGCCCTCAGCCCAGGGGAATTAGGCCTTCCAGCTGCCGCCCGCCCACCCGCGCTTCCTCGTAGGGAGGTACAAAGTCTTGGTTACTGAAAGTAGGAAATGTAGAACCACAGTCCTTACAGATCACTCCTTGACGTTGTGTGTAAACTTGACTGTCCTTGTGAGTGCCTCAGATGCTCCTATATGAGCTGTCATTATTGTTGGTTTGCGTAAAACAGAAGAGTACTCTTATTACATTTAACTGTGTATTTTTTGCACTGTGAGATACACCAGAGTATGCAGGTCTGATATGATACTGTTCACTGTGTTCTGTGTGCTGGTGTGCCTGGGTGCTGGCCATCAGTGTAGCGTAGGCAGGGCTAGTTGGGGGCCAGACCAACCCCTGCTGCTAGTGCTTGAAGGGGATGGGGGAGAGTGACCCTCGGGAGAGGACATATCCTAATTCATCCTCACCCACCCTATAACCACCTCCTCCACTCATCCACCCTCGGCCTCCACTCCTTGTGTAGTGCAGCTGACCTACTTAACCCAGACCATCAAATGGTGAGGTAAGACAAGGCAGTACTGGACTGCATGAGCATTGTAGGCATGAGGTGGGTGGTACCCTTTCCAGCAACCAGCCAGGTGGTGGTGATGGTCCAGTAGCCGGGAGTGTCCGGGACAGTGCCCTGTAGAGCACCAGTGGGGTGGCACTTAGTGCCAGGCTCCTCAACTAGCACGTCGTAGTTAAAACTTCTCTCTACAATGTCAGGTCTAATTCACCATCCAAAAAGAGCTTACGGAATAAAGCATCACGAGACAAAACTCATTAATCTGCACTAATTATAATGTAATGCGAACATCTTTGACCACAAAGTTGCAGTGTTTTTCCAAAGAAAATTTCATTGCCTAGGAAACCTTGTATAATGTCATGAGCATACATACTGCATACAGATAAGTCAGTATTCACTGAGGTGATGTGGCTGAGCAGGTTAGTTCCCACCAGAAGAGGCCAGCAAGTGTCTAATACCCATCCCTCCCCACAGGCGACAAGATGCCGCTCAGAGATGGAAGTAAGTGTCCTGCTCCGTCCGCAATGTAGTTTTCTCCTCCCTTTCCCCAAGCTCTTTAATTCTCATGAGCATCCTAATTAGACTTCCTCCAGGTCCTTGTAAATTTCCTGCTGATACCTAAGTACATCCTCTAAGATGCCTTCTTTTCCTTATCCTAGCTCTGTAGATATCTTGCTGATATCCTCTTTTTTAGTTATTATTATTTTTACATATAATTGCTGTTGCCCTTTGTCCATAAGCATTTTGATTACTGCTCCAAACATTATTGGCACTCTGTGAGAATGTCTCCTCCCATTATCTGTAATATTGTTTATCATCATTTCTTTTTTGTAATTTTTATGCCTTTGACAGTTGTTCTTTAAATTCTCATATTGAACAGTTGGAAGGTAGCATGCACTTTTCCCAAGACATGATTGTTTTAATATATGTACAGTGGAGTTACACACAAATTCATTACCCTTTTGAGTATTTTATCCATCATATCTAGTTTCCATTCTTATAACTTTCATTTATCTTATCTGTTAATTTCTTTCAATTTTCCATGTCTTCATTCTTTTCTTACTGTGTTTCAACTTCCATCTTTCATTCATCATAATTCCCATAATCCACCAATAAGTCTTGCATATTTGTGGATGTTGCTGTCTAGTATTTTGGTCTGTAATGGAATCAAAATGTAGAAACTGTTAGAAATTCAATTAATTCCCAATTTAGATTTTAGCTTATGATTGTAAATAACCAGCAGTTATTGACTCATTGCATGCTCTGACCACATTGATTGACCATAAGTGTGATAGCTGGTATTCAGCCAGTGATGGCTTGCTATTTCAACCCTCTCTGAATCTTCCTAATAAGAATTGGAGAAAGAAAACTTCCAGCCTCTTGCTCCCTTCCCAGCCCCTAGGCTTACCCCCTTTGCATGAGAGAGAGTCTGGCAGAAATCAAGCATTCTACAGTGTCTCTTCCTTAGGGACCGAGCCTGAATTTAATATGTTACAAATGAGGACGAAAATAAATTAATATGTATTAATTATATGATATCTATTACTATTTATCTAGCCATATCTATATCTATCTATATTATCTATCTATATCTAATCTATATCTATATCTATATCTATATCTATATCTATATCTATATCTATATACTATATATATATATTATATTATATCTATATATACTATATATATATATATATATATATATATATATATATATAATATATATTATATTATATATTATATATATATATATATATATATATATATATATATATATATATATATATATATATATATATACATGTATATATACGCAAGTCCATTAGAAAAGGAAAGTTGACACACACCTCATAGTTTTCAGCACCACAGTTCTTTTGCGTAAGTGTACAGGTCCTTTAATCACACCAGATACATATAACCATGACAAGTATACCCTATTAAGAGAAACTGCTCCTAAAGGATTGCAGTGAAACTGTGGAGATGTGGTTATATTGCATAATGAAAGGTTATTACAGTTGCTACACCATATGTGTGATAAGGAGTTCTGAAAGACTTTTTGGTAGGTGGAGTAACTAGAAAGTGGTTGTTTCTTTGGAAATGTGACATGTTGAGATGATGATTCAAACTCTGGAGTGAGGGATACAACATTCTTCTTTCAGAAATTACTTTAGGAGGACAATATAATGAAGACTTATTTCCCCTGGGAAATCTGTTTCTGTGTGTATATATATTTAGTGTGTTTTCTCTTGCACTGCTTTTGGTATCTGTGAAATGGTCATGCAGACCTGACATGTGTACATGTTTATGCCAATATACTTTAAATAACTTTGTACCTGTCTTTGTTCATGAATCTCTCATATCAGGATGTAGATCATCTTAAGGCTCTAAATAAATAATGTAAATTTTGACAGGATTATATTAATAATGCAGTAATGTTGCTAGCTCACACTAACACTGCAGAATCATGCCATACCACTTAGTTGAAGAAAACACATTTTCACATGCTAATTTAATTGTGAATTCTTGATATGTGGTCTGTAAATCATGCACACTTTTTCCCTTCTCTTTTGCATCATACCATCTTTTCTCA
>NC_051422.1:9676300-9684898 GCF_015228065.2 Penaeus monodon
GAGTCAAGGCATCTCGTATTTTGAGGAAAGTGAAAATGTATCACTCTTTAAAGTGCTGCCTGTTGCCTCAAATGTACATATTTGGATCTAGTGACACGTACTACCATGAGGTCTTACATGATTTGCTTACTTCAGTAGAGAGTAGAATTCCACAATAAGTACAATGTTATAATGACAAATACATTTTGTGAATCACATTACTAAGAACCAGTAGTGGAAAATGGTAAGATGTGAGGGTGGCAGTAAGTTTACCAAAATGCAGTATTGGTCTGGCATTTTCTCTATATCTAATGTGATGGTGTGGAGGATAACCCTGAGAGTATTACTTAACGAGAAAAACACCCCTGCTAAGAGGAGGAAAATTCCCCTCTTCAAACCCCCCCTAACTTAACTAC
The DNA here is from genome assembly GCF_015228065.2 of Penaeus monodon. NCBI lineage: Eukaryota > Metazoa > Arthropoda > Malacostraca > Decapoda > Penaeidae > Penaeus > Penaeus monodon. The sequence continues at coordinate 9,676,696 of NC_051422.1, forward strand.
AATATATAAAATTCCCCATGAGTAATCACCCCTTCAGATCCCCCCTTTTTTCTTCAGTATAGAAAGTGAGAGAGGCAGAGGCAAGTGAAGAAAGGTTTGAAACCAATTTTTTTTCTCTCTTTTTTTTTCTTTATTTATTTATTTATTTTTTTTTTTATTATCTGTGGGCGGTGATGCATGTGTTTTCTGCCTCCCGCACTAACTCATATCTCTTCTTTAGTGGCATTATTCAGGAAAGGAGTCCGCGCTGTCCAATTGGTAGGCCGAACAAGTAGGTAACATCCCGCAACAGTGGTGGGATGGCCTGTGTTTACGCATGTTGCAGCTTATTATATATTCATATATATAAAAATATATTTTATTCTTTTTTTTAAAATATGATTATCCATACCCTGGTTTTACGGGTACCCCAAAAGCTTCAGGACTCAAACTTGCGGGATCCTACCCAGAGAACTAAAAAATGATGAAAATAATCAAAAATAAACTACTGATATTGCTACCTTGAAAAGCCATAGTTGTACTATATGTTATAATATTTTTGTTTTGTCTTGAGAATAGAAATAAAATTGAAAAATAAGAAAATCTGTGATCTTATCTTGATCTTGAAAGCTAGGAATAAGCAGGAGGGGCAATAAACTAATAGGAATAGAATTTTAAACTAGACACAAGTTATGAGAAATCCCTGAACCTGGTGAGTTACTTTCTGCATGTTTCACATTGAGATAAACAAGCCAGACCTTCCCACAGTCCGCTCACTAATCCTAACACGCAGTTCATTAAGAAGTAAAGCGCTTTAAATCAATTTGATACTCGTCTTTTAATATGGCCTAAAATGACACCAGCCCAATGTTATACATATATACCTTTTTGTTAACAACTAAAAATTACAAAACAGATATCAGTGTTGATAAATGACTTTCAGCCATAAAGTAAGAAACAAAAAATAGGCGGCAAAGAAAATTAGCACAGCCATCGAGTATATGTTAAGAAAACGAGTATAAAAGATGAGTTAAAGAAAAAGCAGTTTCTTCTTCCTTACTTCTACTAACCTTCACCCCCTCTCTCTGTCCCTCTTGTGTTCAAAAAGGTGGAGAGGTTCCCTTTGTACCAAGTAAGTCTGCAGCAGAAGTAAAACTTTTTTGAAGTGTACACTTTTTTGGTTCATAGGCAAGATGCTGTTGTTGATTTGCACAACAGCCGCATGAAGAGAATGGTATCCAGTTGATAAATATATTCATTAGAAACCTAGTGGTCCAAAAGCAAACAGTGGATGTTCATTATGGATCGTTAGTTGACTGTGTTTTAAACAGTGTGCATACAATTGAAAATTTCACAAATGAGATGCACAGTGTCCAAACAAGTCACTTCCATGAGAACTCCAAGCAGCTCAATTAGATGGTGGTGGGATGAGTCTTTGTAGGGCGCTTTGAGCTCGGCACAGTGTCAGATGTGCACAGCCCACCATCATAAGGACCAAGCAATGCATATCTAGCAGTTCTTGGAGATCGTAGCAGCAGACCACACTGTAGCCATGCGGGCGTGCATGAGATCAGGATAATGGGCCAAAACGGCTGAGGGAGACATGAGAAGAATATGTACATAATAAACATTCCCATATATGTATACACAATACACACACACACACACATAAATATTTTTTTCTGAAAAACACTAGGAGTACTGCCTCTTTTAGAAAGGAATAATATATGCATTACATATATAAAGATGAAAAATATAAAACATCTATAGTACTCTCATTACTTTATGATTTCACTTTTTATTAGTGATCTAGACAGCCTAGTGAAAAGGATTTTTCTAATTCATTTAGTAATTTTGCAGTTAAAAATGATTTTAAATCATTTGTGGGTAAATACATAGTGCATAATTAAAGTACAATTTTTTAAAGATATACAAGTATTAGAAAAATTACATTATAGATAAGAAATGCAACTCAAAACTATATTAATGTATGCTGTCAAGAAAAGGCAGTTTTTTTAGTGGGAGACATCATTCCATTAACTTATGACAACATATTTAAACTTCCTATCTTATCCTCAGCCCCCTAAGGGTAGTGCCCGGGATCCATAGTTCCTCATCATTGTATTTTCCCACAATATCTCTCCGGGCTACATCTTCCTCAATTATTCTAAAGTATTGTCTAATTTTTTATAGTTATTTACTATTCCTAATTACCTCTTTATATTAGTTGTCATGCCAGTTTATTCTTTATGTACAAATGTTCTGTTGCCTTTAACATTCTCATAGTATTCTTTGTCTCAGTTTAGTCAGTCTTTGGTAAGCAAAAAAGAGGTATTTTTTAATTAGATCTCTCTTCAGATCATAGTTGAAGTGGTAAATAATTTTGTAGCAAATAAATTTGTCACATACATGTGACTTTTTTGTACAGTTTCTGGTAAAGTGAACATACTTTTTTAGTTTAGTGGGTTTTTGACAGTGTTCCAATACCCACACTAAATCACATTTCTGATGTCGACGAAGATTTTGTGAATGTATCTGTAGAGAACTTTGTCCACCGTGTAGTAAAGGAACATTTTGTTACCAGCGGCCAGCTATGTGTTTTAAAGCCAGCCCAAAGTTCTTTGTCTGTCCTCAACCTTTGTGAGCAACAGGAAAGGTTTTTAGTAAGTCTAGAGATGAGTGGGTTTTAAGTAGCTTGAATACCTCATTCTTTACTATAATGTCCAGGGTTATGATGAAAGAATGTAGGAGTTCACAAGGGTGTAAATGAATTATAGTTTTTTAAGATGTACTCATTCCATTTCTGTATACTGCGATATTTTCTATCAAATTATCTTTAGAATTTTTCACTTTCTTTTCATTTTTAAAAATAAATAACTGATTACACCCTTTAGCCACTAAAGCAAATAATCTAATGAAGCTGATATTATTTCCATAAAGTGATTAACAGTACAAGAATAAGGAAAGGTAGATTCTGGACTACATATGAATTGTGCCATTTATAATGACAGTCATCGTCCCTCTTTGCCTGTGAGTTTGCCACATGTGCAAGACTTCATTTCTCAAGTGATAACCTACCTCTTTTCTTGCTATTTCTTGCTTCATTACTCCTGGAATCTGTCTAACCCTGTTCCCCTTTCTGTCCTCATGATAAACCCCCTCACGGTCCTCAAGTGTCTATGAGGTAGATGCAGAGTAACCGGGATATCATTTTTTTTCCATGAATTGTTGTTCATTGTATGGATGAAATTACCATGTTAATCCTACTAAGGATTAGCTTTTTAGAAAAAATTGTTAAAAAAGCCTTTGTCCTGAAGCACCTCATAGATCATCTGTCACCTAACAGGATCCCTTTCCAGCAACCCCTCCCCCCAAAAAAAAGAAAAAAAGAAAACCATTGGCATTCTATTTCTTGTTTATTTATTTATTTATTTATTATTGCCATTATTATATTATTGTTGTTTTTATTATCATTATCATTATCATTATTATCATTTTTTTTTTTCTTGGTCATCATTTCTGGATTTTTTTTTTTTCTTTTTTTTTTTTTAGGTGGGGTTTTGAACTACTGTGTGGCTGTTAGTTCCCGCGTGTTTTTTTTGGTGTGTTTGTTTCAGATTAAGTCAGATATTGAATCAGAACCTACCAAGTTACTTACACCCCTCCCGAACTACCCAAGCGTCGCTTAACAACTCCAGAGGTACCATAGTTGCTTCTTTCACCATACTTTCACCATTTCTTTTCACCATCTCCCACTCTCTTTTTCTTCAGCATTTTTTATTATTCCTTGCGAGTCTTCTGAGAGCATTTAAAAGTAGGTAACAGTAATTAGTACTTGAAATTAAGTACAATGCTACTTTTCTTAATCAAATCTAGTCTAAGTAAAAAAAAATATATATATATCTTGTAGCCATGTCATGTTCTGTATTAGTATCTTGGGCAAGCGAGAGTATGATGCCAGACCCCAGAGGTGCAGTGTTTATTCTATACTGGAACTATATTTCAGTTTTGATGTAGAGTAAATTGTCTGCCTGCATATGTGTTATGCATATTTCTTTGTTTGTTTGTTATGTTTTCTCACAGCTATTATTATATATGAAAGTATGAAATAGGTGTTGGAGATAACATTTCAGAATAAAGAGATTTCATGATACTAGATATAGTGATATGTAATACAAACAGTTTTTAGATTACATTAGCTGAAACATTTATGTTGTTGCTTTTAGAGAGTTAGATGTTACTAGTTAAGTTCTAATAGTAAATGCAGTATATCCTGTTTAGAATACAAAGAAATCAAAGAAAATTAGCCTCATCATGGTTTTCTTGCAAGAGCCATATCAATAAACATTGCACCTAGGGGGCTCTAGCCTGTGTTTGTTTTGCAACTTTAGCATTTAAATTAGTGTTACTTGGTAGTGGAGGAGGGCGAGCGACAGGTGGATGGGTGGTGGTGGTGGGCAGTGGATAGGACTTCTGGGTGTCACCCTGCCCTCAGCCCAGGGGAATTAGGCCTTCCAGCTGCCGCCCGCCCACCCGCGCTTCCTCGTAGGGAGGTACAAAGTCTTGGTTACTGAAAGTAGGAAATGTAGAACCACAGTCCTTACAGATCACTCCTTGACGTTGTGTGTAAACTTGACTGTCCTTGTGAGTGCCTCAGATGCTCCTATATGAGCTGTCATTATTGTTGGTTTGCGTAAAACAGAAGAGTACTCTTATTACATTTAACTGTGTATTTTTTGCACTGTGAGATACACCAGAGTATGCAGGTCTGATATGATACTGTTCACTGTGTTCTGTGTGCTGGTGTGCCTGGGTGCTGGCCATCAGTGTAGCGTAGGCAGGGCTAGTTGGGGGCCAGACCAACCCCTGCTGCTAGTGCTTGAAAGGGGATGGTGGGAGAGTGACCCTCGGGAGAGGACATATCCTAATTCATCCTCACCCACCCTATAACCACCTCCTCCACTCATCCACCCTCGGCCTCCACTCCTTGTGTAGTGCAGCTGACCTACTTAACCCAGACCATCAAATGGTGAGGTAAGACAAGGCAGTACTGGACTGCATGAGCATTGTAGGCATGAGGTGGGTGGTACCCTTTCCAGCAACCAGCCAGGTGGTGGTGATGGTCCAGTAGCCGGGAGTGTCCGGGACAGTGCCCTGTAGAGCACCAGTGGGGTGGCACTTAGTGCCAGGCTCCTCAACTAGCACGTCGTAGTAAACTTCTCTCTACAATGTCAGGTCTAATTCACCATCCAAAAAGAGCTTACGGAATAAAGCATCACGAGACAAAACTCATTAATCTGCACTAATTATAATGTAATGCGAACATCTTTGACCACAAAGTTGCAGTGTTTTTCCAAAGAAAATTTCATTGCCTAGGAAACCTTGTATAATGTCATGAGCTACATACTGCATACAGATAAGTCAGTATTCACTGAGGTGATGTGGCTGAGCAGGTTAGTTCCCACCAGAAGAGGCCAGCAAGTGTCTAATACCCATCCCTCCCCACAGGCGACAAGATGCCGCTCAGAGATGGAAGTAAGTGTCCTGCTCCGTCGCAATGTAGTTTTCTCCTCCCTTTCCCCAAGCTCTTTAATTCTCATGAGCATCCTAATAGACTCCTCCAGGTCCTTGTAAATTTCCTGCTGATACCTAAGTACATCCTCTAAGATGCCTTCTTTTCCTTATCCTAGCTCTGTAGATATCTTGCTGATATCTCTTTTTAGTTATTATTATTTTTACATATAATTGCTGTTGCCCTTGTCCATAAGCATTTTGATTACTGCTCCAAACATTATTGGCACTCTGTGAGAATGTCCCTCCCATTATCTGTAATATTGTTTATCATTTCTTTTTTGTAATTTTATGCCTTGACAGTTGTTCTTTAAATTCTCATATTGAACAGTTGGAAGGTAGCATGCACTTTTCCCAATACATGGATTGTTTTAATATATGTACAGTGGAGTTACACACAAATTCATTACCCTTTTGAGTATTTTATCCATCATATCTAGTTTCCATTCTTATAACTTTCATTTATCTTATCTGTTAATTTCTTTCAATTTTCCATGTCTTCATTCTTTTCTTACTGTGTTTCAACTTCCATCTTTCATTCATCATAATTCCCATAATCCACCAATAAGTCTTGCATATTTGTGGATGTTGCTGTCTAGTATTTTGGTCTGTAATGGAATCAAAATGTAGAAACTGTTAGAAATTCAATTAATTCCCAATTTAGATTTTAGCTTATGATTGTAAATAACCAGCAGTTATTGACTCATTGCATGCTCTGACCACATTGATTGACCATAAGTGTGATAGCTGGTATTCAGCCAGTGATGGCTTGCTATTTCAACCCTCTCTGAATCTTCCTAATAAGAATTGGAGAAAGAAAACTTCCAGCCTCTTGCTCCCTTCCCAGCCCCTAGGCTTACCCCCTTTGCATGAGAGAGAGTCTGGCAGAAATCAAGCATTCTACAGTGTCTCTTCCTTAGGGACCGAGCCTGAATTTAATATGTTACAAATGAGGACGAAATAAATAATATATTATATATAGATATGTAAATATTTATATGCATATCTATCTACCTATTTATCTATCTATCTAACTATCTATATCTATCTATATCTATATCTATATCTATATATATATATATATATATATATATATATATTTATATTTATTATATATTATATATTATACATTATACATATATATAATATCTATATATATATATATATATATATATATATATATATATATATATATAATATATTTATATATTATATATTATATATATATATATATATATATATATATATATCATATCTATATATATATATATATATATATATATACATGTATATATACGCAAGTCCATTAGAAAAGGAAAGTTGACACACACCTCATAGTTTTCAGCACCACAGTTCTTTGGCTTAAGTGTACAGGTCCTTAATCACACCAGATACATATAACCATGACAAGTATACCTATTAAGAGAAACTGCTCCTAAAGGATTGCAGTGAAACTGTGGAGATGTGGTTATATTGCAAAATGAAAGGTTATTACAGTTGCTACACCATATGTGTGATAAGGGTTCTGAAAGACTTTTTGTAGGTGGAGTAACTAGAAAGTGGTTGTTTCTTTGGAAATGTGACATGTTGAGATGATGATTCAAACTCTGGAGTGAGGGATACAACATTCTTCTTTCAGAATTACTTTAGGAGGACAATAAATGAAGACTTATTTCCCCTGGGAAATCTGTTTCTGTGTGTATATAATTTAGTGTGTTTTCTCTTGCACTGCTTTTGGTATCTGTGAAATGTCATGCAGACCTGACATGTGTACATGTTTATGCCAATATACTTTAAATAACTTTGTACCTGTCTTTGTTCATGAATCTCTCATATCAGGATGTAGATCATCTTAAGGCTCTAATAAATAATGTAATTTGACAGGATTATATTAATAATGCAGTAATGTTGCTAGCTCACACTAACACTGCAGAATCATGCCATACCACTTAGTTGAAGAAAACACATTTTCACATGCTAATTTAATTGTGAATTCTTGATATGTGGTCTGTAAATCATGCACACTTTTTCCCTTCTTTTGCATCATACCATCTTTCTCATACTTTTGTAAACAAAGAATTTATAGAAGTAAAACTGTTATTTTGCTTTTCAGTAGTTGCAAGCTAGCATAAGAATTTGCTTCATGTAGACCCCAAAGAGACGTGATAATTATTTCATGACAGTGATACCAAGCTGGAGCTAAAACTGGTCTGAACATCTTATTTGTTGGATTATGTGAGATCTCCAGTGGCTGTTGAAGGATTTTGTCATACTCCTTGCTATCCCTTTAGTCTTTCTTCCTCTCTGCTCATCTTCCTATTTTTTTCAATGTTTTTGAAAATATCAAGATAAAAGTGTTCATGGTGCTTAACCATGGCACAAGGAAATTTGACTTTTGATAGAGAAGGATATTTCAGTTAGTACACCAAGAAGTGAGTCTTTATAGTAATGATTTGTTGATATTGATAATTACATTTCATTTATACTGAAGGCATTTTGAAATACAAAATATAAAACAGTTATCACATATAATAGATGGCTGGCCTTTAGACTGCCTTAACTACAAAGAATGAAGAGTACTATGATATAGAGCACAATAGTATTAACAAATCAGATTTTTTGTTGCCTAAATATATAATATATATATATATAT
>NC_051422.1:9692498-9699998 GCF_015228065.2 Penaeus monodon
ATTCTTCCTTGTTCAAAACAAAACATGTATGGACAATTGTTCCATTACAAGATGTTTTCACTGGCCCTTTTGTCACCTGGCCATGGATGTTAGGGTATGGTAGATCCCCCGGACCTGTTAAAAAACGCCCAAATTTTTCAGCTTTCCGGCCCGTCCAACTTTTTGTAGTCGGTGACCATAATGGAGCACAGGAATGCCAGCCATGTTGCTTCTCAATCACGCCTTACCTAAAAGTTTTTTTTTTTGTCTAGGATTGTGAATAAAAATATAAATGGGTGGGGTTTGGTGGGGGGTGGTGTGGGTGGGTTAAAAAAAATAATTTTTAAATTAAAAAATAAATAAATATTAAATATATAAAAAAAAAAAAAAATATAATATATTAAGATATAATTTATATTTAAAAATAATTTTTTATAATTATTATATAATTTTAAAAAATTTTTCTAAATATACTAAATGTTAATAATATATAATTAAAATATTTATATATTTATTTTAAAATTATTTTTAATAAAATATAATTATTAATTTTTTTTTATTTAATTTTTTTTTTATTTATTTTTTTTTCAATGTGTGGTGTGTGTGTGGGTTGGGTTGGTGTGGTGGTGTGTGTGTGTGGTGTGTGGGGTGGTGGTGTGTTGGTTTGGTGTGTGTGGTTTGTGGTGTGGTGTGTGTGTGTATGTTGTTTTTTTGTGTTTTATTAAATTTATTTTTATATTTATATTAAAATTAAAATTTAAATTTTTTTATTAACAACATTTTAAACCCCCTGTGTGGTGGGTGGTGGTGTGTGTGTGGTTTTTGTGTGTGTGTGGGTTTTTTCTGTGTGGGGTGGTTTGTGGGGGGGGGTTGGTGTTTTTTGTTTTTTGTTTTATCTTTATTATTTAAAAATTTTATTATTTATTTAAATTTGATAAAATTTTTTATAAAATTTTTTTAAATTTTTTTTTTTTTTTTTTTTTTTTTGTTTTTTTTTTTTTTTTTTTTTTAAATTTTTATATTATTTTAATTATTATTTTTTATTTTTTTTTTTTTAAAATATTTTCTTTTTTTTTTTTTTTTTTTTTTGTTTTGTTTTCCCTTTTCTAAAGCCACCCTTTACCTCCCCAAAAAAAAGCCCTCTCTCCTCAACCCCCCTTAAAAAAAAGTGTGTTTTATTTAATTTTTTATTTTTTTTTTATATTTTTTTATATTTTTGTCACATATTAATTTAAAACACTATTTTTTTAAAAATTTGTCATTATATGTATTTTAACATATTTACTGTGTGTGTTAAATTTTTTTATTTTATTTTTTATTTATTATTTTTTTTATTTTATTTTTTTGTTGGTGTATGTTGTATTATGTTGTTATTATTTTTTTTTTTTTTTTTTATTTTTTTTATATTTTGTGTGTGTGTGTGTGTGTGTGTGGGTGTTGTGTGTTTGTGTTGTGGTGTTGTTTCAAATATTATGTTATTATACAATTTATGTAGATATACATATATCTATCTTATCTATATAATCTATATTTTATTAATTATTATTATATTAATAAATTATTTTTTTATTTTTTTATTTTTTATATATTTTGTTGTTTTTTCTAAAAATTTATGGTAGTTTTAATTTAATTATATATTATATTAATTATATTTTTAAATATTATATTATATTATATTAATTTTTTATTTTTTTTTATTTATTATTTTAAAATTTTTTATTTTTTTTTTTATTATTATTTTTTTATATTGTAGTTTTATCTAAATTTTACGATGTATGTTTATTATTTTATTATTTATTAAATTATTTATATTATAAAATTTTTTATATATTTTAAATTTTATTAAAAATATATATATTAAAATATGTAGTATTTTTTTTTAAATTTTGTTATAAATGTATATTTTCTATGTAACTTATATTTTTATATGTATTAGGGGGTTTTTTGTAATACATGTGTGTGGTTGGTGGGGTGTTTTTAATATATAATATATATAATTTTAATATTCAATATATATATATATAATATATATATATATTATAATATATTTTATATATATATAATAATTTATATATATAATTTTTTTTTAAAAATATATGTTTGTGTGTGGTGTTGTGTGTGGTTGTGGTGTTGTGTGTAGTGTGTGTTGTATGTGTGTGTGTGGTGATGTGTATGTATATACATATCTATGTATATATTGTATATATATGTATATATTACATATTGCCCTGTGTGTTTTATGTATATATATAATTTTAAAATTTTATATATTATATATATATAATATTAAATATATATATATATTTTTTATAGAAAATATATATATATATAATATATTAATTATTTTATATTTATATACATTTATACAAAATAATTTTTTCATATTTTTAAATAATAAAATTTAATATATTATATATTTTTTTTTTTTTTATATTTAAATAATATTTATATAATTATAATAAAATTTATAATATATTATATAAAATAAAAATTATTATTTTAATATAATTTGTGTTGGGTGTGTGTTTTTTTTTAAAAAATATATATTAATATTTTTTTTTTAAAAAAAAAATATATTTGGGTGTGTGGGGGTTTGTATATTATTATATATTTTTAACCCCAAAACAATATTTTTTGTTTTTTTTTATAATATATAATATATATTATATATATATATATATATTATAAATTATAAAATATATATTATATAATTATATAATATATATATTAATATAAAAATATATTATAGTATATTTTATTTTTATTATTATATATATATTATATATAATAATTATTATATATATATATATATATTATATTTTTATTAATATTTTGTTATTACATTAATGTATATTAAAATTTATATTTATTTATTATTTATATTATTTATTTTTTTTTTTTTTTTTTTTTTTTGTTTTTTATTTTTTTTTTTTTTTTAAAATTTATTATTATTTTATATTTATTTTGTGTGTATTTTGTGTTGTGTTGTGTGGTGTGTGTGTAATATATGTATTAAAATTGGCACCCCCATACAAAATTATTTGTTGTGGGGGGTTGTGTGTTTATTAATATATATATATATATTTATTTATATATTATTAATTTATATATATTTAATATATATATTAAACACCATATATATACTATACACCACACACACATATATATATTTAATATATATATTATATATATATATATAAAATATATATATATATATATATATATATATATATTAATATATTATATATGTTATATATTTTATAATATATATTATTTATTTTATATATAATTATATATATTATATAAAATTTTTTTTTATATATATAAAATAATATATTTTTATATTTTTTATTTTAAATTCTAATTGTGTAGTGTTGTACCCCTTGTTGAGAGTCTTTATTGACTTTTTCCCTCCAGGTCTTACGCAAATAAACCAATACCACCTGCACCACCACCACCACCACATCCACTGCCAAAAGACTATACTTTCACTATCACACCCCTCCAGTCTTTCTACAACTCTATTATCTTTCTTAACTTATTTTTCCCCAAGGGAGGCCTCTATACCAATCACATGTAATTCCTCATTACTTCTATGTGGATGTATCCATGCATATCCTCTAAACCCCGGTCCCCTTTGGAATCTCTCTGCTTTTTAGACACACATCCCATTCCTCTCAGTTTTTTTTTGTGTTTTTTCCTTGCTTTTTTTTCTTTCCCCCCCTTTTTGTTCTTTCCCCCTTTCCACTTTTTTCTCTTATTTTTTTTTTGGCTTTTTTTTCTATTCCTTCCCTTTTTTCTTTCCTTTTTATCTTCTCTTTCTTTTCCTTTTTACCTTTTTCTTTTTTTTTTTTTACCTCTCTTTTTCTCTTTCTTTCTTTTCTTTTCTTTTCCTCTCTTTATCCTTCCTCCCCCTTATCCTTCCTTTCTTGCCTCTCTCTCTCTCTCTCTCTCTCTCTCTCTCTCTCTCTCCCTTTCCCCCTCTCTTCTCCTCTCTCTCTTCTCTCTCTCTACTTTTTTTTTCTTCTTCTTTCTCTCCTCTCTCTCTCCTCTTTTCTCCTCTCTTCTCTCTCCTCTCTCTCTCTCTCTCTCCCTTTCCTTCTCTCTTCTCTCTCTCTTTTTCTCTTCTTTCCTCTCTCTCTCTCTCCCTCTCCTCTCCTCTCTCTCTCTCTTCTCTCTCTCCTCTCTCCTTTTTTTTTTTTGTTTTTTTTTTTTTTTTTTTTTTTTTCCTCTCTCTCTCTCTCTCTCTCTCTCTTCCTCATCCTCCCTCTCTCTCTCTCTCTCTCTCTTTCCCCTTTTCCTCCTTCCTCTCTCTCTCTCTTCTCTCTCTCTCTCTCTCTCTCTCCCCTCTCTCTCCCCCCCCCCCCTTTTTTTTTTTTTTTTTTTTTTTTTTTAAAATTTTTTCCTTTTTTTTTTTTTTTTTTTTTTCCTTCCCCTCTCTCTCTCTCTCTTTTCTTTCTCCTTTTCTCATCCTCTCTCTCCCCTCTCCCCTCTCTCTCTCCCCTTCGACTCTCTCTCTCTCTCTCTGTCTCTCTCTCTCTATACATCTCTGTGTCTGTCTCTCTCTCTCTCCCCCCCCCTCTCCTTTCTTTTTTTCTTCTCTCTTTCTTCTCTTCTCTCTCCCCTTTTCTCTCCTCTCTCTTCTCTCTCTCTCTTTTCTCTCTCTCTCTCTCCTTTTCTTCTCTCTTCTCTCTTCTCCTTTCCTCCTCGTTCTCTCTCCTCCCTCTTTCTCCCCTTTTCTTTTTTTTCCTTTTTTCCCCCCCCCCCTCTCTCTCCTCCCTTTCCCCCTTTTTCTCCTCCTCCTTCCCTTTCCCCTCCTCATTTTTTTCCCTCCTCATCTTTTTTTTTTCTTCTTTCTAAAATTTTTCTCCTCCCCCTTTTCCCCTCTTCCCTCTGTCCCTTCTCTCCTTTTCCTCTCCCCCTCCTCTCTCTTCAACTTTTTTTCTTTCTTTTTTCATTTTCTTTCCTCTTTCCCTTTCCCTCCTCTTTTTTCCTCTTTTACCTCTTTTTTTTTTTTTTTCTCCCTTCCTCCCCATTTTTTCTCCTTTTCCTCCTCTCCTCTCTCTCCCCTCCCTTTCTTCTTCCTCCTTCCTTTCTTCTTTTCATCTTTTTCCTTCTTTCCTCCTTCTCTCTTTTTCTTCCTCCTCTTTTACATTTTTTTTCCTCTCTTCTTTTCTCTCCCCCCTCTCCTTCCTCCTTTCTCTTCTTTCCTTTTCCTTTTTCCCCCCCCCCCCCCTTTTTTCCCATTTAAAATTTTTTTTAACCTCATGCCCCCCTTTGGTCTTTTTAAATCTTTTAAAAACCCCTTTTTCCCTCCCCCCGTTTCCGTCTTCTTTCCCTCTCCTCTCTTTTTCCTCCCTCTTTCCCCCCTTTTCCCTCCGCCCCCCCCCTTTTCCCTTTCCCCCTTTTTTGTTCCTTAAAAAATTTCTCCATTTTTCCCCCTTGTTTTAAAATTTTTCCCCAGTTTTTTCCCCCATTTTTGTTTTTTGGGGGGGCCCCCCTTTTAAAGTCACGGGGCCCACACCTCCTCAACCCAAATTCCTTTTATTTAGGCAAAAACACTCCATACCCCCGGGTAAAACCATTTTCCCCTACCCTCAAAGGGCCCGTGGGTTTCCCCCTCTTTTTTGTTGGAGTGGGGAAAATTTTTTTCCCTCCCGCTTTTTTGGAAATTCCCCAGTTGGTTCCCTTTTATCCCTTTTGTGGTCAGCCCCCCCCCCCCAAAGGGAAAAATTGAAAAACCCTTTTTTACCACCCAGGAAACCCTTTTTTTTTCATTTTTGTTTTTTAATGGGGGGGGGGGGGGGGGGGGGGGGGGGGGGGGGGGGGGGGGGGGGGGGGGGGGGGGGGGGGTTTTTTTTTTTTTTTTTTTTTTTTTTTTTTTTTTTTTTTTTTTTTTTTTTTTTTTTTTTTTTTTTTTTTTTTTTTTTTTTTTTTTTTTTTTTTTTTTTTTTTTTTTTTTTTTTTTTTTTTTTTTTTTTTTTTTTTTTAAAAAAACTTCTGAAAAAAACCCCCTTTTTGGGTTTTTTTTAAAGAAAAAAATTTTTTTTTTTTTTTTTTTTTGGGGGGAAGAGGAAATTTTTAAATTTCCAAAAGGGGATGGGGAAAAAAAAAAAAAATTTAAAATTCAAAAGGAAAAACCCCTTTTTTTTTTTTAAAAAATTTTAACCCCCTTTTTTTTTTTTCAAAAAAAAAAGGCCTGTTTTTTTTTAAAACCCTTTTTTCATTCTGAATTCTGGCCTTCTTTGTACAATTTTTTTAGCCATGCAACTGGCAGGTGCTTTTACATTCTCCTTTCCTGTCCTCCCTAACTTTCATATAACATTGCTCTGTCCTCATTCTAACATAGTCTATGATCCTTGGACTTCCGTCCCCCAAGTACCCCCCACCCCTTTTTGCCCATTCCTCTCACCAGCAACTCTTTTTCCACCCACGCCTGCAGCTCAGCCACAGCACCAAGTTGGTCATTTTATTGCGCACTCCCCACAATCATGACTTAAATATACTCCACAGGTTGGGTAGTTTGCCCTTGGTTTCTCTCCCCTTTTTTAAGTGTTGGTGAGCATGATGTCTTCCTCCTCTCCTTCATTACCTGACCTGTAGAATTCTTTTGTCCCTGGCACGACTCATTAGTCATCTCACTGCCAGCACCATGCACTTTGACCTGTATTGAAAGAAAAGAAGAGTCTTTCTCAGTAGTGTGACCTGATGATAAATGTGGTGTGCTTCATGTTTTACAACATGCTAAAATAACTGCAAATGGTATATAAAATATGCCACACATGTAATTCTGTAAAAAAAATCCACAAATCACACATATATTTGTATTGATGTGGACACATTTTTAAGCAGGAATCTGGCATTAATATAAATAAATGTATAACAGTCATGTCCCATATACATGAAACACTACACTAATCACATATCCACACAACTTCCTCTTTTATTTAGACATAAAACACTCCCAGGTCACACTCCAGAGCTAAGGCTTTATGAGCTTGTATCACTGCAGCATCACCAGGGAGAGCAGTGAGCGGGCAGCATGCCTCATCGGTTGTTTTTGTGTGGGTGTGGGAACAACTGTGAACCCTCTAGGGGCTGAAGCCTATGGACATATGGCAGGATTTATGCATAGATTTATAATCCTTTGTGATAAGTAAAGGCTCTTATGATAAAACATAAATGAAAGAATGAGAGGATTAAACATGGTTAGTTTCACAAAAGTTTATCTACTTACAAATTATTTTGTACATTTCATGATGTATAATTTCAAGTAATAATGGGTTGGAACTTCTGAACTTATGTAAAGAAACTAATGAAGAGAATATTTGTTAATCCAAATGAGATATTCAAGTGACTTTATTTTAACTTTTAGCCTGTAACTCCTTGAAAACCTATATGCTGTAAATGAGAGCAAAAAATGAAACAAAAGGCACAGAAAATCATTGTTTAATCTAGCCATGTGTATCCTAGGTCCTAAGCTCACAATGTGTAGGATAGAATTTATTAGTGTCTGTGTCA
>NC_051422.1:9704998-9722498 GCF_015228065.2 Penaeus monodon
TTTTGCGAAAGAGACAGACAGACAGACAGACAGACAGACAGACAGACAGAGACAGAGAGAGAGAGAATAAAAAGGGAATATCATAAAATGTAAGGGATAATTGTGTCTTTACACTTGAAATTTATTTATATCGTCTATCACGATTAATTTGATTCATCGTCAGTCCTCTATATAGTAAAGAACGTGCTAATGATCTTAAGGAGTTTCTTTATCGGAGAGGAATTCTGGTGAACGTGTTCTCCCACCAGCACGCCCGAGACACTTGCCAACCGCGACCGCTGTCAAGTGGGGCAGATCTCCCTCTACGACGGTCCTCTTGGCCAGTTCGGGGAAAGCGGGATTTACGGAGACCTCTTCTGCGCGGCCCTGAGGAACTATGGCATGCTATGTATTGGTCTCTACAGGTGAGTAGGGCAGCACCTGCACCTCCGTCTGCACCTCACAGACTTTGTGTCCACAGATCCTCGTGTATGTCTGAGGCTCCAAGCCGTCAAGTGATTGCCACTCTTTCCTCAAGTGTGACGAGTAATGGAGCCAAAGCCTGAGCCTCTGTACCAACACCCTGTGTAGGACTTGTACCCTCTGGGCCGGCCTTGGCCCGGGGGATGCAGAGCCTGTAGGCGATGGTATACAGCCCACGTGACCCATGGCTACACTACTACAGCCCTTTGACACAAAGTACCTTCCCAACCCCCCCCCCTTTCCCCCCTCTTGTATTATGATCAGCTTTAATGCACTTGTTCACCCTTCTATTGTATTTCATAAATATAAGAGCGGACCTCTTAAGTAAAAAAGAGCGCCTTCTGCATCACCAGTACCTGGTTTGTTAAAGTAAGCAATTGTAATGTATCTCAAAAGAGTGTGTATGCACCTGGCTTGTTAAATACCTATCATAATTTATTCAAAACTACGTAAGTAGGCTTTGTAAAGTATGTAAACCTGCTTTAAATCACGGCTTATGGATCATTTCTGCACTTCTTGTACAGTAGCATGGCCGTTGGGCAAGCTTGTAAATTATTTTACGAGGATCGGGAAACTCTTGTCTTTTTTGAAATATTATTTTCGTTATGCTCGTGAGATATGAAATTGATTTACAGAACACTCCGTATGAGTCCTCAATCTGGCGTTGGTTTGGACTGCAGATTCCGCGACACCTCAAGCTCGTGTGACGCGTCGTCCAAGCGGTATGTGATAACCAACCCACCAGATGACTTCAAGTTGCTGCCCACCGACCAGGTCTTCGTTCTGATGCAGTTCGACCCAGGCCTGGAGTACAAGCCTAACCGGGGAGACATGGCCAAGGATGACAACTCCTGACTCCTCCTCTGTAGCGCCCTCACTGACGGACCCTACTCCTACATCTGAAAGAGTCCAGCGCTGCACCCACACCACACCAACACCACCACACACCACCCGCTCATCACACGCTGCCACCCACCGCCCGCCACTTGTGCCCGCCCGTGAGTGCAGCAGCGAATGGTAGCGGTCACGTGCTGTGCCTCAGCCGTCCTCCCCAGTACAGTATTTCCCTCCCCAGATCTCCTGCTCTTCCTCTCTACCTTCCTTCTCACTTCCTCTGCTTCCTTCCCCTCACTCCCTCCCCCAGTACTATCCACTCCCCATTGTAGTCACCCCACATCCTCCCCGTATATCTTCTAGTGGGTTTTTGGTCTGTTGTGTTCCGTAAGGTCCCAGCACAAGGAGAGGTGCCAGACAGACACCTCGCATCATGAGCAGGTGGCCCCATGTGTGCTTTGTCACCCTAAGTTCATATATGTTCGAGCTGTTCTGTGTATACTTCTTTTGGTTGCAGGAATGAACTAACAAAAACACCTCATTTTATCTTCAGTCTTTGGCATCTTTGAATTATATGTATATCGATGTCCTGAATGAGTATTTTTTGTGTATTATTCTTGACTTTTGTGTGGGATCGCGGACTTTTGAGATAGGGAAAAATTCACAGTTGAAATAGAATGTTCCAGCTATGCAAGTTGCTACCTTGACTCACTCGCTAGTGCCCCAGGTGGTAGGGCGTAGCTCCATTATCAGACCCGAGTTTAGTGTTCCGTTGTCAGCCTGCACATGCCCGGCTCACAGACACACCGGCTTTTTAAAGCCGATCCTGTCAAGTCTCACCTGCAGCAAGTGCTCATGTATTCAGGGTCCTTCAGACTGTCCTGGACGCCTGCCACACGCCTGGTAACTCAAGGATCTCAACGGAAGTGAGTATCTGCTGAGGAACGAGCTGGGTGGCAGGGACGTGTGGGTTAGTCTGAGAGTGAGGATGCTACAATAGAATGCTAATTTTTTTAGCAGATCTTGTTGATGATGTATTATCTTTCTGTACTCTGTGCAAAACTTTTTAGATAGCAAAAGTGGTGTTATTACTTCTTTCACCTTTTCTCTTGCTGTCTTATGCTCTTCATTGTGTTTTCATAATGTAAAATTTTGTTTTTAAGTATTATGGAATAAGAAGTTTTAGATGATAATTTCCTCTTCTAAGCACTCATAATTTCATGTATAACCAGAGTATCAAAAACTTCTGGCACAGAGGACAACCACGTTTTCACAAGCACCGTCTAGCCAGGGATAGTTGTTCAGCAAGACTTAGGTCCAGACATGTGTTTACATGCGACTTGTTTAGAGAAGAGTTTGAATAAAATATTGAGTGTTATAGTTTTTTACTTAGTTATGTAAAGTTGATAAAAGTTTTCTGACTGATGCATCATTGTGAACAAAGTTCTCGTCTAGCAAGTTGAAAAAAAGCTGTCAAAATGTTGTAAAGAGAAAAATGCATTTTGCAAATCAAAATTGTTGGCGCTATGTCCGTGAAGCGCCGTGTTGCTCGGCCCTCTTAGGTCCAGGGCCTTGCGTGGTCACGTGACTCTATGATGTCACGTGTGGCCGGCACCACCACCACCTTAGTAGCGGGGTTGCAGCATTAGCACAGCTAGAGAGGACACTGTAGGCTTCTAGCTTGTTGCACTCGAGCTACACCTCCAATGGAGAGTTCTCACGTGAGCGAGGTCATCCCAACATCAAAGTTACTGAAATCTTGTGGTGGCCACGTCTTTTGGTGGAACGCAGGTCCACTTCTTGCTCTTCATTATTCATGTTATCAGCACATGTTAATTCACAATCTCGCTGTGACCATGTCCAATGGAAATCCGGGAATACATTTATACATGTGCACCCACGGCCAGGTCCACTGTGGCCCACCAGAATGTGGCCACCCAGGATGTGTTGTGGTGTCCGTGTCCACTGGTGGCCCACCACAATCGGGGTTTGGAGGGTTTTCCCCCATTCTGCTGAGCCACGGCGACCCCTGTGATCATATCCTAGTTTGTATGGTATGCCATTCCACATTTTCTGATGTTTACATAATCCTGTTTTGATCCACAGTGTGCGAAGCTGTATAATCCTTGTTTATAAATATTCCTTGTTCCTACATATGGAAACCTTGAGAACTTATGGCCCATTGTGGCCCTTATTATAATCAGTGAGAGTTCACTGGTCAATGCTTGAGTGTTAATATTCACCAGAGTGTCGTTCATGTCTACTCATGCATATTCTCTCGAGTCCTCATCATAAGAAAGGTGTGCTGCACTTAAGTATCTCTACATAAACGTTGACAGTTGCGCAGCCGTGGTGGGTAAGGCCTCGCTCTGCCTGCCACGGTGCTGCTGCTGCCGCTGCTAGACGTGATGCGCACGCGAGCCGGGGCCCCCTCCTCCAGGACTCTCCCAGCGCTGCCCTCTGGTGGCCTATGTGCTGTCATTGCCTTACAAATGCCAAGAGCTTAATAAGTTTTCATCTCTTCAATCATGGCTTTTTATCTTTTTCGAAATGTACCACTGACCAGTGAGAGGGTGGTGGGGTATGTCAGCAGATGTCCACAAATGTAGAATACAAGTGTGCTCTGAAAGGCCATAAAAATATGTAATGAAGTGTTTGAAAAGTAGATAAAATCGTTTGTGAAGTCATCTTAGAAAAGAGATATTAGTGTTCAGTTTAGTTTATTGTGAATATGCTCACCAAACCGAGCTAGAAAGAAGAAAATGGAAACAGAAAAAGTTAACAACACAAGATAACCAAGTAGTTGCAAGTTGAAACGAGAAGCCACCCAACAACCCTTGCGTCTTCAATCACAGTGACTACTACAACAACAACAGCTACAAGTGGCAGCACACTGAGCCGACTGCCCCACTCCTGCCAGGCTCTGTGGTAGGTGGGGTCAGGGGGTGGGTTCCTCGTTGTCCCAGAACCCACTTTTGCAACACTATTATCTGGAGTGCGAACACCTTATGTATTGATTATTCCCCTTCTCACCAGCTCTACCCTGACTCCGCCTGCCTAGAGAACTGCTGGTCATGCAGTATCATGGCATGATTGAACCATACTGGGAAATAAAGAAGACATCCCTACTAGATACATAATGAAATGTGATATGTAATATAGACCAGGTGTCATCTACTGCATGATAATCGTGCTGCTTTCTGAAATGTTTATGAAATCACTGTATACTATTCATTCTTGTATTTCTTCCTATCATTATCAAATACTTTTTGTATATTTTGTGTCCACTTGTGTTTTCCCTGCCCTCTGCTCTGGCCGAATTGATAATGCATAACATTGGCGCTACAGCCTCCTCTCAGCACCCAGTGCCTTGAAAGGCCTGCTGTCCCATAGTAAACCTGAATGACTCAAGAGACACCTAGTTTGTCTGCTCACAGGGGAGGGTTTGACCGACCACAGGCGAGAGGGGGAAACGATTCCAAGCCACAAAGAGACACATGGTGCCTGAGAGCAGGTCGTATGCGCCGTCCTGGGGTTTTCCTATCAGTAAAGGGGAAATATTTGGGGTTTATGCACCGTTGGATTTCCATATATCATGACTTAGGCGAGGTTTGGTCCTGGCAAGTCCCTCCCATCCGCCTATGGCCTCCAGGTCTTCCTTCTTGTTGCAAGAAGGGAATAAGTCCTGCTCGGAGCGGGCGGACGGAACTTGCAGCGCCCCCTGCGTCTTCTTTCATACTTCTTTGTTCTGAATCAGAGAGGTAATCCACTGTTGACGTTTATCTCTGATCTGTTACCAGTTAGGTCCTGTTCAATCTTTGTTGAGCCCCACAGCAAACGGTGGCTCTGCTCTGCAAACACGCCTTACTAAGTCTTTATTTTGTTGCAGAAGCAATAAGGCAAAAAACAGAAGTAAAAAAAAAAAAGGTTTTCAGGATTGCTTGTTATGCAAACTGGCTGTAGTGATTTATGCAGAGAATCTAAATGGAACGTGAATTTCAGATTTTTCTACGCTGCTGTACATGTACATGTGATAAATGTTATACATAGAGGAATTGTGCTGGAGATCCCGGTCGCGAAGTTGGTCTCTTTGTGTTAATATATTGATAGATTTATATTGGCTTTGATCTGTATCTTTGTATTGTTGTTTTAAATGAACGGAACTAAACAAATGCGAAGTTATTACTTCTTGTGAATGTGGGATATTTCCTGAACTATTGTAGAGGTGTTTTGTAGCAGGCTACTACTATGAAAAGATTTTTTTTTTTTAATCATGAGAAGTGACGGTTTCATTAGTGCAGAAGAAAATAGATAGGTAGAATAATCCATAGCGACCTTCATGACCGGGACCCGACGCACTGTTTCTTCATTCTACAAGTTACCATCCAGTGGCAGAGGTCGGAGGTGCAGACTTCCCGCTGATCCGATATGATTCAAAGGATCTAGAGTCCTGCAGCTGACAAGTCGCACTCCTTTCGTAGGAGGGCGGCAGATCAGACGAGGGGCTGTAGTTCCCTGTCATGCATGCGCCTGTCAGCGGCCTCAGTCCTCCGCAGCGCTGATAAGAAGGGTCGCAACTGCACTGCATAAGAGATGCAACCAAGAGGAAATGAGGCAGTTAAGCGTCACAAATCTGGAAGGTTTTGTGACGTGACTCGGCCTGCCTGCCGCCAAAACCTTTCGCCCATCGTCTCTGTGAGAGTGGGGGCTTCAAATGTTAGTTTTGTTGAGGATTTTCCGAAGACAACGCAGTTCGTTCTTCTTATCAGCTGTTGTTGCTTACCGATCTCTGGTTACCCCCACGAGAAGCCACGCCCACACCTCAAAACAGAAGTAGCAGACACAACAACACACTCCACACACCACACGACACGGACCTCTACACCCAAACACATATCATGAGCCCTCCCGCTGTGTCAAAAGTATGAAGATGCAATACAACACTTTCATAGCCTATTCCCTGCTGACGTGCGACAAAATAATCAAAATATTACATAGTGACGTACGTAACAGGCCTTCGACTTCCCATTTTCGTTCTTGTGATGAGCAGGAAAGTAGAATCCAAACCGCCATCTTAAAAGTAGCTTAGAAATAAAAATGTTTATGAAAACTTCAGGGTATTGAGTAACTTCATAAAACAGTAATTAGCAATTCGAGAATGTTAAGGTACTCCAGCAATAGTTGTTTTAACAATAGATTAAAATGGATGTGAAAATTAAGAAAAAATGACAAATTCTGTAGTTGAGCAATTTGGTGGATGGCAAAAAGGCGGGAACTTTACACTTGCTCTTAATCAGAACGGCTAAAATCCAAGCTAGACATGTTAACCTCTCTCGCTTATTGGCTTCTAAAATAAAACCAAGCTAAAAATTAACAAGTTTAACCTTTTGCCAGAAGGGAAGTCAAAGTCCCGTATGCACAAGCCCCGTACAAGAAACGTTGATATCATAATACAACAGTCAACTGTGGGTGTTTTCAGTGGCAAATAGCGGGAATATGAAGACGTGTTAATATTTGTTTAATGTAAGTATTACACTACTGGTTCAGAACTGTTTTTATTTGAATATTTGAACAGCAATAGAATAAATGCACCTCTGTTGTTCCAGAGTTTACTTAACCTTATTAATATGGTTCTCTGTAATATATTGATTGTTGATTAAAACACAAAAGAGTGTACAAAATCCTTTTTTATTCCCCATTCTTAATCCTAGCGAGTAAGAACGTGTCAAGAATAGTTGTACTCATTGTTAGCTGTTAAAGATATAAAAAGTGCAAACTCTACTGTAAGACCCTGTTTATGGTATACATATAATCTCTTTAAAAAAAAGGCAAAGAAATATTTCATTCTCTCTCTCTCTCTCTCTCTCTCTCTCTCTCTCTCTCTCTCTCTCTCTCTCTCTCTCTCTCTCTCTCTCTCTCTCTCTCTCTCTCTCTCCTCTATCTTCCCCCCTCTCTCTCTCTCTCTCTCCCTTTCTTTCTCTCTCTCTCTCTCTCTCTCTCTCTCTCTCTCTCTCTCTCTCTCTCTCTCTCTCCCCTCTCGTTCTCTTTCTCTCTCCTCCATCCCCCCCCCCTCTCTCTCTCTTCCTCTCCCCCCTCCCCCCTCTCTCCCTCTCTCTCTCTCTCTCTCTCTCTCTCTCTCTCTCTCTCTCTCTCTCTCTCTCTCTCTCTCTCTCACTCATTAAAATACACAATCTAATGGTCCAAATATAATACAATATAGTTCTCAGATAAAAAGATGATTAATCCATGTTAAGGAAAAATAATTAAATATCACATAGAACTAAGCTAATGACGAAAAGGGAGTAATTGGACGTACAATAACATGATAGTGGCTTAAGAACTTGCACTGTCAGTTAAATATTCATTGAATATGACAATTCAAATTCATAATAAAGGAAAGACCACAATATCACCTTATAAAAATAATAATGTGATAATGATTGCAAAAGTAATTATAAAAAATAATAGTGGTGATAAAAACAGTAATAACAATAATGATAATAATAACAGCAATATTGAAGATAGTTATGATAATCATAAAACGAAATATAAATAACCGAAAGATGCAAATCCGCTTAGGCAAAAATGTGGCAATGTAAACGTAATTAATACTACTAACAGTCGCAGTAAAATTATTCTTGTTGGGGCTACTTTTTCCATGAGGTACTTTTTTACATCATAAACAAAAGATAGTTATTTCCACAACAAAAAACCTTTAGTGAAAAAGGCCTTATTTCCGGTGACAAAAGCTGTCTAACGACACTAGAAACTGTTGCTAAGTTGTGGCTCGACTCCACCCCCATTCCTAAGAATCGTGCTTCAGCTGAGTTGATTTTATTTTTGAATTATGTTAAATTATCAACCACTGTTTTACTGATATTACATTAGGAAATAGCAGTATATACAAGTTCTTAGTTATCATCTTAAAATTACAAATAAAATGATTTAGAGCTACCGAAATCAGCTGAAAATGCGCGGGCCCTAAGCGCCTGTCTATCGACATCGGCTTCGGACGTCACAATCCTTTAAATATTTCGAATATATCACTTTTTATTAATTAACATTAATTACATTTAAAAGAATACCCTGAGTTTATGCCTTCATATTCAATTATAGGCACACAAAAAGTAAATTATGTAGAAGACAGTATATATATATATATATATATATATATATATATATATATATATATATATATATATATATATATATATATTTTTTTTTTTTTTTTTTTTTTTTTTTTTTTTTTTTTTTTCACCATTCAAACACATTCTGTAAAAACATGAATCTGTCTGAGATACTTCCAGTGTCTCATTCCATGGAATATTTTTGGATGCCTGCTGAATATGCCGAAGGCTAAAGGGTTAATGGTATAATAAAAACAATAATGACTATTGTTAAATCACAATGAAACGTGTTAATTAAAAGCGTAGGCATACGAAAGGTAAACAGGACAATGGAAATTGGACCTAAGAGAAAGCAGTTGAAATATATATCGGTTCCATTGTCCTTTGACAATGAATAAGGTTGGCTGTTTCGGATTCTTGCAAAATATCACGGAAATAACGACAGTAAATGGAGGATGGAGGTTCCAGTTCATCTTTACAACGAGGAAATGACCCTGGCCCTTGTCGAATCATCTGTTAAGGTAAGAAATTATCTAAATCGGTAAGAGGTGCAGTAGTTGTCCGCAGACACTGGTGAAGATTTAGCAGACCAAGTGGGGGCTGGGGGGGGGGGGAGTCTTCCCTGATGGGCAGTTATACTCTGAATATACGTCACTAAAGCGCATTTGACTGGTCTAAGATACGAGGTAAAACATTCTCTGAAAACTCGTGGGATATGGGACACCCTGACATAGGGTTTAGGATACGAAGCTTCCTAAACATTATCAGTTGTGCATAACAATAGCCAAATGATCGGTAAGACGTCATTCTCAAATTTATCAGTCAATGTTAGCATTATCATTATTAAAGGAGTAAATACATATATAAGTGAGCTTTTATTGCAAAGAATTATGAAATAAATATCATTGAGGTGAATTATTGTACGGTTCCGTGGCCGGATACTCAATATAACCGCAAAGTTTAGGCATGTTAGAGGCCTTACTGCCCTGCGGCGACATAAGTCACGGCCCACCTAAAGCGCCTTATCCCGGACTTAGCTTCGTATACAAACATTTTTCCGGCTCTTTGTGACCTCGCACCGCCGTAAATCACTTACGGCGTCGGATCTTCAGTGCCAATAACAACTGTTGTTTCAGGCGGCTCTTTGGGAATCTTGACCAGTCATAAGCCGTAAATGCTAATCAGCTGAGTTTGTAAGGGTTATTTTTTAGAGGAAATACATGTACTAGTCATCAAAAATCATATAGCACTATGGTAAAGTATTGTGACGAAAAGGGTGAAATGAGCTAACGATTAGGATAGGATGTGTCTGATGTCAAAGGATGGAATGATAGTGAAAAGGGTATAGAGGGGGGGGGGGGCAAATGGAATACGGTGAAGTGGTTTAAGGTATAGAGCGATCAGATCAAATGGAGAGTATGTATCTGAGGAAGGGAGAATAACACTGTATGAGGAAAACTGCAAAAGAGCCATTATGAAACAATCAAAGGGTAATACAGGTAGAAATGGTAGTTGTAGAAGTAGAAGAACCCAGAGAATGAAATAAGGGAATGGGTGGGTGATGAAGTATGGGAAAGAATGTCGGGAAGGATCCGGAGATGTACATTGTTGTGACAAGATAAGCATCTAGGTGGGAGTGGTAAGGGTAATGGGGAAGGAAGAGGGAATGGATAATGGAGGAGGAGAAAAAGGGTAGGGGGAACTTGAGGAGGAGGAGGATGGATATCGGCAAATACTTTGAATGTAGAGCGAATAGAAATAGAGGGATTGGAAAGTGGATGAAGGAGTGGAGCATTCACTTGGGTCATACTTAGGAAGTTTGGATGTGTTCGAGTGTTTCTGGAAGGGAGATGGGTGGGGAGGTCTGAGAAACAAAGGTTTTTTTTTATGTGGAGGAGAAGTTTTAGATGGCTGAGAAGCAGAGAGAGAGAGAGAGAGAGAGGTGGGTTTAGGAGAGGTTGTGGTAGAAGATGGGGTGGCACATTTAAAGTATCTGATGCAACAGGTAGATTGAGAAGGAGAAGGGGTAGGTACCGGAAAAGTGGTAGAGATTGAAGAATCTGGATATACCCTATAGAAAGATTTTGACTGGAGGAGAGAGCAGATATAGCATGGTTCGGGGCAGAGGGAAGAGATGCTGAGATTTCTTGACAAGATGGGAGGGGAGCTCGGCAGAGTGCAGTTTTGGAATAAATAGAAAGAAAAAAAACCTCGTCGGCGTGCTTCTTATCCAGCCTCACATAGAGGGATGCTTAGTTTAGATCTGAGAACTACTACATCAGATTCGAGCCTGTAGGCAGGACATTTCTTATAAAATACATTATGGGAGCTACCACAATTGACTGAGCAGAGCAATTTGAATGGTCATGACCAGGTTTGGCACACAGAGGGCAGTGGGCCGTGGAGTGACAGTGTTGGCTGAGTGGCCAGAACGCCAGCATTTCTGACACTGACAGGGAAGGTGTCGTCGATATGATCGGGCAGGACGCTCCACCAATATAAACTGCATCTCCACAAAAGCTAATCTTGCCAATATGAGTGTAGGACTTATGTTAGCGTCAGGGAGGAATTGTATAGCACTGGACCGCAACTGCATCATAATCGACGAGCCATGCGAGCAAGTCGTTTTCACAGTCTGACTAGTTCTTGTAAACAGGACAATCAGTCAGAGACGGAAACAGTTCCGGTACAAGTATTAAGGGAGGAGTGAGGTTAGGTAGAAGGAGGTCAGTCAGGGTGCACGAGCTTGGGACTCAGATGTAACTTTGACAAGGGGTGAAGGATCAGAACGACTACGAATGGAAACTTTACCAACTTGTTTCTGGAAACATTGTTAGAAGAAAAGGGTATTGTTGGAGTACAGGCTGTGATCCCACTTGGCTGAGCCAACAAGGGTTTCAAATCATTTATAGAGGTGGCAGCAGTATAAGGACGAGGGCGGGAGGAAGATGGGGTGGTATGGAGAGAGATAGTATTGTTGGGAAGAGGGCAGTAAGGATGAAGAGTAATAATAAGGGGGTTTGGGATAGATAATGAAGACTTTGCAGTAGGAGATGGAGTGGAGGATGTTGGGAGAGAGGAAGGGATATATTCTGAAGGTGGAGTAATAACCTGGGTGGATGATTTGGAACGGATAGAATTGACATCGAGGATGTGGTATTAGTATCAGTGCTCAGGACCGTGGTCAAAGGAGGGATAGGGGTCGGGAAATCAATGGAATCAAATTTAGGTAGGTTGGTTGACGAAGGCAAGCCTTATTGCCCCTAATAAGGATAAATCTTTATTCTTGGTCATAGTGAGCCTGAAATAAATGGGGAAAAGAAATTATATACCCCACAGGGCTAGGTGATAAGCCAAGGGAATACTGTGCCCATGGCCGTTCATGACTGACATAAAGCCAGCCCTTCATCCTTTCAGCACGGCTCTCACACTAGGAAGTGGACAGATGAAGAGGAAGAGAAGGAAAGACCATGCAAAATTAGTTGATGTGAGGGCTGAGGTCCAAGGTAGGGGTGATCCCCTATATTAGGCCCCAGGCTCCGTCTTCCAAGCCCCCCCCCCCTCTCATAACAACTAGCAAGAGATTAGGAGGGCTGAGTTTATAAACACAACCCCATGTCGAGCCCGTGGCATAATTAAACTTTTTAACTAATAGAATTAGTAACGCAAAAGAAATAAGTTTCTTTTAAAGAAAAAATAATGAATGACCTTATTAACGGAATGCGTAAGTTCCATAAAATTTAGGAACAAAGTATTGTCTTCTTGATAGCAAGACCTTGGTCGTAAGGATGGCTAATAGTACAAGAGTAATTCTAGCTTTGATTTTCATACCATTTACTAGTTCAGCAAATAATACTTGGAATAAGCTTTAAAGGCTAAACTATATCTCTATATTTTTTTCTGGGCCATCAAATAATCACATTAACAGTAATACCAATTAAGTCAAAAAGCAATTACATCCAAAGACAGTACTTCTGCTAGTTTTTGTGTAATACCTGTTTACAGATACAACGCTTGGGTTGGAGTGAGATACATGCCTATCGGCAAAAGCATGTCATAGTCCACGATTGGTTCATACACCTATTAACACTATAATTGAGCAAATCACAAGTTGAAAGGTTGAACTAATTGTTCTGAGGCTGAAAAAAATTTAATATATTATACGACTAAATAGCAATCAGGATTAGCTCCATTCTTTGGTGTACAGGGTTCAGACACTGCTGAGAAGGGACAAGGAACAGTTCATCAGGAATCTTAGTAAATGTCCTTCGCCCTGAGAAACTGAACCCCAAGCCTCCTCACAGATGACTGCAGTCCACTTAGTGAATGAACAGATCATCTCAGATCATGTTGGGGTTCATAAACATTGAGTATATTGAGCAGATGTACCATATAGACCATCCAGCAGTTAGTCTGGACCCAAGTGATGTCACAATACCTGTGCTGTACCCATCCATCAGCAAGGAACCTCCTACCCTGAGATTAGGGAGGTGATCTCTAAGCTGAAGGGTGGAAGAGCTTCAGGCGCATATGTAATATCCCAGCTGAGCTGCTAAAGGCTGGGGGTGAACCTATGGCACGGAGCTTGCATGAGATTCTGACTACCATCTGGCAGTCTGGTTCCATTCCCCCTGACCTCTTGGGGGGCGCGGTCATTCCTCTCCGGAATGGGAAAGGGATTGATGGGACTATAGCAATTACCGTGGCATCATACTACTCAATGTACCAGGTAAGGTTTTTGCCCATATTCTGAAACAGATCTGTGACCACCTACTAAGGCATCAGAGACCAGAGCAGTCTGGATTCACTCCTGGCAAGTCCACAATAGACCTCATCCCAACGCTTCAAGTCATTGTAGAACGCCGTCGTGAGTTTGGTCGTGGGGTACTTGCGGCTTACATCGACCTCAAGATGGCATTTGACTTGGTGCATCACAAATGGCTGGGGGAGACTTGAGACTTGGGGGAATTCTGACACGGATTATTGGTTTAATAGTAAGCCTATATACTGGTACTGAAAATGCTGTAAAGTGTGTTGACATGTCAGACTTCCCTGTTAACTCAGGGGTGAGGCAAGGCTGTGTCCTTACAGCATTCACCGAATAATGGGCAGAGCTATTATCCAAAGTCAATGTGAAGCAATACTGAGTAATATCAAGGTCATCGACCTCGATCTTGTCGACGATGTTGCTATCCTTTGGGCCTGAACCATGCTCCAAGATTTTAGGGGCCTGTTAGGGGAACATATTGTAATATAATTTATATTTTTGTTTAATTCCATTCATTACAATGGATATTCTTGGTGTGACATACTACCTGTATCATTTTGATTCTAAATTACCGCCTGTTGTCCAAGGAATGGCTGGGGTTACCATCCACTGGTGGTAAGGGATTTGAATGCAGGTCAGCAAGATTACTAGACGAGATCGCTACCACTACACCACAAGCACACAGAGAGCTTTACATACATTGGTAGTGTAGTCCATGTCACTGGGCTGTCAGACCTAGAAGTCAGTAGACGAATTGGTCTGACAGCAAGAGCCA
The DNA here is from genome assembly GCF_015228065.2 of Penaeus monodon. Lineage (NCBI taxonomy): Eukaryota > Metazoa > Arthropoda > Malacostraca > Decapoda > Penaeidae > Penaeus > Penaeus monodon. The sequence goes on from NC_051422.1 coordinate 9,718,965, forward strand.
TGAACTCGATCAACAAGAGCACTTGGAGATGTTGGTACTTATGCAGAAGGACCAAGCTACATGTCTTCCAGGCCCTGGCTTCCAATTTTGCTCTATGGAAGCAATTCCATGTGCAATATTGGAGTTAATCACAGTTGCTTTATAGCTTATGCATTGAAAATTCTGATTAACTAAATGAGATCGTGAATGAAAGGTCGAATCAGTAACTTTAATTTCGTTGACTTAAATTTTTGACAGTATTAAGCCGAACGTATAGGGTCACATATTAGGATATGGGATGAGCCAAAATGCCTCCTAGTTTAAGTCTGGTTACGTTTTGACTGATTTTATTTTGTGTAATGTGAAGAAACCCACTATTGTGTAGCAGAGTGACAAAAAAGTTGTAGGTAATATGTTTCAGACTGTTCATCACGATTCATAATTATCGTTATACTATTTTACTGGATGCATTTATATTAAACAGGATGAAATATTTTTTAACGTCTTTTAAAGATACTGATAGTTTAGGGTTATCTTTAATCGATTATGAGGCTTACCTTATGTAAGGAGAAGAGGTTAATGTAAGAAATTTGTTGAATATTTTATAAAATTTATTGGTATAAATAGACGACACGATAAATAGAATGATAACTTTTCATTGAACTTGACGCAGGGACTTCTTGGCTCTACCGCCACAAGGTGAAAGCTCGGACAAGCGACTTGCTGCATCGGAACGGCATTCTTAGTGCCTGGACATCAGCTTCGCATTATTTACCAATAGTTCTTGTTGTCATAGTTGAACTCTTGTAGGAGGATGGAGTTTACATTATCCTTGATCCAGTTGACGAAAGCAGGCACGTTAGCATAGACGCCAGGAACATTGTCCTCTCCACAGCCGATGCCCCAAGCCACTATGCCTGTTTGGACGTAACTGTTACCCAGCCCCAGGCACACCAGGGGAGATCCTCCATCACCTGTGCAAGTGTCGACGCCAGCGATGCCGCCTGCGCAGGTGAAGGATGGGTGCAGTTTGAAAAGTTTACCAAGCCTGGTTGTGCGAAGGGATTCCTGACAGTCGTATTGGCTAACAATGGGGAGCTCAACCTCCTTCAAGACGTTCTGGAACACTCCTTCCTTCCCGAACCTATCCTTGCCCCAGCCAGTAGCCCAGCAGTAGGACCCATCGAATGTCTGTCCTTGTTCGGGGAGACAAACGGTGTCCACGTTAGGTGCGAGTTCCACGGGGGAGTCGAGGAAGAGGAGAGCGAAATCGTTAAAGAGGTTAGTGTGACTGAACTCGCGATGGGTGACGACGTAGCCGACGTTGCGGTCCTGGTGTGGGTAAAGCTCATAAGCCTTCTGGGTGTCCCATTCCCCAAGGCGGACGTTGAGGGTGGTTGGGTTGATGTTGTAGACACAGTGGGCAGCTGTGAGAACAACCTGAGGGTGGATGAGGGAGCCGCCGCAGACGTAGTGCTTTTCTTCCACATTATCCTCCGAGTATTCCGTCCTTAGCACCGCCGCCATCCATGGGAATTCGCCGAACTGCGCCTGGTTGGCCTGGAAGATCAAAGTGCACCCGGTTAGAAAGAAGCATGGAGCGGTAATGGGACATTCTTGGGGAGACAAATGTACGTATATCTAATAATGTGTGTGTTTGTTTCAATGGGTAAACGGATTGTAAAGCAAGTAGGTATATTTATATTACGGAAATATATTTAGTTGATATAACCATGTAATAGGTCTCCATTCAGAGAAAAAATCTAGCCAACTCCTTCAGGTATAGAAGCTACACAAAAAACACACTAGTGCATCGAAAAATCGATTATCATTGTCCACAAAGAATTACTTCCTATGCTAATTAAAAGAAACTTGATGTGAGACACGAATTAGATATAAATTCCCAACCTCACCTTCAGATGTCGAAAGTGAAAGAGAAGAATGCACCATGCATTACCAACAACACTTCAAACGGAAGGGTCTGTATTTATGTTTTTTGTCATTAACTCTAAGTTAAGCATTTATGTATGATATATGAAAAAAACACATATACTTACAGGAAAATCAACAATGCGTGCGTTGACTCCCTCTTCATTCCGTCTGCCGCACTGTGATACATACTTCGGAGGTGGGGGAGGTTTGCGGGTGGGGTCGGTGCAGCAGACGTCGAGGAAGCTTGGGCACTCAGAAATAAACTCCGTGGCTGAAGACCTCGCGGGCTCTGGGGTTCCAGACCTCGTGGCCGATGTATTGTTCCCGCCGAGTCGAGGCTTGATTCTGAAAATGGTTCAAAAGAGTGTGAGAGGAACGTCATGATAAATTACCGCAACAGGTCATGACTTGTATCTATTTTTATTTGTGTGGAGCTATTATATATCATTATTTTCTTTTGCACCGTACAAGTAAAATAAAATAGGAACTTTACCTAATATCGATGAGACCGCTTCCATCTGTAATAACTATTCCGTCCCTGCACAGGTAATAGGGTACGCATATGTCCCTGTTGTTGTTACAGTATACCTCTGGCTCTGCCTGACGTCGAACCCTGGGCACTGCAGAGGCCACAGCTGCAAGAGCTAACACCGTAGCGAGTACACGCATCCTGAAAACGTAGGAGAAATTCCATTAATTAAAACTATAGCCTTCATAATGCAGCCAATTAATAACGTGTATATGGACGTAATGGGATATTTCATAAAAATCATGCTAATTTGCAGACAGGAAGAAGTATAAACTAATATGACTAAGTTGCTGATTCGGAAGATAAAAACGTCTATATCACATGCTCCATCTGTAAGTCAGTAAATTCGAGTGACCCAATATATGTCTGCCCTTCGAGATATCGAAGACAAAGTTCCCGTATAATGATCCGAGGCTTCTAGAAAGATCACAACGGGAGTCAAAGACCGGTCTCATTGAGTAGAGCATCTTTATATACAGAGACATCTCTTAAAATGATTGTAGGTACAGTGGAAATGAATGGAAAGAGAAAATATCAGCAAGTATAATTAGTTATGAGGAATTGTTTTACTTCGAAGTATGTAGACGAATTAAATTAATAAGATGAAAAAGAACAAAAACATTTAAGAAAAAACATGGAAACCTGGAAAGCGTAAATGCGGAACCAAGACTTTTATGTGCTTTCTTGAAATATACTTTTTCTGAAAGTGCAGCTAAGGGCAATGATCGCAAGAATATGTTGAATTAAAAAAAAACTTGTCCTATTTTCATAGCGTTATCATTTACAGTTTTTGCAACTTTTATAAGTTGCCTTATGAAATAAAATAAAATGACAAACCAATGAAGTATGTTAACGGATAAGACAAAAAGGGAGTCAAGATAACGGTATCGGCAGCTGGGAGACAGCAGACTGAGGTTACCTTGTCCAGTAAATGAGTGAGCTGATCCTCTCGTATGTGTGTTCAGGAGAAAGCCAGGGCGCTGAGTGTCGCCTAGACATGCCGGGGCCGGTTTATATGCGGCCAGAAACGCTGGCTGCGTTGCCAAGGTCTCCGGGATTTTATTGACCCTGAGTATATCACAACTGGCATTGCT
>NC_051422.1:9729998-9734998 GCF_015228065.2 Penaeus monodon
CGTTGGGGCCTCCTGGCGGGTTGTTCACGATGCGCTCCTCATCGTTGGACGTGCGCGTGCTGCTGACGTCCGCGGAGGCCGTGTCGTTGCATTCTCCCTTCCAAAAGAAGCAGCCGCGTGACTGGCCGCTGATTGCCAACACTGCTAGCGCTACTGCCAACACCCGCATCTGTCAGTATCAGAAATTTGGTTAGGTTCATTCGCATTTCATGACGCGAGATTTACAATTTTACCCTCCTCTGTAAAATCATGGTGTTGTTGAACAGAATCCCGTTTGCGCGTTTTTTATTATTATTATTCATATTATTTCATTAAGTCTTTAATTACTAATATTATCAGTGTTTGCAGATATTCAACCCATAAATGCGACCAAGTAAAGAATGATCTTACTTATTCAGATATTTCATTATTGCTTATTCAGACATTGTGATAGTGTGCTGCCACTGTAATCCTGAATAATTCATTCCTCGTAATACAAGGGCATGTGCCATTTGTGTATTGATTTACTAATAGCAATAATTCACTAATGCAGCTGATAATAATAGCAACCATTCGTGAAAACTGCTAATACAAGTGACAAAAATCGTAAGAGAAATTAACCTGGCAAAAATAGCAACAAAAACAAAGGCACATTTTCTCAGTTTTATGACTTGCTTCTCCTTAGTCTCGCCTGGAAAAACCCGCGAGCCACGATACGAATATACGAACCTACGCAATGCCACGCAACAAGTACACTTTTCTTTTGTTTTTCATTAGCGCAAACGCCTCAACGTATTAGGGTTATGTAATTACGTAAACACCCGAACAGCATATTCAGGGCCTCACATTTCACGAAGAAAAGTTCGCGTTTGTGGTTTCTATAAAATTCTGTAAAACAAATTTCAGAAGCGATATTAAAGCCTCGCCGAAAGATGTAGACCTTGAGATGGTTCTGTTGTCATGCAAGATATCCTGTGATTCGGAAGCAAATGATAATTACGGATGTTGTGTGTGTGTTTCTAAGTTTGAATGTATATGCATACATATAAATAAATAAATAAAAATAAATAAATATATATATATATATATATATATATATATATATATATATATATATATATATATATATATATATATATATATATGTAATATATATATATATATATATATATATATATATATATATATATATATATATATATATATATATATATACACACACACACACACACACACACACACACACACACACACACACACACACACACACACACACACACACACACACACACACACACACACACACACACACACACACACACACACACACACACACACACACACACACATGTATATATATACATATATAGTACTTACAAAGTATATGTGTGTGTGTGTTTATGTATGTATGTATGTATGTATGTATATATATATATATATATATATATATATATATATATATATATATATATATATATATATATATATATGTGTGTGTGTGTGTGTGTGTGTGTGTGTGTGTGTGTGTGTGTGTGTGTGTGTGTACATATGCATGAATGAATCAATGAACGTGCGTGTGTATCACTGTGTTTATGTGTATGTGTCTATACGTGTATGCGTGTGCGGCCATAAACGCCCGGAGCAAACCCACGCCTCCTCACAAAGACACTATTCCCTCACCCAAAGGATTCATCAGTCCAATAAAGGAGATTAAGCACGCTTTTTTAAATCCATAAAAAACACAAAGCTTACTTACAAGCTTTACTCTTAATTAAATCAACTACCTTTGAAATTGACGTGTAGAAGATACACAAGAGCACCAAGCGACCTTCTCTCTTCCTGTCTCTCCAACGAATGACTGCCGCTGCCATAGGATCCACTCGCTTTATATACCGGCTGCTCCTCTTCCGCTCCCTTGTGTTGCTGCCAGAACCTAACATACGTTTTAATAATTTTCACGATTATTTTAGATACGCCACAGTAAATTTGGTAAAAGAGGATGTTCATGTTCCTTTCCATAAGTGATGCTTATTTTTTTCCGTTCTTATATATCTTGTTCCTTCCATGTTTTGGTATGTCTTCTATTTTTCTTACGTGCGTTCTTTCATGTTGTATACCCATTTCAGCTTTTCTTTTCTTCCCTTTTCTTCTCCTTCCTTCACACGCCCCTTCTGCCTGCACCATCTTGCCTTTCACACCTTTCTTCCCTACTCTCTCTCTCTCTCGCTTCTTATCTTCCGCTTCTGTTTCTCGTCCCCTTCCTGCCGTCTGCCTTCCTCCTCCAGTGAATAGCTGAAAGGTGGAGTCTATTTCCCCGGTATTATTATCTTCTCCCTCGACGGCAAACTCATTGTTGACTGCCGACAATCCTTCCCTTCCGCTTCTTTCTGTCTCGTCCTTCCTGTTCTATTTTTATCCATTATTTTTTTATGTTTAACTCTTCGAATTTTATTAATGCCGATATATGTTCATTGTACTTATTCGTTTGTCTTTGGATCTGTTTTACTGTAGATGTTGAACTGTGATAGATACATTAACCTCTCATGTAGATCTTAACGGGTGATGCACATCTTATCTTAGCTTTTAGTGTAGATATTATTTTTATTTATTTTTTTCCGCTCCTTTTCTCTCTCTCTCTTCCACTGTTAACCTCAGATTTAAATTATTCTTAATCTAATTTCTTTTACTCCTGCTCTCCCTGATACTTCAGTATCCGTAACATGGACAAAGTTCATACCACTTTCACAAACACAAAACTACGGCTTTTACTTAAATTAGAATTCTCGGCGATGCCAACGGTTACTTCGTGACTATCGGAAGTTTAGCGGCGTAGACATCGTTCGTAACTCAGGAGGACAGCAGTGGCATGCAGAGGTCTTGATTTAATGCCTTAAGACTCAAGTATAGGGCCTAGTACTGAGAAATATTATGAGAAAATGAGATATTTTGAATATGTCATCACAGATGAAACATGAAAACATAAATTAAAAAATCACCACCTTATTACTCTCTAGTATTGGATGCGCCCCCCCCCCATTTGGATGCCCGGTGCCACCGCCCCTTCACCCACCCTCTACACGCCACTGGTTGGCGGCGCTTGAGAATGCCTTCACTCTTATCTGCTTTCGTGGAGATCTCTTTTTCTCTTTAAAAGAATGAAGTCTGTAAGAGCATTCGGGACCGGAGGAGATAAGAGAGAACGAAGGAACGAGACGCGACCTTCTGAATGTCAAGATGCAGTGCTTGGTCACGTGGTTTCCAGAGCGGATTTCTCTCTCTCTCTCTCTCTCTCTCTCTCTCTCTCTCTCTCTCTCTCTCTCTCTCTCTCTTTCTCTCTCTCTCTCTCTCTCGCTCGCTCGCTCTCTCTCTCTCTCTCTCTCTCTCTCTCTCTCTCTCTCTCTCTCTCTCTCTCTCTCTCTCTCTCTCTCTCCCCTCTCTCTCTCTCTCTCTCTCTCCCCTCCTCTCTCTCTCCTCTCTCTCTCTCTCTCTCTCTCTCTCTCTCTCTCTCTCTCTCTCTCTCTCCTCTCCTCCTCTCCTCTCTCCTCTCTCTCTCCTCTCTCTCTCTCTCTCTCTCTCTCTCACTCTCTCTCTCTCTCTCTCTCTCTCTCTCTCTCTCTCTCTCTCTCTCTCTCACCTCTCTCTCGCTCTCTCTCTTCTTCTCTCTCTCTCTCTTCCATTTCTCTCTCTCTCTCTCTCTCCTCTCCTCTCTCTCTCTCTCTCCTCTCTCTCTCTCTCTCTCCTCCTCTCCTCTCTCTCTCTCCTCTCTCTCCCTCTCTCTCTCTCCTCTCTCTCTCTCTCTCTCCACACACACACCACCATCCTATCCCTCACCCACCCACACCCCTACCTCACCCCCTCTCTCTCTTCTCTCTCTCTCTTTCTCTCTCTTTTCTCTCTTCTCTCTCTCTCTCTTCTCTTTCTCTCTCTCTCTCTCCTCCTCTCTCTCTCTCTCTCTCTCTCTCTCTCTTCTCTCTCTCTCTCTTCTCTCTCTCTCCTCTCTCTCTTTCTTCTCTCTCTCTTCTCTCTCTCTCTCTCTTCTCTCTCTCTCTCTCTCTCTCTCTCTCTCTTCTCTCTCTCTCTCTCTCTCTTCTCTCTCTCTCCTCTCTCTCTCTTCTCTATCTCTCCTCTCCCTCTCTCTCTCTCCTCTCTCCTCTCTCCACACACACACACACACACACAAACACACACACACACACACACCACACACACACACACACACACACACACACACACACACACACACACACAACACACACACACACACATACACACACACACACACACACACACACACACACACACACATACACACACACACATACTCTCTCTCTCTCTCTCTCTCTCTCTCTCTCTCTCTCTCTCTCTCTCTTCTCCTCTCTCTCTCTCTCTCTCTCTCTCTCTCTCTCTTTCTCTCTCTCTTTCTCTCTCTCTTTCTCTCTCTCTCCTCTCGCTCTCTCTCTCTTCTCTCTCTCTCTCTCTCTCTCTCTCTCTCTCTCTCTCTCTCTCTCTCTCTCTCTCTCTGTGTGTGTGTGCTGTATGGGTGTGGATGGTGCGTGGGTGGGTGGGTGGATGCAGGCGTCCCTCATAGACACACAAACACACGCAGACGTACATACTAAACCACACTTGACTGTTATTTCTCTCTTTCTTTCTTTGACATTCACTTGTTTATTTTTAGGAAATGGATAGTAAGATCAATATATGAATGGATAAAAGAGAAAGAGAGAGCGAGAAAGAAAATAGGAGATAGATTTGTCGGTAGAATAGCAGATAAACAGACAGAAAGATGGCAACATAGACAAAGATAGAGACCTATTCGAATACCTAAGTTTATAGACAGAAATAGATACGGATATGTGAGTGTGTGATGTTTGTGCACGCATTTTCTTAATTATTTGTTTAAATACGAGAGAAAGCGAGAGCTCAAGGGGACCCGTCTGCTATATTTAGACTATTATACAACTGTGTTATCATAGCACGCACGACGTTTTTTGGAAGGTTGTTCCATTAATCACTAGTTG
>NC_051422.1:9739998-9742498 GCF_015228065.2 Penaeus monodon
CACACACACGCGCGCGCGCGCGCGCGCGCGCCCTTCTCTCTCTCTCTCTCTCTCTCTCTCTCTCTCTCTCTCTCTCTCTCTCTCTCTCTCTCTCTCTCTCTCATCCTTCATGCACTTGCACTCACACACAATATAATATTTTGTAGGGTAAATGGTATTTCTGATGACAGGAAATTAAATCTGATGACGTCAAGTCTCGGAAATTGAATTAATGGCGGAGAAAGACCGTTTGGTGTGTGTGTGTGTGTGTGTCAATTTCTTGTACATGGTGCGATAAATTAGCAACAATTCGCCCCAAAGAGTAAAGAGCTGAATGAAGACCCACGATGCCTTATAAAAAACAACGTTCCCGTTTAAACCAGTGCCTCCCAAACTCCCTTTCGGCAGCTCCCATTTCTTATGACCCCACCACATCAATTTATGAAACAAACATTTGATTGTTTGTTTTTGTTTTGCTGTGTGATTGTCTTATTTACTTATCAAGCCTTGTCGTATCTCTCCGTATGTTAATCACCTGTTGAATTTCAAATCTTTCGTAATCTTTCTTTCTTTCTTAAGGTTAATTATTTGTCATTTGGGCACAAAACTTGTCTATTTTGCTTCGAGCAGCAGGAATTCGTAGATTATGCGAAAACGCGTTCTGGTGTAAAAGTAAATTTCTGTGGCAAATTTTATTTCATGCTGGATCTTGCGGCAACGCGAGGTGACTTGGCTCTCAATTTATGACTCACAGTACTCTCTCTCTCTCTCTCTCTCTCTCTCTCTCTCTCTCTCTCTCTCTCTCTCTCTCTCTCTCTCTCTCTTTCTCTCTCTCTCTCTCTCTCTCTCTCTCTCTCTCTCTCTCTCTCTCTCTCTCTCTCTCTCTCTCTCTCTCTCTGCAAGCACGCACGCACGCACACACACACACACACACACACACACACACACACACACACACACACACACACACACACACACACACACACACACACACACACACACACACACACACACACACACACACATACACACACACACACACACACAAACGATCTTTCTTCGGCATTAACTCAGTTTCCGAGATGACGTGATCAGATTTAATTTCCTGTCATCAGAAATACGATTTACCCTGCAAAAATGTCTACTGTGTGTGAGTACAAGTGCATGAATGACTTTTTTTATTTCTTTCACACACGCACACACATATGTGTATGTGTGTGTATTTATACATCCATATATGCATATGTCTGTTACTTCTTTTCACATCCACTGAAAAACAATACCTTGTCATATAATAAAATTGCGGATTGCGGATATCCTCAAACAGTACTGCGAAAATCAGAATATATCATTATGACACATGATTATCTTTTCAAAAGTCATGTGAATAATGCCGTGGAAAGTCCGTCCTTACTCCACTCCTTGATAATTCTTAGACGTCATTTTCTTTTCTTTTCATTTTTTTCTTTAATGTAGTCATTTACTAGTTTCAATATGTTTTTTTTTCTTGTATGTCTGTCTATATATCTATCTCCCAACCCCCTCTTGTTCTAATCTCCTAGTGTACTTTTATACCATTATATTCAGGGGCTGAATGTTCATGGTATTAAAATAAACGAAAACTAAATAAGTAACTGATAGCTCTCTTGACAAGTCTTGACTCGTCGATATAATATAAAGATCAAACACATATAAAGTAACCACTTATTACGAGTATTGTTTTTTTCGGCACATTATCACAAACATTAAACATTATTTCGTTAAACGTTCCCAAAATACAATGGAGGAGAAACACACGAAGGAAAAGTGGAAGGAAAATATTGGTCTTCAGTAACATCACCATACATCACTTCTGCGCGCAAACATTCGTCTGAATCCTACCACAAGATCCTATCACCACATCCTTTCACTGCATGCTCCCCAAACATTTGTCTGTAACCTACCACAACATTTCCCTCACTACATACTTCCCTCTGAGGACACAAATTCCCACAATCTTGCTCGACCTCCAAAAGACCCATCCTAAAAGGGAAGAGTAACAGAACCATCTCTTATCCTACGAAGTCCTATTGTGTCCTCGATGTCTCTTCCTGCTTCCTTTGTCAGGTGTCCCTTCTTCGCGGGGCTTCAAGGACTAACCGTCGCTGTCGGGGGCTGTGCCTTTTGTCCGCCGCTATTTCGTATGGCTTCGTGGGTGCGTGGAGGAAGGGAACGAAACGGTAATAACATTAATATGACTGTGAGTATGCTTATAGGTATACTAACTATAACTGAAAATAATAGTGAAGATAACAACAAGAACAATGGTAAAAAAATAACACAGACAATGGTAAAAACATTGATAATTAAAACATCATTATTGTATTGTAACATTGAAAATGATTATTATTATCATTATCAATATTATCACTACTTTCATTATCTTATTATGTCATTAATATTATCATTATTATGTCCTGGGTATGACGTTAAACTGCATCCCCCTGCTGCCTTGTAGGGTATGCCTCTTCAAGCAAAGGCT
>NC_051422.1:9744998-9747498 GCF_015228065.2 Penaeus monodon
CACACACACACACACACACACACACACACACACATACACACACACACACACACACACACACACACACACAATATATATATATATATATATATATATATATATATATATATATATATATATAGAGAGAGAGAGAGAGAGAGAGAGAGAGAGAGAGAGAGAGAGAGAGAGAGAGAGAGAGAGATGTGTGTGTGCGTGTGCGTATCGAGGAATATTAAGGTATTACTCTTAACATATTCTGAAGTAAAAATGAACCACTAATTTAATATGCCTCTGAGTAAAAAATGAGTCACGCTACAAAAATGTTATAATGAGCCAGGAAGGATACGCAGGTTTATTGTTATTCTCATGACATATCATGAAATAGGTGAAGCAGTCTAAACTCATTTTTTCCTGTTACCATCCTTATATAAAACGTAATAATGATTAACTTTCCCTCATACTGTATGTAAAAAAAAGACATAAAAAAGCTAAGGGGATGACTTGAAGAGAGGCGTATGCAAATGGTATAGGAATAATTTCCCGTAAGTTCTTTGTGTGGATCTTGACAGCAGCGGCAGACAGGAAGCCTGCCATTTAACCTACCCGTGCATTACCCTGAACCTGTTTCGGAAGGAGCTGGATGGGTACGTAAACCTTTAAAATTACACCGTTTCCTTGGTTTATTTATTGTTCTGTTTTGACAATTATGGCAATGGGGATATTCAAAAGACTTATTGTTGTGTTCCTACCGGTGCAACAGTTTCTAGCAACGTTTTACAAGTGGAAAGTTAATGGCACGGAGTTTAGTATGCGCATTGTCAAACGTTCATTTTATTGCTTATTATTTACAATGGGATTCACAGGTGTGGTGAGATCATTACGAATCAGTTCTTTTTTTTGTCAGTGTTTATATTCAGCGAACGAAAACTCTTAGTTGACCAAATCACTTTCTCCTCCACTTAAGATTCACCCAGATGGAATAGACTCAACAAAGATGGAGAAAACTTTACCAAATATTAAAATACTTCCAAGTACGTTGTCGACCTGCTTCTCGATCGGTTGGCAACCCTGATCGCCTCGGGCTCCGGGAATCCAGACTTGTTGTTTTCTCTGACGTCACGCCTTGTTTTTCCGCTCCTTCCGCCGCAATTTTTGTATACGGACAGTCATTACAGGGTAATTATTATTTGTTCACTGATCCTTATGATTCACCCACTAGAGCGAGGGCTTGGTGAGTGAGTGAGTGGTTATTTGTCGGAATTCTGATGAAGAAATCTATTTTAATCTCTCTCCTCTTCTCTTCTTCTTCTTCTCTCTTCTCTTCTCTTCTCTTCTCTTCTCTTCTCTTCTCTTCTCTTCTCTTCTCTTCTCTTCTCTTCTCTTCTCTTCTCTTCTCTTCTCTTCTCTTCTCTTCTCTTCTCTTCTCTTCTCTTCTCTTCTCTTCTCTCATTCATTCATTGATGAGTGAGTGAGTTATTTGTTGGAATTCTGATGAAAACCATTCGAATCTCTCTCTCTCTCTCTCTCTCTCTCTCTCTCTCTCTCTCTCTCTCTCTCTCTCTCTCTCTCTCTCTCTCTCTCTCTCTTTCTCTCTCTCTCTCTCTCCCTCTCCCTCTCCCCCTCTATCCTTTTATCTTTCTCCCTCCATCTTTCCATTCCTTTCTCCCTCACCCTCCCTCCCATCGTTCCTCCTCTCCCTCTCCTTACATGTATATATTTATTATATTTATAATATTTATTGTTTATTGTTGCTACTCATAGGTATTTTGGATAATATACAATTCCGTGTGTCCCTTGTTCTTTTGTATCCTGACATTGCGGATTCTATTGTAACAGGCAATAATTATTTTTCTCATTAGTGTTATCTTTTTGTATTTGTCACGTTATTATGTTTGATAGTAATAGCTCATTAGTAATATTGATTATTGTATGTATGTTTAGTAATGGTGATGGATATTTTCTTTGCTGTCACCACTATCAACATCAGCATCCCTATCATGATTATCTCCATCATCATCATCATTTTAATCCTTATCGTCGTTTTCATTATTGTTATGGTAATTATAATCATTATTATTGATAACAGTATCAGTATCATCGTTGCTTTGTTGTTGCTGTTGTTGTTGTTGTTACTGTTACTATTACTATTATTATGATTAGAATAATAGTGATGATAATAATGATGATAATGACAATGATAATAACTATAATGATGATAGTGATAATGATAATGATATCATAATCATCATCATCATCATCAGGGATTATAATGAAAATAATAATTGCTATTTTTATGATAATGATATTATCATGGATAATAATGATGATAGTAATAATAATTTGTATTATTATAAAATGACAATAGTAAAAATGAGACAGACAGGTTGACAGCCAGATAGATTCCCGGGCCGAAGGGGCACCGTGAAGCTGCTTCCGGTCCGCCCGATTTTTTTTTTTTTTCTCTCAAATTATTATTATCATTATTTTAATATTAATTTTTATGTTACTTCAGTTATTTGGC
>NC_051422.1:9759963-9762463 GCF_015228065.2 Penaeus monodon
CCTGGAACGAGTGACGGCGAGCGCGTAGCATCAGTGGCTTTTATCGCTTCACCCAAGCTCAGCAGACGCCGGACCTTGGCTACAGTTACACATTTTTATTGGTTCTATGTAGTAATTAGAGAATTCCAGATTAAACAAAGAACCATTGACAGGATTTGGATGGTAAAATTTAATCATAGCTTTACATGGATATTAATATAGATAAAAGTTAAAGTTTTTCACAGGCATATAAAAGCATATGACATATAAGGAAAAGGGTTCAATAATCAGTACTCTTATATATAACCCAATATTAATATAAACAAACAAATTACAATAGACGGCCCTACGTGACGAAGACGACTCCAGAGATGGCAACCGATATCCTATGGCGAGTTTGATCTGGTTACCCGAGATGATTCAGCTTTCTGGTGGATGTAGGATGCTGGTCTTTATTGTACCTCGACTTTGAAAAGAATACTGTCGCATGCACGTTTAGAAGACCTTGCCCTACTTCGCACGAGATGAATGCTGAAATAAAGGATGGTGGATTTGCCGCCGATGGCCTTCGTACGTACTAAGGACGAACCCGAAGGCGATCTTCACGCATCTCGCGGTTTCCGAAACAAAGTTAGTGCGATGAATCCAGGCTATTTTTAGCTTACTTCCTCAAAAGCTGGTTGTGAAGGTTACTGTTCAAAAGGAACCAAATCGGAAAAAAGTAAAGGCATTTCCTCTTCTCTTTTTTGTTGTCGATTTTTTTATTTTTTGTTCGACGAGAAAGAATTATGAAGTGTTGAAGATGGGCAGTCTTTGTTGCCTCGTACGGCTGTTATAATCCACTAAGATCAGTGAGAATAGATAGATAAATAACGATAAATAAAACAGAAGCACTACACGGTCTGTTGACACTCGAATACCAGATGCTCGGCATCGTATGACCCTTAATGGAGTTAAAAGTTAATTAGATAATCCCTTATCTTCTGTTTGTGAAGATTTTTTTATCATTGATTTTGCATTTACGGTCTAGTTGCAGAATATAGAATTTGGTCTATCATTTTACCACCTCCATGAGCCAGACGTCTTCATTCTTGCAAATCAAGACGTGACTCTCGGTAAGAAAGACAAAAATGCAGGCTTAAGGCATCTTCTTGAATGACGTGTGAACGAGTAGAAATTTTAGTAGAAAGTAATCTTAGGAAGCGAATGTACAAAGCATGGATATATACTGTACACGCTATATACGTATGGAAATAAAAGGAAAAATCAGCAATGATGAGATTAAATGTATAGGCCTACGTGTACACGTAAGTACAATGCATATAGTATTCACGTATGCACAGTCTGTATGTATGTATGTGTGCGCGTATGTATGTATCCTTACATGTAATATATATATATATATATATATATATATATATATATATATATATATATATATATATATATATATATACATACATATATATATATATATATATATATATATATATATATATATATATATATATATATATATATATATATATATACATACACATACATACATACATATCAGCTCAAAAGCACGGTGAAAATGGCACCGCATGACACAGCATCCTGCCATAAAAGACAATGTTGCATGTGCCAATCTGACCTCAGGGGTTGTCACGCCCCATGACCAACGGGTTCGCATCCAACAGCCTCTTTTGTGTCTCCTACTCGATCCACGGCAGGAGAGGTCATGTGCTGTTCCTCTTTTATTTCATTTTATATTTTTTTCGTAAACTTGATTTGACCTTGCTGACTGTTTTGTGTGTTAGTGATTTGGGATATCAATAGGATCTCTTTTGTATTTTGTTTTGTTTTTTGTTGATATATTTGGATTATTTTGGAAGCACGTGGTCTAGTTTCAGATCAGGAGGAAAATTGTACAGTTTCCATCCGTTGAAGTCCATGATATATTTTGATACCCGCATCATTCCATAAAGTAAAATGAGATACAAGAGATATATCGATATATTTAAAGAATGCAGAAAAAAATAGAACTTAGTACAATGACAAGGCATTGCTAATTAAATACATAAAATCTTAGAAGTATACGTGGAAGTTCATTACCAAAGAATCTTTCCAGAGATGTAGAAGGCTTGTTCATTCATATGCTGAACAGAGTCGGATTTTACTATTTGTCACCAAATTAGATAAAGGCCTATATGTCATTTAAACCAACATGAGGAAATTGCCTCCATTAGGGAATTTCCTCTTTTCCGCATTATTCTCTCCATTTCCACTAAGTTCCCATCACCTGATCATCCTGTTGCGTTACACGTATCACCCCAATCTCTTCTCTAGATCTTTGGTTGTGCTAAGCAACATAGGTCAACGCTTCTGACATTCTTTGACGATTGCTGTATCTTCCATACCTAACGAAAAAGGGTAAATCAATAGCATGATAAGCAACGTTACGTTCGGCTTACTATCCACATGAGGTTGTTTGACAAATCACAATGATCGTGTCGTGTAACGAGGGACTGCGTCTACA
>NC_051422.1:9772555-9775055 GCF_015228065.2 Penaeus monodon
ACCTCACTGGTAAACCTATTCCTGCCCAACGTCACTCCTCCCTTAATACGTGTACTTAATACTTGAACATCTCTCCAACTGACTGTCCTGTCTACAAGGACTGGTCAGACTGTGAAAACGACTTGCCTCATTGACTATGATGCAGTGGCAGTCCACTGTTACACTATTCCTCCCAGAGGTCCTACACCAATATTGCCAAAATAAGCCTCTGTAGACATGACCCACATGAAATTTATATTGGTAAAGAGTCCTCTTTCCTGTCAATGTTAGAAATGTTGGCATTTTGGCCACCCAGCCACACACTGTTGCTCCACAGCCTGCTGACCAACCTGATCATGACCATTCAAATTGTTCTGCTCAGTCATTTGTGCCAATTGTGGTGACTCCCATAACGTATTCTGTAGGAGCTGCCCTGCCTACAGGCTCGAATTAGAGGTAGCATTTCTCAAATTCAAACTAAGCTTCACTCTATATGAGGCCAGACAAGAAATACACTGATGAAGTTTTTCTCTTTCTACCTATTCCAAAACTTTACTTCACTTGCTCCCCTCCCATCTTCTCAAGAAGTCTCAGCATCTCCCCTAGTATCTCTCCCCACTATCCCAAACCAACCTATCTCTACTTCCTCTCTCCCACAGTGAAATTGCTTTTCAAGTCTAATTCCAGATTCTCCAATCTCTACCACTTTCCTGTTGTCTACTCCCCCTCCTTGTCACTCTACTTGTCGCACCGGACAATTTAAACATTCCACTCCATCTTCTCCTACCACATCCTCTCCTACACCCATCTCTCCCTGTGCTCCTCAGACATCTATTCCTTCTTCTCCTCCACATAAGAAAACCTTTGTTTCTCAGACCTCCTCATCCATCTCCCTTCCAGAAAATCTTGAAGACATTCATAAATGTGACTCAAGAGAATGATCCAGTCCCTCATCCACCCTCTAATTCTTTTATTCACTCTACATTCAAAGTATCTGCCGATATTCATCCTCCTCCTGCTCAAGTTCCCCCTACCCTTCTTTCTAACCCAAAAAACACCCCATCCTCTCCTCTATGTGCATCACCATTCCCTCTTCCTTCCCCATTATCCTTACCACCCCCACTTAGATGCTGACCTACTCCTTTAAGTCAAAACAATGTCCTTTACCGGATCCCTCCATTTCTGATATTCTTCCTGTTACTTCACCACCTTCCCATTCCCTTATTTCATTCTCAGTATTCTTCACCTGCTTCCACATCCATCGTTTCTTACCATATTACCATTTGATTGTTTCATACCTCGTTTGCAGTTTTACCATGCAGTGTATTCTCCCTTCCTCAGACACACTCTTCTTTTGATCTGATTGGCTATACCTTTAACCACATCCTTTCACAATTCCCCACTGTATTCCATTTGCTTCCCCTCTGTATGGAAATAATACAAAAGCCCCTTCTTGAATGCCCAATAACCCTTAGCTTTGTGCACTCACAGGAGATGATCCCATCAGCCCATGCCCATTACCCAGGCCTCAGCAAAAATAAAAAAAATATGACATGAAGGTAACATCAGCCATATCCAGTGGGTTAAGAATATATCATTATTTTATAATTTTTTATTAGGAGCATTTTTTTGTAAAATTGGTTTAGCTATAAAATGCATTACCCTTATAACATTTTTTTTTTGTCTATACATTACAAATCATGAGTAAAAACTTTTGTATTTCTGAAGACTCAAAACAGCACTGTGAATCAATAGTACAAAATTCCTGAAAAAGATTTTCATCTACACGTGCATTCAACCTCAAGAACACAAAAACTGAAAGCACAGCTAAAAATTGGCTTCAGTGCCTTGCAGTGAAAACTAAAAGGTGTTCATAATGCATGAAAGCCACTATGAGAAGGTTTCACAACTTGGTATCTCAGCACTGTAGTAACAACAGCTACCCACAACTGCTCACAAGAGCAAACCATAACCTGTATCTGGAGCTTAACTTTCATCCTGCCAATATCTGGCTCTTCAGGTACATTTCCCCCCAATACAGATTTTCTAAGCTCGGCTTATCATTTTTTAAAAAATAAAATAATTCAACTAGCTCATGGCCACGTACATATATAAGTGAGAGCCTTAACAAAAAGTGATGACATTTGCATAAGTAAGACTGATTACTTTTCTTGTGTCCATAATTCAAGTATGGTAATCCTTGTTTCTTTCCCTTTACTCTCAGATCTAAATTACAGACTTTATATATGCTCAAAATTAAATAGAACTCAGCACTACTTCCTCTCTAACACACTAACAGTGCATTTTAATCTTGATCTTTGTTATTTACATATCGACATTGGTTCTTGTCAAATGTTGAGGTAGTTTGAAATTTAAGCATTGCTTTCAGCTCCTCTTTAATTCTTGCCACTGTCAGTTGTGCCATGTCTATTTTCTTTGCAAATAACTGAATCACCTTTTAAATATTTTATGTGCAGAAATGAGCATTGCAGTATTTCAATTGTAGATAGGGCTGTTGGGT
>NC_051422.1:9780055-9783764 GCF_015228065.2 Penaeus monodon
TTTTGATAATGGAGCCTTCAGAGTATTTTAGGGAAAAAAAACATTTAATTTTTAGGATTAATGGCCTAAATGGAAATAGGGCCCTATATGTCTACTGTATAATTACTTAAAATAAAGATATTTTCAGTGTCTTCAAAACATACAGGTTATGTTTTTTTTTTTTCATAAACAAACAACAAATACATAAACATGGGGGGGGGGGCTTTAGGCACTTTATAGGTTAAACATCTGTGTTCATGATTTATTTAAAAACCTATTTAGAAATCCCCACAATTAATTTGACTCATCAATGAAAATTTACTTTATTCTTGGAAGGCTGTTTATCCTTATTTGCTAGTTGTTGACCCCTTGGATCTGGGTGACATGACCACCATCATGAAAAAAATTGGTTGAGGGCAGGGTGTTGAGAATATTGGGAAATTTAGCTAAGGAGCCTCATACTTATGAAAGTTGCAACTCCAGTAAACCTAATGCCCAGATTTTGGCCCACTTGCAGACAGTGAGGCACCCAGATCCAAATGGTTAGTGTAAAGCCAAATCTACATTTTACATGATACCAATTTTTGGTCCATAACATAAAAGAAAAATAAAGTACTATAGAGCATAATATAATAGACCTTATGGCATTCTCAAGCAATTATATTCTAAGCCTATTAACCCTCATGACAGAGACTCCAGCTCCATGCTCCTATATGAAACAGTCTGTGCCATGTGCACTCTTCCTTGCTGATATATTACAAATGCTGGTTTCTAATGCCAGCAGCAAACTTACCATTCATCATGGAAAGCTGCCTTTGGCCTCATTCTGAAGGGGAATGGCTGAATTTCATGTCAACAGAAATTTACTTGACAACCACCATTGTCAAAAATACAGAGAAGCATTTTAAGTGTAGCAATCTACCATTTTATAAGTGACTCAGTATCACAAAGTTCATGATCAAATTTGCTGATGTTAACTACATTTTTTCCTGCAATAATGTGCATCCTCCAAACATGTAATCAAGAATGTTCAGAACTGTCTAAAATAGGACTCCCTTGAACTATGTATCACATCAGGCTCATATCACTTATCTGTTTATTCATATTTGTGTTAATCTATCCTTCAATACTTAGTAGCCCGGAAGTTCTGATATCTCTCCAAAAATATTTAGCAGCATACATAGACTTCAAAGAATGCAAAAAAGTAACAGCAAAACAGTCAAGCTGGTAACCAAAAGAAGATATCCGATCCTGGAAAGAAAAAGTTACTGAATTCTTTTGATGGTTTGCAGGCTCAAGACCACTGTTACTGTCACTTTCATTGCTACTACCTATTCACCTACCTACTCACCTATTTACCATTTTATTCATGTCTATATGGATATATCACAGTCATCTACCTATCCATCTACATATCTATCTACTATATGTAAATCTTACCAATGTGTCTACCATTCTACTAGCTTCTATTTACTTACCAACTCCCGCTTTCTCTCTCTCTATCTTTTTCTCTTGTGCCCTTGCCAACTCACTTCATCATACCTTTCCTTTTTTTTTTATCTCTTCCTCCTCTTACTCTCTCTCTCTCAATGCACTCACTCATCCATTGTCTAACCCACACATATACAGATGTACGCACACACACGCATGCTCTCACTCTCTCACTCACTCGGTCTGTCTTACAATAACAGAAAAAAAAGGTATCATTAAAACTTCCTAAGTTGGTATATCATATAAAGAGCTTTTTCATTTCTATCCTTGAGGAACACTACAAGATTTTTTTTTTTCCTTTTCTTTTTCTCTTTTATATATATATATATATATATATATATATATATATATATATATATATATATATATATATATATATATATATATATATATATATAAATCCAAAACTCTTAGTAGACCCTGTTGTATGTAATGCACAGTGCCCCTTGTTTTATTTTGTGTAACTGACATATTAAAAACCATGAATTTGCATCATGTTTTATCAGTGTAAAGAAAGCAACATTTTTTTATATGCTAATAAACTTTCCACATATCGGACTACCAAATTTTCAAATTAATGTTTTATCTTGATGTCGGGTGCAATAAATGTACTATTCTTTATAGTTTGTGTGAAATAAATTTCTATATTATATATAAGGAAATATTTAGATATAATTGATGTAGCAACGTTTAACCAAAATGTAAGCTATTTTACATACTTTTAGTCAAAAGAACTAATAAATATTGCTGATACATTAAAAGATATAAAAATGAACAGCATGTTTTAAAGGGCATGCCTATGACAAACTACCTTTCTAACAAACAAAAAATTATTAGGCAAAGAAAATAACAGACAAAGAGAAATAAAAGAACATACAAAACTTTTGCACACAAAATTACTCATGCATTAAATCAATCAACCCTTTACGTTTTCAATTCTCATAAAAAAAAAGGTTTTGGAAGTCTAGACCACACTTGGAAACATTTTCAAGAAACTATGGCTAGTGTTTGAAATCACATTTCTCTTGTTTTCCTACATGATTTTGAGTATGTTTCATACTTGGAAACTAGAAAAAAAATTGCAAACAATTCTGGCATTATAAAATAGAGCATGAAATAAACCTTTCTTGTCTGTACATTTCTGCAAATATATTCTGGAAATTCTCCTCTCCCTAAATGCCAGTCAGTATTTTAAACTTTTCTTTGTGTTACATGTTGAACCTCTCAGGAATTTCACTCAAAGTATTTCAGATTACATTCTTGTTACAAAAACACAAACAATAAATATAATACAATTACTGATAAAATTGATATTTTTCTTGTTACTATTAATATCATCATTAGTGCTATCACTAATATAAATATTAACTGGCACGTCGGGATACACACTATCACAGGAAAGGATGCCAAAACACAGTTTTCAAGTGTTTCAAGTTTTCAAACAAGTTTTTAACTGTTAAGGTATACTTAGGACATTGTCCAAAAATAGCTTGCAAACAGTTTAAGAAAGATGTTTCCATGTCTGGACTGGGCTTGAGAATGATGTAATTCTATCATTTCACGGTTTGGTCTATGTGTAAATTCACATAATGTTGCTTTCTCCTCCTAGATGACAATGAATGTGTGACCTAATACTGGATCAGGAACAAAGACATAGGATTTTTTTTTAACAGAATCTTTAATATTCAAGATTATACAAAAGCTTAAACTTGCTAACTATCTAAATTACTAACAACAGATTTAAAATGACATTCAGAATAATAATATTCTTCTAAATAAACTAAAAGTTCAAATGAAAAATATAATGCAATGATTAAAAATTTGAAGTAACAATTGTTGTCTTTTATAAATCATTACTGTATAACAGGTGAGTTAAACTCTATAGTAGCCTTAAACCACTAATTCTCCTTCTGTTTCTTCTGTACACTTTCGTCACTGTCTTCCAACGTCCTCTTACTTATATTTCCAGACTCCTGCTGTTGAGTAAACCAGAAAATCTCTCAAATCACATGGCCAAAAAGTCAAGAAAAAAAAAGAAAAAGAAAAAAAAAAAAATTATTATGAGTGGAAGATGGCCAATCACTTTAAATATTGGTAATGCAAAACAAAAGAAATATCAGATATTAAATATATGTAGAAATTATCCACCCAAAGGTAAAAGCACACCTTAAACTTTTTGTCTATGATTTCTGGAGCAAAGACGGTAGCAATCAACCATGAGTGCCATGCAAGAGGTATT
>NC_051422.1:9783864-9788864 GCF_015228065.2 Penaeus monodon
AAATTCCTTTTAAATAGTTCCTTTTTCTCTCTCTCTCTATTTCCCCTTTTTTAGTCTCCCCTTTTCCCTTTCTTTCTTTTCTTTCATGTCTACTCTTTTTCACTCCTCTCTCTTTTCACTCCTTCTTTCACCCCTCTCTCTCTCTATCTTCTCTTCTCTCTTCTCTCTCTTCTCTCTCTCTCTTCTCTCTCCCCTTTTCACTAGTCTCTCTCTTTCAACTAGTCTCTTTCTCTCTCTTTAAAATCCTCTCTCTCTCTCTTTTACTGTCTCTCTCTCTCTCTCTCTTCTCTCTCTCTCTTCTCTCTCTCTCTCTCTCTCTCTTTCACTCCTTCCTCTCTCTCTCTCTTTCACTCGTCTCTCTCTCTCTATTTTTCACTCGTCTCTCTCTCTCTCTCTCTCTCTTTCACTTGTCTCTCTCTCTCTCTCTCTCTCTCTCTCTCTCTCTCACTCGTCTCTCTCTCTCTCTCTCGCTTTCACTCCTCTCTCTCTCGCTTTCACTCCTCTCTCTCTCTCTCCTCTCTCTCTTTTACAGCAGCACGACCCCACACCTGAAGTTTAGCATAGTTTCCCAGGTTGGGTCACACTAGGTCCTCAATCATGTCCTCGCTCATTGGACAGCGGGCTCCCCTTGTTCTCTTGGAGTTTACAAAGTGCACACGTACTTAAGCCACAGATAAGCATTCCCCGATCATCCAGACAACCATGCAACAGCATGGTAGGGAGTACCTGTAGCAGCATGACCCCACAATCTTAAGTTCAGCATAGTTTCCCAGATTGGGTCACACCAGGCCCACAGTCATGTCCTCGCTCACTGGACAGCAGGCTCCCCTCATTCTCTGTGTGCTTACACAGCACAATGGTACTGAAGCCATAGCATCCAGAACCAAGATGAGCATTCCCCTATTCTCCAGATATCCATGACAATAGCTGCAACACACGGACTGCCCAGTCCTTGGCCAACTGGGGAGCTTTCTGGCTTCCCCGTTGATCTCCAGTACCAAGCCATACCTGTAGGCACTCACACCCACAACAATCACTCCATAAAGAGATATAGACCAGTACAAGAAGTAGATGCAATAACATCTACCGCACACTTCCTCACTTCTCTCTTCTCTTTTCTCTCTCTCCTCTCCTCTCTGCTTTAATCTCTCTCCTCTCTTCTTATCTCTCTCTCTCTCTCTTCTCTCCTCTCTCTCCTCTCTCTCTCTCCTCTCTCTCTCTCCTCTCTCTCTCTTCCTCTCCCTCTCTCCTCTCTTCTCTCTCTCTCTCCTCCTCTTCCTCTCTCTCTCTCTCCTCTCTCTCCTCTCTCTCTCTCTCTCTCTCCTCTCTTCTCTCTCTCTCTCCTTCTTCTCTCTCTCTCTCCTCTCTTCTCTCTCTCTCTCCTCTCTTCTCTCTCCTCTCCTCTCTTCTCTCTCTTCCCCCCCCTTCTCTCTCTCTCTCTCTTCTTCTCTCTTCTCCTCTCTTCTCCTCTCTCTCTCCCTCTCTATCTCTCTCCCTCTCTCCTCTCTTCTTCCTCCTTCTCTTCTCTCTCCTTTCTTCTCTCTCTCTCCTCTCTTCTGTTTCTCCTCTTCTTCTTCTCTTTCTTTCTCTTCTCTCTTTCTCTCACCTCTCTTCTTCTCTCTTTCTCTCACCTCTCTTCTTCTCTCTTCCTCTCTCCTCTCTTCTTTCTCTCTACTCTCTTCTTCTTCTTCTTCTTCTTCTTCTTCCTCTCTCTCTCTCTCTCTCTTCCTCTCTTTCTCTCCTTTTTTTTCGCTCTCTCCTCTCTTTTTTTTCTCTCTTCTCTTTTTTTCTCTGTCTTCTCTTTTTTCTCTCCCCCTTCCCCCCCCTCTTCAGTGTGTGTGTGTGTGTGTGTGTGTGTGTGTGTGTGTGTGTGTGTGTGTGTGTGTGTGTGTGTGTGTGTGTGTGTGTGTCTGTCTGTCTGTCTGTCTGTCTGTCTGTCTGTCTCTCTTTCACTCTCTCTCTCTCTCTCTTTCACTCTCACTCTCTCTCTTTCACTCTCACTCTCTCTCTTTCACTCTCACTCTCTCTCTTTCACTCTCACTCTCTCTCTTTCACTCTCACTCTCTCTCTTTCACTCTCACTCTCTCTTTCACTCTCACTCTCACTCTCACTCTCTCTCTCTCTCTCTCTCTCTCTCTCTCTCTCTCCTTCCCACTCATTCTAGTTGTAGTATGGTTCTGGTTCTTTCTCTTTTCACTTTAAATATATTACCCTTAAAACATCAATTCAGACTGCTAAAAATACAGAAGCATATTCCTTTTCAGTATATTCTGAACAACATTTTTTCACAGCTCAACAGTCCTCCACTTTCCTCAACTTTATATACCATAAATGTAAATGGCACTACTGTTATGCAAATGTAACCCACTACATCCAATGATAATCTTGTTGCCATCATGACAATAAGCCAGACTACCTTTTGACCTAAACCTATCAGTGCCTTTTGCAACAAACTGACCATGGGTAGTATAATGCCTTAAGGTAAAGTATCAACTTGAAGGAGTCATTGGTCCAGGAAGATTTATCATGAAATTTTTGCAATTACATTTTCTCTTTTAGAGATAATGGAACAGCAACTCCCTCTCATTTCCTAAAAATTTCTGAGATCTTTTAAAAAATCCATCCATTCTCACTCACACCTTCTGATGGGTATTACACAGTCCTCTACTGAAAAACTCAAAACCCGTAACTTCTAACCTTTACAGAGTGGCCATGGGCATAAATTTGTCACAACGTATAAGAACAGATATTATATGCATGATGATAATATAAGAGAAAACAATCATTAAAATTAAATGATTATCCCTGTGGGTGAACAAAGGTGACAAGTCTGAATACCATGAACTGAGGGGAAATCTTGAAATAACAGAGAAATACACATGGGAAGAAAAAAACAAATCCTTGTTCCCATACATAAAAAATATATATCATTAGTTATAAAAAAGTTACAAATGGGTAGTAAATTTTGTTTTACTAACACTAATTTTTCAATATTCCAGAAAACTAGAATACCTGACTGAAAATATCCTGAAAATCAAATAAAATCAAACAAAGTTTTATTTTATTTGAAAAGCTACTTTCTGCTGTTTCCTTGAAATGAATGAAAGATTACAAGGTAT
The DNA here is from genome assembly GCF_015228065.2 of Penaeus monodon. Classification (NCBI taxonomy): domain Eukaryota; kingdom Metazoa; phylum Arthropoda; class Malacostraca; order Decapoda; family Penaeidae; genus Penaeus; species Penaeus monodon. The sequence goes on from NC_051422.1 coordinate 9,786,984, forward strand.
AGACTTGTACCTTGTAAAACTAAACAACATATATATAAATAAATAAATAAATAAATAAATAAATAAATAAATAAATATATACATATATATATATATATATATATATATATATATATATATATATATATATATATATATATATATATATATATATAAACCATTTGCAACTCACCTTCCCTTCCCTATCAGCTTTTTTAGCATCATAATGGATAGAAGGAATGCGTTTGAAGTACTCAGCATCACGAGGTAGGGGATCACCTGCAAAAGAAGTTTGGCTATTAACCACTTCACAAAAATACTTTTGTGACATCCAATCTATATAAACCTGTGAAAATAACAAACACTGTATTGGAAACTGCAGTAATCATATCTCTGTCTAGAATATGTCGCATAAATATATCAATCTTACCTTCCATGATGCGTCGCCACTTCAACTCATCCCATCGCTCAAAGAGAATAACCAACTCAAAGTGAGGAGTGTGTGGGAAGAGGTCAATGGGAACTGCCCTGCAATGCAATAAGAAGTACATTCAGGAGAATGAAGAAGTACTAAGAGCAACAACAAGAAAAATAATTAAACAAACATATAAATTAATGAATAATTAATAGGTGCATGATGAACAAAAAAGAAAACAAAAGAGAATTTTGAACTATGAAAGTTCCATACCTTATTGGTATGAAGAAGTCGCCTTTGTACTGTTTGCTCTTCCCTCTGGCCAAGTTGATAAAGTTCTTGCATGCATTGGCTGGATCACAAGACACATACACAAGGCGTTTCATGTTCTCACAGCGACGAAGGCCACAGACCACATTCCCATCTGTTAAAAAAGTAACACATCCTAATCTCTTGTATTTTCCACCACAATGCTTCACTGTTAACTTTTTACATCTGGGAGTCAAACATATTAAACAACCACATTTTTTATCCAAACCTGGACATCAAGATTGTCTTGACCTTTTGTTTGTATGACTATATTCTGAAGCCAAAATGATGGCAAAGACTAGAACAAATTATTTACTGTCATATATAAAAACATCCTAGATAATAATACACTCTCATGACTGCTCTTTATTCATAACTGTTTTTAAACAAGTCTATAATGTAGATTTTAGCTTAACTAGAGCATAATGATGTAGATCTTATCTTATATATAGCTCAAAATTACACAAGAAATTGAGAAAACATGTTAATGTGTTGCTACTTACACCTAGCTATCTGAAGTGCAACTGTAATGTAACCTAAACAGAAGGCTGATCAGCCTGAGATAGCTCTGGGATCAGATATGTGCCTGATTAGTAACCTGTGGCTTTGGCAACTTAATAATTACTTACGTAGTCCTGCACGTGGTGGGTCTACAACACCAATGGTATCATATTGCTCACAATTTTCTACCATTGTTTTCACATGATCTTCAGCTTTCCCTTCATATATAACAACATTCTTGATGTCATTATTTTCAGCATTAAACCTTGCATCCTCTGCGGCTTTCTTCACCAGTTCTACTCCATATACTTTCAAGCACCGCTGAAAAAATAAAATGATAAGTTATTTGGGCAGGGAAATATCAAATAATGAGTGTAGCAAAACTACATCAAGAACATCAAATCTAACAAATCTTATGAACATATTATGTTACCATGTACTGTCCAACTCAAGATGGCCAAATATTAAAAACATGTACCACATAATTTGATGAACATAAATAAGGCTTACCTCAGCTAGGGAAATACCAATCGTTCCAGTGCCACAGCAAACATCAAGTAACACTGAGGTGCCATCTAGGGCTGCCACATTGCCAATGGTCTCATACAGTACTTCCCCAGCAGCTGTATTTACCTAAATGACAGATAATTCTATGAATCAATACCAAAGTAAATGAA
>NC_051422.1:9798864-9801364 GCF_015228065.2 Penaeus monodon
CTCTGTATTCTTCTTGTTCCCATCACCATTCTCAAAGCTCCCTTCTTTTTGGTCCTGGTCCACTTCTTCCTTCTGTCCACCATTCTCCACCTCCATACTCTCTTCTGCATTCAATTCATCTTGTGTCTTATTGATGCCCTCTGTGCCTAAAGGTAGTTGCACAACTTTATAACTAACAGAAATAGAGTCATTTAATGTATTTCTGCATCTTTACAATAAAGATTTTAATGATTAATGGGTACAGCTAAACACTGCAGATTTGAAAAACAGAAGAAAAACAATAGACACAAAAGAAATTTACTTCAAAATAAGACATTTACTTCAAAATTCTCTTGTATTTCAGGCTCAGGAAAAATTGCAATACTGTTATCTCATCTTTCTATAAACTTTTTGGAGCACTGGTGATTTATAAAATTAATCAGAAAAACATACCTTCTGCAACTCCTTCCATTCTAGAGTTCAATGTAAAACTTCTGGAAAAAAAAAATAAATAAAAATTGAGAAAAAATTCTTTGTTTCAGTAAACTGGGACATACATGATGTAATTTTAAGTTACTGTAATACAAGTTTGGTTTTTAATATAAGATTCTTTCAAAATCAACCAAACTGTTCACATGTAAAAAAAAAAAAAAAAAGTCTAATCTATTTCAGACTTACATCAATTCTGTTTTTAAATTCCAAAATTTGTGACATTTCCCTTATTCACTTAGCTTCTTAAAGCATACCATACTAAAACCAAATGCATCAGCATGACTACAACAAATTACTATATCAGTAAAAATTATTTAACAATAACCAATCAAAATTGTTGCAAACAATCTCTCCATACATTTATATTAAGAAAAAAATATATATATTATATACATCACACACACACACACACACACACACACACACACACACACACACACACACACGCACACGCACACGCACACGCACACGCACACGCACACGCACACGCACACGCACACGCACACGCACACACTCGCACACACTCGCACACACTCACACACACACACACACACACACACACACAAGGGGGCTTCAAAAAATTTGTGGAAAAAGGACAGTACAAAAAAAAAAAAAAAAAAAATGGTTTCAGTTATGATGTTTATTTTTCATGCTCCATTTAGATCAATACACTTCTGCAAACATTGATACCAGCCTTTAAGTCCATCTGAGTAAAACTGACGGTCATGTGATCTGAACCAGAGCAGTTCTCTTTATTTCTTCAACCAATGGATTTTTTTGAAGTATGGAAGCAAAAAGAGGTCGGATGGGGCTAAATCGGTGCTGTATGGTGGATGTCAGATGTCAAAATTCACATAGAACAGCTCTTGTCTGCTGAGCACCGTGAGCAGGTGCACTGTCATGGTGGAAAAGAACACGTTGATGCAGCTTTCCAGGGAGTTTTTCTGAGATTTTTTTTTTTTTTTTCTTTTTTGACAGTTTTCCCAAAACACACTCATAAGCAGATGTAATTGTTTTCTTACTCTCGAGGAAGTCAACCTGAACGCTCAGGTTTTGCTTTGGTTGGTCCACTGCTTTGATTGAATTTTGTCCTAGGGACCCATCGAGCGGAAAGCTTTGCTTATCCCCAAACTCTCCGCTAGAAATGTGTGTGCAGAACCCACAGAGATGTTGAGTGTGTCTGCTACTGATTCAGTGGTTATTCGTCTATCCTTTTCAATCATGTCGCGAACAGCATTAATATTTTCCTCACAAACTAATGGTGATGGCCTGCCACTACTGGGCTCATCTTCAATTTCATTTCTTCCACTTCTGAACTGACTTATCCATTTGTTGGTTGTTGATTTCTTTGGAGCATTGTTACCATAAACTTCCAACCAAGTTTCACCATGAATTTTATGTTTGTCCTGGCCTCGATTTTGACGGATTCCATGTTGCTTAAATAGTGCCTGACTTCCTACTGGTGGCAATGTGTTATTACCTGCATTTAAGGGTTCATGTTTGAATAATACATTGGTACAAGAATGTTCAGGTGCAGTGAAATCAAAATCCTTCCATATGATTTCTAGTTACAGACTTTTTCCACACACTTTTTGAAGCCTCCTCATATATATATATATATACATATATATATATATATATATATATATATATATATATATATATATATATATATATATATATATATATATATACATATATATATATATATATATATATATATATATATATATATATATATATATACATATATATATATATATATATATATATATATACACACACATAAAAAATCTCTTGAAATGAACCTTTGTTTGTAAACAGAGATGTGATGCACCAAGAAAAATAATAGTGTGGAAATGCTCTTTTGTCTTTCTCATTTTTCCTTAATGAGATCTGTATTTCCTCCTCATTGATTTGTTTCAATTTGATTTGAGATGGGAGTACAAAGAAAATAAGTTTCTTAGGTATATTCACTCTGGCGTCTGCATATAATATGGCTGGTTGAAACTTTAACATAACACTCGTT
>NC_051422.1:9806364-9811364 GCF_015228065.2 Penaeus monodon
ATTTCGCGTCGTCTGCAAACATATTCAGATAACTACCTGGGCTTATGTTTGACCCTCAATCGGTTATGAAAACAATAAAAATAATCGGCACCATCTTACGGTACTCCGCTAGTTACTCATCGCCATGTAGAGTGCTTCCCTCTAATTACTGTTCTCATCTGTCTCTCATGAAGAAAGTCTGCCTTTCACTTCACCTAGGTGATCTAATTTCCATAATCTTTTATGAGACACCTTATCAAATACGTTCTTAAAGTCTAAGTATACACACTCCACCCAGCCGTCTCTTTCTTGTAATATTTCCGAAACTCTATTATAGAAACAGAGGAGATTTGCTACGTATGACCTTCCTTCCCAAAAAGCTAATTGTTTCTTTGATATTATATCGTTTTTTTTCAAGTACTTCAACCCACTGTTTCCTAATTATCCTTTCTAACAGCTTGCATGCTACACTAGTTAGCGAAACTGGTCTATAATTTAGAAGGTTTTGTTTGTTGGCGTTCTTGTATAAAAGTGTAACATTGGCAAGTTCCCAATCTTTTGGTAGTTTTCCTTATCTCACTGAATTTTGGAATATTAACAATAACGGAGTACAATTCTGCGGCACAGTCCCTCATAATCCAGTTAGATATCTCATCTGGTCCCTCTGCTTTAGACCTGTCTAACCCTTTCAGTAGGTCTTTTCGAGTGTGATATTTTCGATATTCTGATTTACGTTTGTACGGTTACTTGCATTTCAAAGTATGGGTCCTGAACAAACACTGACTGAAATTTCTCATTAAGGATTTCACACATTTCCTCTTCCTTAGTATAAACGATGTTATTGTCTTTGATGGCGCTAATTTGATCTCTATTTTAGTCTTACTATTTATGTAGTTAAAGAAGAGCTTTGGTTGGTTTGTACATTTATTGATTATATCATTTTCAAAGTCCAATATTGCCTCCCTCATGGTTTGTGTATAGTCATTTCTTCCTACTTTATGCCTTTCATACGCTGCCTGAGATCTGTCTTTTGAACCTTCTTTAAAAGAGCTGTTTGTTTTCTCTCATTTTCTTAAATTTATTATTGAACCATTCTTGGTCATTTCTTGCTTCAGTTTTGAATCTTGATACAATTTTTTTTACTCCTTGTTTAGAGACTTCGCAAATTTCAAAATATTGCATATCAAGGTTCTCTTCGTTTAGGAGGGTTTCCCAGTTTATGCCATCAAAGAAGTTTTTTAAGCTTCTATAATTACCTCTCTTGTAATTGTACTTTCCTTTTCTTTCCTTACTTACGACGAGTTTTTCCTGTAGCAAACAGCATTTCAACTTCATTACTATGTGATCACTTTTTCCTAAAGGAGGACAGTACTCCATATTCTTAATGTCATCTTTATCCTTTGCAAATATTAAGTAAAACATAGACGATCTATCTAGCCCTCTTATCCTGATATGATCTGTTACATTCTAGAAGAGACAAAATTAATTTATGACTTCTTTTACATTGCCCGAATCTGTATATAGTTGCGTGTGTGTGCACGCGGGTGTATGTATGTGTGCGTGCTTATGTGCTAATTATAAAATTCCGATAAATATCGCATATCCCATTTAAAAATGATAGTGATAATAAATGAATACAATATATATTTCCCAGTTTATCTCTCGTCACCTTTCCCGTCCCCGTTTTCTTTTCCCCTCAGCATCACGTTTTCTCCCGGACGAGGGGAGAGATCAGGCACTCACAACAGCCGCCAAGCTGCTTGTGACGTGGCCGCCTATTAGTCATTATGCAAATAGATTTCGCACTTACTTCACTGATTGGGCATTTTGCATTAATTTCACTCGTAACGCAAAATCGGATATGCCGGTTTTATTGTGACAAGTAGAACATAATCCTGAATGACTTTTATTATTTTTCCTTTTTTCCCTTGACATTTCAAATGCGAGAGATTTACAGGTGGGTGAAAGAAGAGATGAGAAAGATATAGTGAAAAAAGGTAGGAGTAGGAGGGAAATAAACGAAAGAGAGGGAGCGGAAGAGCGAGAGGTAGAGAGGAAGGGAGAAAAAGAAGGCGAAGGAAGGGGGGAAATAGAAGGAAAGAGAGAGAGAAAGGGAAATTGAAGGAGAAGGAGAGAGAAAAGGAGAAGGAGAAGGAGAGGAAAAGGGAGAAGAAGAAGAAGAAGGAAGGAAGAGGAGAGAAAGAAGCAGGAGAGAGGGAGAGGGAGAGAGAGGGCGAGGGAAAGAGAGAGAGAGGGAGAGAAAGAGAGAGAGAGAGAGAGAGAGAGAGAGAGAGAGAGAGAGAGAGAGAGAGAGAGAGAGAGAGAGAGAGAGAGAGAGAGAGAGAGAGAGGGGGGGGGGGAGGGAGGGAGTGGGAATGGGAGGAAGGAGAGTTAGATGGAGAGGGAGAGGAAGAGGAAGAGAGATAGGGAAAGGAAGGTAGAGAAACAAACAAACAAATAAAGAGTACTTTCAGCAAAAACATTCATATATATTTATTTCTAATTTCCCGGTTTTATGAGACACATCCCCCGACAAGTTCTTAAAAGGACTATAAAAAAAATATACAGCTAAGAATTCAAACCAAATATTGAAAAAAATACCATAAATTACGCAGAACCAAACACACAAACACAATGTTATTTTTTAAAAGGGTGATTTAGACTCAATTGAGATCTTGATTTGACTGTTTTCGAGGTTGTGTTGGCAGAGCAGCATCGGCGGCAGGAGTGTCAACATCAGCTGTTCGTCCCTTCGCATTTTTAACTCGTACTGTGTGAGTTACGGCAATTTTCCCGTGGGGTATTCGGTGTTGGAATAAATAAAGAGAAATGGACTACTCGATGTCAGGAGGGAGGCAGCGTAAGTGTACGTATGATGGAAAAGAAGCATGATTTATATGACTGTACCTGTGCCTGATCATTTTTGAAGAACATTAATTCCCTTATTTTTGTGTCTGCCCGAAGTTCCTCTTTTTTAATTTGCTCTTCGACCTTGTGTATTATTATATTTACTGCACTTTGTTTACCACCACACCTTTCCAAGGCCAGTTTTTCAATTTTTTTAAATTTCCCGTTATCATGTTTTATCCCCAATGATTATTCTTTATTTGTTTGACTTAGGATGATTACTCATATATTTTGTTATTATTATAACACAAGGTATTCTTTGTCCATAAAATACTGTTTTACATATACCATTATCAAGGTATTATTATATGAGATCACACTAACAATGTCAGATAGATTGTTAGATGTATAGCAACTTTTACTCATTGCACTTTTGTTGCATATGTACAGTAATGATCATAAATGGCTAAAATAACAGCGTTCAGTTTGCATTGTATTCCATAGTTTTCTGAAAATGAATTTCCTGTATTCCACCTTCCTACCTCCTGTTTTATCAGAAGCAGTGTGGAGACTGAGCAAGATGATAGCAGGTATTTTAATTTGCTCACAGTAGGTGTTTCCAGTACCATACTGACCTACTTTCCAGGTTATGTGCAAAGTCAGATTCTTAAGAGAAGAATTAACAGTATGGGAACCATAAATTCACCTCACTCTCTAGGCAATATGAATAATTAAATAAAGATAAAGAGGAGGCTACTTCTGAGGGCAGTTCCTCCAGTTGTTAATGACCACAGCCAGGGCTAAACAGGCACTCAACAGTTTAGCACACAAAACTTAGAACAGGATTGACAGGCATGACATGATGGGCTGGTGTCCTGGCACGATGGGTGGTCAGCCATGGCATGATAGGATGTCAGCCTGCATTGAGTAGGTTAACTCTTTGGCAGCTATAAGCAGATGTATCTGCCCAAAATATTATTACTGTTAACTGCAGAAATGGGATTTACCCCTCAGCCTTGTAAGTTCTTTGTAAGCTGATAAAAACAGATACTCCCTAATGACTTCTAATCACTATGTTGCCTCTCGCAGACCCAGCATGTGCTGTCCATCAGTGTCTAAGGGTCTTTGCCCTTATAACTAGTTTGAAAGATTCTTATTAGCATTCATAAGAACTGTGAGAAACATAATTGGTATCGTTTTATTTGTACAAGCCAGTCATTATTTCAAACCCTACTTTTAGGCAGCACAAATCACCTTTCACTGGAAATGCACTTTTAAATTTATTTTTGTTTGTTCATCTTTCACCTGTTGCACAACTAAATGAGCTCTCTAGTATATGCAGGATTTCTTGCAACATTCATGCAGAACTGAAATTTGAAAATAGGCCTTTCAGTCTTTAGTAAAAATATAGATATATGCACCAGTTACTAGGTACATAGTATTGACACCTCACTCTAACTATAATTCAAGATTTGGATTTAAGAACTTTGTTTAATCCTAACTCCTGATGATAATAATAACATTAATAAAAAAAAAAAGAAAAAAAAAATGATTTTGAGTTCCACATAACTAGTTGTCTTTATCATTGGTTTATTCAACAGTACTTAGATACATGTGAAGTGCTGTGTTGTGACAGTTTATAATGTTTTGTAATGAAAGGCATAAAGCTTCCTAATATTTATTTGTGAATATATTTTAAGAGTAAAAGTCAGTGTAAATAAATCAACCAAGTGGATATAGGACTAATACATATAGACTTTTAAGATAAGAATGGACTGCAGAGCAGTTACATAATCAAACTCTATACAGATCAGTAATCTATCTTAGATTCTTGTGTTTTGGAGAAAAAAGTGTTGTAGTTTTAGATTTAAGTGACATGGTAGTAAATCATCAATGTTTAACATCATTTGGGGAGAATAGGCTTAAATGTTTTGGACAAAGATGATGTAGAATCCCATTGAAGTGGTTGTGACTGATGCCTATGGATAGAAGGACAGAGAAGGTGCTAGCCATATTTCAACATGTATAAGGTATTCCCTTATACATGCTGTAATTGCTGATGTAAGAATTATTTTTGCAGTTAAGGTTGGAAAAAATAAAAGCAATAGGTTTAGTTTTTACAGTGAAATTAGACTACTATTTCAGATGCACAGTAGTTTCTACTACAATTTATT
>NC_051422.1:9816364-9822094 GCF_015228065.2 Penaeus monodon
GTTATAACAACAATAAGTAACACTTTGTTATTTGTGTTATGTAAATTTTTTTTTCATAATATTCAATTTTCTGTAATACAAACTGTGCTTCCAATCCTGAGCATGGAGATAGTGCTCTTCCAGTTATAGGTCATGGAAGTATATTCCACACTTGTTTATTGATGCAAAAATCCCTTCCTAAATGCCCACTGAATCTTTTCATCCTCCAAGAGCTTTGTACACTTGTTGTCACCCAGCCTTCAGCCAAGTTCCAGTCACCTTGGCCCTCAGCCAAATTTTCCCATTATGCCATGTTCACATCACCAGTCCCTCAAGCCAAATTTTTTTATGCCTTGATGGTCACATCATCTGGATCATAGGGGTTAAGCATGCTCATTACATGAGTGAAATACTCTTACTGGATAATATATTAGTTTTTGTTTCTTGACAATTTAAAACTGATATTTTATTAAACATAACAGTTTTTTATTGACTTTTGAAAAATGTTCATTTCAGCCTCACCTTTGCAATAAAAAAATAACATAAATATTCAGCACGTGATTTTTACTGATATACCTCTTACTGAAGTAGGAATCCTCTTCAGCCAAAGCATCATAATAATCAAGATCTTCACTTGAATATTAGATTAACAAGCAATCCTTTCAGCCCAGGTCCGTGGCCGTAGGGTAGTTGGTAGTGGTCCTGAGACTGCACCTACCACCAACACGGGCAGTATGTACGACAATCATTATGACCCATATGGGCAGCCACAAGGCCAGCAGCCTCCGCCACAGCTGTTTGAGGATACCAGTGGTCAGAACTATGGATATGGAAACCAAGGTGAGGGAGGTGAGGATAAGTGTTTGATTATCTGCTCTAAAACTATTGGATGTGAAGTTCTGGGAGGTCTGCCTAATATTTACGGTTTTTTCATTTGTTTTCCTTTTGTTTTCAAGCAGCTGGTTACAGAGGGAATAACTATGGGTATCCCCAAGGGGGTGGGCCACCGCCTTCAGGAGCTCAAGGTGGTAATGCTCAAGGGGGGGCAGGATACCCTCAGTACCCAGGTATGCCAGGACCACAGATTTTCCAGGTAAGATTGAAACTGCATTTTTCATTTACTTATTGCAATATCATCAACATCATCACCATCACTATCATTATTATTATCATTATCATTATTATTATCATCATCATCTGTCATCAATCATCAATCATGATCATCATCACAGTCATGATATGATTTTCTTTCTGATTACCAGCATCAGCTTCAACATCAACTTACAGCATTAGTGTGATACATTTGTTCAAATATATGTTCAGATATGGAATCAGTGCTGAGACAGATGGCTGATAATTTTGTTTGTTTAGGATCCTATGGTAGCTAATATGGCCATGCAGTATGGCCAGAGTTTGGTGGGTCAAGGGCGAGAGTATGTGGACAAGAAGTTGGAGAAATATGTCTCCATGACCCAAATAAAGTATTATTTCGCTGTCGACACACGCTATGTCATGAAGAAGCTGCAACTACTGTTTTTCCCCTTTACACACTCGGTAAGTTGTCATTTTGTGACACTGCTTTCAGACGTCCTTGGCATGGAAAATGTAATAATATATTTACAATTTCTGTTCTGCTTTTGATTTTTATGTTTTAGTCTGTTGTGCTTTTCCACATATAAATGCAGGACTGGAGTGTACGCTACAACCAAGAGGAGCCAGTGCAACCCCGCTATGAGATCAATGCTCCAGACTTGTATATTCCTTTAATGGCTGTTGTAACTTACATCTTAGTGGCTGGTCTCTGTCTTGGCCTTCAGGAGAGGTGAGTGTCAGGTGTAAAAGATTAGTGTTTATGTATATATAATTGTCCATGATTCATGTACTTAGTAATGTATTTTTGTGCTGATTACTTTTTTTTTTTTTTTTTTTTTTTTTTTATGAAATCCATTTTCCATATTCTTTTTTGTTCCATTATTTATGTATATATGCAGTTCATTTAGAGAAGAGTTATTGTTCCATTATAATTTCTTAACCTTCAGAATATGCTTTGTTTTGATCTATTGGTGTTCTTTTCTAAAGAGATTATTGCTTTTGTAGATATTGCTGCTCTTAACATAGTACCTTACATTTCTTTTCATAGCTAAATGCAAATAGCTTCATTACCACTCTTACTATCATACATATGTAAGGAATGCAGAGAAACTAAAAAAAATGAAAGAAAAAAAAAATTGTATTTGTTTTTATTTTATGAAGGAAATATTAAGCAGTGTTCCTGGCAACAAATTCAGAAGAAAAGTATAAGTGAGAATGAATATATACGCAAGGCAAGAAAGCCCTTTTTATTATATCTTCATCAGAAATACATGTATTTCTGATGAATATATAATGCATCAAGTACACTTCTTGCACTGTGAAGATATTCATTCTCATTCATACCTTTTTTCTGTAGAGCAATGTTACTGTGAGAGTAAAAAAGTACCAGTAAATGAATGTCCAAATTCTAGAAAATTTGTGACAAATTTTCCTTAATAAGTTGTTAGTATATTTATAATGTATATTTACATATCTAAAATTTTTCTTATGCAAAATAAATATTTTAGTCCTTAAAACAAAAGTTTAGAATCATTAGTAAAGTATCTGCCTGGAAGGCCACTATTTGTTGTCTGTTGTTAGGTAACATATTTTATTCAAATATTTTTAAATCTTAATTTCAAGAATAGTGGAAACAACTTTAGAATATTTCTGAAAATCAAGGAACTCAAGGGAAAGGGTAAACAGGTGAGATACGTAGTACTCGTTATTGGCCCACTGATGACTTAGTATTTGTTAGCCATCTGTGTGTAGAGACAATTATTAAAGTAAATTAACAGTGGGCATGTACATGCATGCCACTCCTGGCGACTTTGGGTTAATACGCATATGTGTAAACTGAAGGTTTACTTTTCATGAATAGTTCCTTTACATCATCCATCTATGTACATGCTTGGGTATATCATAGGAATATATCACATAAGTGTCATTTATGAGCTTTGGTCCTTCTTTCTTGTTGAATGCTCTAAGTGCAAAGTGTTTTGATATTTTGATATTCTGCTATATTGTTGACCCTTTCCTGTTCCAGTAATGTAAAGTTTGTATCTGTTCAGTTTAGTACTCAGTGTATCTGTTCAGGTTCCAATAATGAAGTGTGATGTCATGTAGTACTCAATGTATCAGATGCTGACAGCTTTAAAGAAAATATTTTGTACCATTGTTAAACATACCAGGCATAACCCTTTCCCAACGGGTAGTATTCATAGTGGCCCGGGCCCCACTGCCAGGGGCTTATATCGTTGCCCTAGCATGCGCGACTGCTCATGCCAAATAACAGCATCCCTTGCAGTTTTTGCGTAATACTTCGAGCATATGTTGTATTTTCAGTTATCATTATTTTCTAAAGTCTCTATTTGCCATATTTCCTGATAAATCAATACTGAAGGATATTTTTGTTGTTCTATAGACTCCATAGTTGATCATTATTCGCTCTATAGTCTGAATAAAATAAGCAGTGTGTGGTATCATGGAGTTGAAATAGTTTTTTTTTTTTTTTTTTTTTTTTTTTTTTTTTTTGTTTGTTTGTTTGTTTGTTTGTGTTTTTGTTTGTTTGTTTGTTTGTATAGTAAAAATGAGCAAGTGTTAAAAATGACTTAATCACATTTTCAGTGGCAGAAAAATAATATTTTGCCATGATTGTAATAAAAGAAAACTCGGCATGTCCATACATACACCATGGCATGTACGCACATGCCCCCGGCAGATAGTCCAGCCATGCCATGGCATGTACGTACATGCCACCCGTCGGCAAAGGGTTAAGGCTTAAGCATTATATAATGCCCATTCAAATTGAATAATTGCAAAGTGAGTGGTGAGGTGCACAGTGTACAAACAAAAAATTCAAGTGGCCAAAACCTAAAAGGGTTAAACAGAAATAAGTGGAAGCAATTTATTGCTTTGAGATATTGGTATTGACTGCTACACCATGTAAAACAAACAAAGAAGGAAAGAGCAGCAAAACACAATTACACCCAAAGTTATTTTTGCTGTATTGCTTCTTCAGAGAATATTGTACGAGACATACAGAGGAGCTTGTGAAAAGACCACTCTGAAAAACAACCTGAAAATAAATAAAAGAGAAATAAAAGATAAGTTATAAAAGTACACAGAATAGCTTTTTAGTGTAATTAGATAAACAGGATGAGATATTTGAGATAAAGTGTTAGACTTTTCTCAGATTACAGTGTAATAACACATGCAAAGCTTGTGTAGTGAGGCTCACACATAATATTCTGATGATTTTATGCACAGTTGCCGGGACTGCAGTGTGAAGAACATCAGGTAACATCATAGCTGTGTGTAAATGTTTTGCATGAATCATACATTTCTGATCAGTTTTTCTTGTATGCAGTGGTTTTCTGTTGAAGTAATTATTAATCATACCTTGTATTGTATTGTGGTGAATTCTAACAGAAATGTATTGATTATGCATTCCCTAAGCACTGTAGTAACCACACATACAATAGTAGAACACAACAGCAAAATAACATATTGCTATCTAATATTACTTGCATCATGATTGTATAGTAATGCATTTGAAGATATTTTGGTAGTTGTACTTTCAGCAGCTTTTGTTTGTGATTAACAAAATATTTTGAGATTTGTACATTTGAGAAATTGTTAGTTCTTTAACCTTTATGCCTTTTTGAGTATAAATTATGTGTGTGACTGACATCTTTACCACTTCGGCTTAGTATTTGATTCATCTGATATATTAGATACTGTAATGTCATTACATACAGTAGTTCCTAGGGAAAAAACAATTTCAGATATGAAAGTGCTTGTTGGATAAGATTATTTATATATTTTTGCTGTTTCTTCAGTTTTGTGAAGACAGGAGTATGTATCAGTGTATTTATTTCCTTCATATATATGTGTGTGTGTGTGTGCATGCGTGCGTGCGTTCATGTGTGCGTGTGCGTGTTTGTGTGTGTGTACACATATATTATATATATGTATATATATATTTATATATAATATATATATAATATATATATAATATATATATAATATAATTATAATTAATTTATATATATATAATATATATTAATATAATTAATATATATATTATATATATATATATATATATATATATATATATATATTATATATATATATTATATATTATATATATATTATATAATAATAATATATTAATATTATAATATTATAATAATATATATTATATATATATAATTATATATATATATTATATATATATATTTATATATATATATATATATATATCATTTCTATATATAATAATTATCATATTATTCACTGAGATTTTTAATTTATCTTCACTTAACAGATACCATGAAGTATCCCCTTGTTTGCTGTTATCTGGGCACAAAATATGGACCCCACGAGTGAGCTTGGTGCCCGTGCTACTGATTCAGTGTTATTCGTCTATCCTTTTCATCATGTTCGACAGCATCAATTTTTCCTCCAAACTGATGGTGATGCCTGCATGCAGACTATCTTCAATTCATTTCTTCACTTCTGACTGACTATCCATTGTGGTTATGATTTCTTTGGGCATTGTCACACAAACTTCTCCAGAGTGTCGTGATTTGCCTATTCTCCAAGAGTTTCCATGATTTATTTCACCTGTCTTGATTTGGTGGATTATGTGTTGCTTAAATAGCTGATTCCATGGCG
>NC_051422.1:9822194-9824694 GCF_015228065.2 Penaeus monodon
TCTTTAGCGTTTGATATACAAAGGTGTTTATATGCGTATAGATGTATAGATGTATGCATATATGTGTATGTTATTGATGAATGCATGCAACCGTGCGTGCATACGTAATACTCCAGTAAAGTAAGCTTTTTCGGAAATGACTGAAGCCGTTTGTATATACTAATGTGCTTCATATGAATATCCATGTAACTGTTTATATTATACTTGAAAAAAACACACACATATTTTTTGTACACACACACACAACACACCCAACCACACACACCACACACACCACACACACACACACACACCACACACCACACACACCCCAACAACCACATACACACACACGCACACGCAAAACACACACATATTTTTGTACACACACACACACACACACACACCACACACACACACACACACACACACACCACATATATATATATATATATATATATATATATATATATAATTATATATAAGGTATACTAAACATCTAATCGCTTCTGTTGTTGAAAAACGTTTCGCTTGCAAAAATTTATGTGGCAAGGACAAATTACAAGGCGTGATTTCCTTTCAAGAATCAACAGCCAAATTATGTTAATAGGTCAGACTTATGAATGTATGTGCGTATATATTATGTATATACATGTATATTACACATATATGTATATATCTACTATATTGTATATATATGTAAAATGTATGCATGTATACACGAAACAACACACACACACACACACACCAACACACCAACACACACACACCACAACACACATATATATATATATATATTATATATTTTATAAGATATATATTTTTATATATATTGTATATATATATATATAATATATATTTTTATATATATAATTTTATATATATTCATATATATATTCATATATATTATATAATATTATTAAATATTAAAACCTATATATTATTATTATATATAAATAGACACACACACACACACACAATCACCTAAATATATATATTTTATAATATATATATAATTAATATATATATATATATATAAAATATATATAATAAAACACACACACACACACCACACACACACACCACACACCACGCACGCACACACACGCACACACACACACCCCACACACAACACACACACATAAAATATATTTTATAATTATATATATATATATAAAATATATTATATATATTTAAAATATATATATAATTAAAACATATTATACATACAATATATATATACATATATATATATATAATTATATTTTAAAATATATTAATATATATATATATTATGTTGTGGTGTGTGTGTGTGTGTGTTTGTGTAAAATATATATGTGTGTGTGTGTGTGTGTGCGTGTGTGTATGTGTGTGTGTGTGTGTGTGTGTACATTTGGGCACACACATATTTTACATACATTTTGTGTGTGTGTTATATATATATATATATTATATATATATATATATATATATATATATATAATATATATATTTTATATATATATTATATGAGAGAGAGAGAGAAGGAGAGGAGAGAGAGAGAGAGAGAGAGAGAGAGAGAGAGAGAGAAGAGAGGGGAGAGAGAGAGAGAGAGAGACGGGAGGAGGGGATAGAGACAGACAGATAAAGAACTGAAAGAGCAAAAAATTTGATTTGGAAAAATTTTCACAGAACACTTCAAAATGGAAAGGTATCCGGCAGGGTGATACTAACGCCTGCTCTGAAAGTCCCAAAATATTATCTCGGAATCTGTCTAAACTAAAGGTAGAGTGGTTAAGACATTAAATTTATTGATTCGGAAAGACATGACATTTATCACTCGAAGTAGCTGTTCTTACCCGCTTCAATTCCCCGAACTTTTTTTTCCAATAATGTGGGGAATCAGGAATCACCAATGCCGACTGCTGATCGAGATCAGAGGAATCACCCCTACAGACTGCAAGTGGAGGGTCACCCCTTGCGAGAAAAAAGATTTTTCCTCTATACTTTTCGGATAACGATTTGTTATTTCTAACCAGTTTTTATCCTAATCATCTTAAAATATGCTACGGCCACAGAAGCTTAATTTCACGAATATTAAGAGCATCCATGTAATTCGCACTGAAGATGAGGGTAATCGGGACAGTTCTGATCACTTTGATGAGACCTAACACGGGAAATGATGTCACTTGACAAGCTGGAAGTATGTGGGCGGGCCAGGAGCTGAAAAAGCTTATATGGAATATGGTGATGATACTGTGACACGACTGTAGACTGAGGGAAAGTCCAATTCTCTTCTTATGATTAATGTAAAAATATAAGTAAGTAAATAAGTATATATTTACCCACACATAAAATATTTTACATACATACCATATATATATAATATATATATATATATATATATATATATATATATTATATATATATACATATACATACACACACATACACATACATATGTATGTGTGTGTGTGTGTGTGTGCATGTGTGTGCGTGCATGTGTGTGTGCGTGGATGTGTGTCCGTTGTGTGTGTGTGCG
>NC_051422.1:9831865-9841865 GCF_015228065.2 Penaeus monodon
ATTTCATATATTTTTTTTATATATTATTTAAATTACCATAAAAATCATATATTAAACTGCTTTTACTCCTCTTTATAGAAAAAGGTGCAAGAAAAATGTCCTGTAGAAGATGCCAGAGAAGAAGACTGCAAAGAAGACCCTTCAATGCAAGAGCTTCTTGACACCTATGGGGACACCCCACTACCTGTCTTGAATGATGCAGAAGATCAAAATGTGGAAGATGAAAGCCAGGAGACAGAAGTGAAGGAGGAAAGTGACCTATTATTGGATGAAAAAAGTGTGGTAGAACCAGTTAAGAAGGTAGTAGAGGTATCAGATATTGTGGAGACCCTTTTCCATGATGATGATTCTCTTCTTAGTGATAGAGGCAACCTTGCAGAGGCAGCTAAGACAGATGTTGTGGATAATTCTTCTGCATACCGAGTACATTGGGAGCCGTCACCTCCAAACTTTGAAAATCTGCGGCAGCAACTTGTCCAGATTGAGCCGTACATGGAAGCCCAACGGCAGATGAAGGAGTTGATGATAGAAGATGCCACTGCAAAAGAATTTAGTGAGAGTGCCCCATGTCCAAGTGCCCCTGTCATTGATGGAGGTGATACTCAGTATACAGTCGTTGAAGCAAGTGCTCCATGCCTGGCTGAAGATGATGCAATAGCAGAGTCGGATGACATGAATCAGTATCCTTCAGCCACAGCTCCTTTGCTCTCTGATCCAGTCCTAAGTGGTGCTACATATATAGCTGATAGTCAAGTGCATATAGAAGAGGAAAGTTCACTCATTAAAACCAAAATCACTTTGTCAGAGGACTCAGTCATTAAACCAATGACAGACATTCAAATAAATGCTCTTTACCAAAATAATGAACTTGAAGAAAATGAAAAATACATTATTCAATTTCTGGAAGAAGAGAGAAATGTCCCACAGCTTGAGTTTTATGAGCTTGTCTTGAACTATCTGCGTTCTAGAACGAGTTTGATAAGTAGCCAAAAAGAATTGTCAACCATACTAGAAGAATACAGAAAGCAAATGAAAAATATTTGGGTGTTTGAGAAGAGGACAGGAACTGAAGAAGGGGAGTGTGAAGATGGTAGACTCCTGACAGTCAGGCATGAGTATGAGGTTGCTTGTTTTAAGGAGGAGATTGTAACTCATGTTGCAAAGCAGCTGAAACAGTCAAGAGAACTCCTCTCAGAAGCTTATGCTCTCCATGCATATACCTCTGAAATGGCCAAGCTGCAAGTGGAAAACCACATGCAAAAGATCTTAAGTGACTGTCCTGAATTCATGCAGGTCCCCAAAAATGCAAAAATTAAAGCAAGTGGCACCAACGAATATAACCCACATCTGCAACCCCATATCAAGAAACTGAAGATGTGTATTAGTGTCCTGTTTGCATTCCAGCGCAGGGGAGTAAAGGACCAGCAATTTATTCGCGACACAAGACAGTGGTTAACAGATTTTATAGCCATTCTCCAGAGGTTTGCAACGCGTAGTGACCACCTCTTCCTTCTTAATCACATCTTGCGATGTCCAGCAGGAGTAGGGTCTTGGGCCTCAGCATACATTCAGGTATAATCAGCTTACATTTCACCAATGATCAAAGATAGATCAAATTTCTGTAGATGAATGTTGTTAGGAGCAAAAAGTCAATACACATTGATGTTTTTATTTTTTAATTAGACAGAAAATAGTATGTTGTTATTATTACTTATATATATATATATATATATATATATATATATATATATATATATATATATATATATATATATATATATATATATATATATATATATATATATATTTATTTTTTTTTTTTTTTTTTTTTTTTTTTTTTTTTTTTTTTTTGATTAAAAGATAGCATGTTTTATAGAGTGTCATATAGTCCTAATTTGGTAATCTGGAAAGTAGTGTTGATTACAAACTCCAGAAAATAGGGTGTTGAAAAAAATGGAATGAAATAAAGAGTCTAAAGGGATTATAAATTTTTGACTATTGTCTGTACTAATTTCATATAATTTGATTTATATTTTCTCCTTTTCTTTTCTTTCACTTGGTTTCTTTGGAATAGATTGGAGGTCCTTGGGAGACGGACATCATTGGTAGAGTCCTCGGATGTTGGCCCCTAGATCACTCCCTCACTGTTCTTTCTACAATTCTTAGTCCTGTAAGCAGCAGAGAGGATTTCCTCCACCACCTCAAGCAAAGTGCCTTACCCTCTGGGGATCCAGGTGATGAAAATACTGGAGATGAAAGGGCTTCTGACACTGTGTGGGTAGTTGTTGATAGCTCTGGGGAAGAGGAGGAAGATCCCACACAACTGTGGGCCATGTTCACCGAGAATGATGTTGTTCAGGTATCCTGTGTTACATTCAGTCTCATCTGGACTTCCTTTGATAATTGTGTGTTTATATATAATTTTAGTGTTTGTTTCTTGAACCATTCACTTAACTTTTTATTTCACTTCCTCCAGTTGTTGAACCAAGTACCATTTAAGGATATCTTCCAACATATGTTAATGATTGAGGATGTGGATGGTTCTCTCCAATACGATGTGTCTCGCACTAGTCATCATGGCCTCATGAAGCTCTTTGCCTGTGCTACTGTTCTGATAAACTTGTTTTGCAAGGGCCTCTCTACATTCTCAATGGTGGGTGTACTGTTGATCTGACATACTTGTGTACATTATGTGTTCTTATGAAGCACAACTTCTTGCTTAAAGAGCTTTTGGAATAATTAAGCTCTGATTTTTTTATTTGACACTATTGATAAACAACCTTTTGATTTATATTCCCCAAGATGAGGTACCGAGGGGCCACGAAACGTATCTGTAGACTACTTCGGCACACAGTAGAGTATGTAACTGACCACTGGCAGAATTTCCTTCTGTTGTATCAGTCATCACCTCAACAAATATCTGACATGAATCAGGCTTCTACACACTGGACATCATTACAGGTAGCCTCTATTTTTTTGTTTATCAAGTAATATTTCTTTATATATTTAGGATAAAAAACAATTGCTTATATATATTTTTTTTTTACTTTCACCCTGTTTGTCTCACAGGTAGAATATGATCAGTTATTTGAAAAGGCTGTTCACAGCATCATTAGTAGTCCAAGATCTGGTGCATGGCAATTCCTTGCTGTCATTCCATACAGAAGTGTGTCTCTTTCAAGGTAAGTCAGATGTTATATAGTGCTCTTTATCTTATTCATTTATGCAATATTTAAGAATTTATATAGTATTTTTGTATATTTCATTGTAAAAGACAAAAGGCTCTTTTTCAGAATGGAAATTTAGTATTCTAACAAAAACAATAAGTTAGTTCCACATAATTTGTTACCACAGATTATGGAAGATTGTCTACCAAATTCACGTTGGCTGGAGTGAAGAATCTGTTGAGAACAGCGAGAAACTCAGCGCTGAAAAGGCTTCATACAGTGACTGGGCAGATCTTGTATCTCACTCAGATACACGTGGTCAGTTTCATGACCGTCTAATGAAGATTGAAGAAAATGAAGCCTTGTACCTCCTCACAGCATTGGCTAACATGGCAGTTGAGCGTGAATCAACAGAGAGTCATTTTGTTGAAGTAAGGAAGGAAGTTTAAATGTTTTTATCTTTTTCTGCTTTCTCTTCTATTATTTTTTCTGTTTGTTAATTCACATATATGTTCACTTCAATATAAGTAAATACATTAAAGTTATTTCCATTTCGTACTTGCTTTCCAATCATTTTAATATGCCATGCTCTTGTGTGCTAGGTTATTGTGAACAACATTTTTGAAGCAACATTTGTCAATGAAGGAACAAGAGAAGCCCTGAGCAGGATTGGTAGAGACCTGCTGTCATCTGTGGCTTCAAATCATCCTATTTCTGTCTCATACCTCCTAACTACCACTCAGGTAAGTTGGGTTACAAGTGAACAGTATTACATGGTAATTATGCTGCATCAAATGGAAAGCATGACAAAGCAATATTTGCATAACTTTTTTTTTTTATGCAGGAGAAAATATCTAGTGTGGGAAACATGGCTCTCTACCTTTTCCGTGCTCTTCCACTGGAACTGTGGGAGCCTTCCCCAGATGACATTACTTGTGTGTCCCATTGGCTTCTCTTCACACCTGTTGCCAGTGTAGAAAACCAGCTGGCTAGAATTGTCCTGAGTAAACTCAACTGGGGCGAAAACACTTTCGGAATTCAGCTTTTTCTGCCTCTTGAGTTACACCGTAGGGTTAGTTCCATTTTGGTTGTTCTGCTTGTCTTGTTCTTTATCTAAGTGAAACAATCTATTGTTATAATACTGTTTTGTTTGATGCCAATGTTAGCGTATTGTGATTGGATATACTTGATAAAAGAAACTACTTTATTTTATTTGATACAGGTTGCACTGACAGTATTAGAAGCTCACTTGAAGGTGTCTCGTGAAATGCGACAAGGTAGTCTTTTAACTGAAGGCGTCAAACAAGTTACATCTGTCATGTATGCACCTTCAGCAGAGCAGGTAATGTCATCTGTGACATTTTGAAATATTCTGTTTAAGTTAATCCAATATATATTGTGGAAGTTATGTATTTACAATGTAATAAACTGATGGGGAATTTATTTACTCTACAGGTATTTTGTGATTGGTCATGGGAAATTCTGACCTGCCTTAGACTGCACCAGCTTGACCAACCTGAGCCATGGGTTCATGCTGTCATAGCCTCTCCTGCACTAATGCTGAAAGATATTCCAGACCCTACTAATTCTGCAATTGCTCAAGGGTGCGTATCTGGGTGAGGTGACTCATAGTATGATATTTTTACATATCAATAATATACAAATATCAGGCCATTAGTTGAGTAACAGAGGATGGAAGCGATCAGAATGTCTGGATGTTCATGTTTTTTAGGCAACATTTAATTCATGTTTGAAATATACAATGAACAATGAAATGCACAGAACAGAATTGTAAATTTCTAAAGCAAGGTCTGTTTTATCTTTATTAATTGGACTAATATTCTTGAATAATTGAATAAGAATTTTGAAATAAAAGGTAAATAAATAATAATAAGGAACAAAGTTTTTGCTTTTAAGTCTTCTGCTAGCAAGGTGTCTTTCTGCAGGCCATTTAGATATTGCACTAAGTAAGAATTATTATAAATAAAGGAGAAGGTTAAGTATACAAGGCAGGTATCATGTCAAAACTGATATGCAGCACATACAACAGTTATCAGAAAATTGCCAAATGGTAAATTACTATGGACCTTGCCAGCTTCATAATTAGTGTTTCTGGAGGCTTATAAATTGGTCTGGTACCTCTGCTAGAGTGGGAGACGTATTTTCTTTATTTCTTTTCATGTCATTTTTTTTTCTTTCTTTCTTTTCTTTCTTTCTGTATGTGTTATATTTTTTAATAGTATCTTCTTTTAGTTAGAGATACTTTGTTTATCTTTTAAGCATTCAGTTTGTTTTATTGTTCATTGTTACCTTTTATTCTTATTGCTTCAGCAGCAAAGCAGTCATTGCTAGAGATAATCCTAAAGGATGAAAATATTTGATTTAGATCTCTTTACTAAACACTCCTTATATCAGTGTATCAGATCAGAAATGACAGTTTTTCTTTCTAATTATAATTTTTCTTATATAAAGACCTGATCTTGCTCCTCCCAACAGTTCATCTTTAAATGCAGTTAAAAGGGGTTTGATGGACAAGCAACCACTTGCCTTATTCTCTGCTCTGCTTTTGACAACTTGGGGACACTCTATTCCTGAGGTTTGTTCTTTATTTACAGGTACATTACAGTTCATAAGGCATTAAAATGATCCCCCCAACCTCTGTAATGACAACTCATATTCCTTTTTTTTTGTAATTTCTGTTGATGTGCTGCTGGTAGTTTTTTTGTATCCAAATATTGATTAATTTTCACTTTGGATGAGATATATAGCTCATTCACATTTTGTTTATTACCTTTAGTAGTTGTTATATGGAAAAAATGACAGGTAAATTCCATTTTATGTAGAAATATGATATTAGCAATGCAGTAGATTTATTGATAATATTATATAACCACATTATTAATTTCAGTTTTGTGAACATGGAATTGACTGCATCCATGAGCTTGTAATGCAAGGCATGTATGAAGCAGCCATTGCAGCCATGGCCCACATCATGCCCCTGTTCTTCAACCAGCCAGAAGACATCACAACACATTCCAAGTGAGTAATTGAGATTATATGGCAGAATGAACAGATTATAAGGAACTGTACTTTTAAGATGTTATTGCTATTTTGTTATATGATATAGATTTAGATATATAGACATGTTTGTGTTTATGCTTGGCTTTTGCATATTCATTTATGTACCTGTATGAAATAACTCTTAATACATTTCATAAATCTTCATTCAGTCCACTGAATGGTTTTAAAGAATTTGAGTGTAATTCTTGCTGTGTATGAAGTGTACTCATATAAACACATTCTTTACCCCTAGGATGATGAATGCCATTCAGAAATGCTTAACAGCAGATCAAACATATATGACACTAGCCAAAAGTCTTGTCACATCTGCTTTTCCTGGGAAGATTCTGAGTCTGTTTGCTGCCATGATTGTTCATCACATTAAGAACTACTCAAGGTTTGTTTCTGAAAGTCATTATCAATTTTCATATTGAAATATGTCAGTTAATATCCACAGATATTTTCACCAGAAATTACTCTTTGTCAGATTATTTGTTTACAAATGTCAGAATATCACACAGCATCTTTGAAGAAAACAACACTGACCATAAGTAATGTTAAAACTGCTTATCTCTCCTTATCCTCAGGTATTGTCTGTCTTCAGGCATGTTAGCTGTCAGATTCTGGCAACAGATGCTGGTGGGAGTACCAGAGTGGGTGCATGACAGCAATGTGCTCTTTCTTTTGGATACCATCTGTCACCATGCCTTTGTCCAACCACAGTGTTGGCAGGAAGCAATCTCTGGTTTCTCTGAGATAATGAAGGTGTGCTTGCTTCTTCTCTTTTCTTTTTCTTTTTTCTGTGTCTGAAAGTTTGTTTCTTGTCTTAAAGGTGTAAATAGTTGTTTTCTCTTATCTTTTTTTAGTTTAGCTGTCTTTTTTTTTTTTTTTTTTTTTTTTTTGTATAACATGTATTTTCTTGCAGAACTCAGATTATCAACATAATGGAGGTAGTGGCCTTAGTGGTCTGCTGTCTTGGTTGACATCAGGAACAAGAGCTCCAAATTCATTATTGGTGCGATCTTCAGCACCACAGTTCCCCTGGTTCACTATTGCTGTACTTTCTTTGGAGACTCAGGGAGAATTGGCTTCAGGACTTTGGAAGAATCTGTTGCTTGAACTTTATGCTGATCCTCAGACTACCCTAGAAGTAGCCCTCAAGGTGATTATTGATTACTTTTTTTTCCATTCTTTTTTTCTTTCTGTATTGTTCTAGATTTGAAGTAAAATGTAAATAAACTGATGATATAGGTCATTTGTGTAGAAATTTACCCAAAAATGTTGTAAGATGCACCTTAGGCAGTACTACTTAGTATCTTTTGGCTGATTTCCAAAGCAGAAAAATACATGCATCAGGGTTTTGATCAAGCAAATAAAGGTTTGCTTGAAATGAGGGTACTCAAGAATTATTAATCTTAGAATAATTTTCTTGATTGATATCTTTATGTTTACATACATACATGATTTGTATTATGACTGTAGTAATATGTATTTCTTATGTTATAATAATCAGAAAGTCAGCCAGGAATTAGGACTGGGTCAGGTGTCATCCAGTCTGCTTAGCATTTACCGCTGGGGTCAGCAAGTGGTGGACCTTCCTGCAGACCATCCAGCTCTTGCTATCACCATGCAGATGTACTTCATGCTTCATCTTGCCCGAGTGCCACCACAGCCAAGGTATTTATATTTATATTTTCAAGCTGTATTTCATTTTAGTTTTCACAGTATGTAATTTTTTAAATTGTTGAACTCTTAGTGAGGTATCCAAAATATGATTGATCTTTAATGTTGTATTTTGATATACATGATACAAACTTATTCCCATGAACTTTTGAGTATGTGTTTTTATTCTATAAGACTGATATTGTGACATATCCCTAATATACCCCAACTCCAACTTAGACAGTACGAGTGCAGCAGTGTGATCAACCGCTTCTATCAAGGCTTTGTTAATCAGTCCTTCCTCAGCAAGATCAAAAAGAAAGTTACTGCTGCTCTGGAGCACCATGAGGCTGTGATGGCCAAGGAGAGTGATGAGGATGAGAAAGATGCATCACACAGTGTACAGGTATAATGTAATTTTAGCATTTTCTGAAATGGTTCACTTTGATAATTCCCTTGCATGTCATAAGTGATTTCAAGAGTTGTATGTTTTGGTGACACCAGGTGTAGGTAAAGTATAGGAAGCTGTTTAGTGTCTTTCTGGCAAAAAAGAGAAACTGCTCTATCCCTACATAATTTCATGTTATGAGACAAGTCCCTCTCCAGATGCTTCTTGAAGAAGCATCTTAACTTCAGTATAAGGAGTGACATTAGAAATATATAAGTTTGAAGGTGACAGTATAGAGTAATAAAAGGAATGTGAAGAATCATTTAAAAGGCTTGAATATACCAGAACCATGGCTGTTGACAGTAGCATCATCATAATAATAATGAACTATGCTATAAAGTGCTGCAAACAGTTAGATGACAGTGGTAAACTGACTTTCAGTTGTGAGCCCACAATTGTGGGATATTGCTTTTATTTATTTATTTATTTATTCTTCTTTCTTTTTTCACTCATTTATTCATTTATATATCTGGTACTATCTGGCAAGTTTCCTTCAGCCACACCAATGACATTACCCCCATACCCTCACTCACATGTATGTCATGTCATGTTTTCCCCCTCTGTCATCTTGTGAATGAAATATAGTGAGTTTAAAGCAGTAATTGCTCTGTGGCATATACCATCCAGCCAAACCCTAGGTCTTTTCATCCTCCCACATTCTCCCTCCACACACAATACTATTATGCATGGCAGTTACTTACTGGGATATCATTTTTGACTCTTTATACATTAGATAATTCTGAATACACATGAATATAGTTTTTCCTTTATATGATAAAAGAAACACTCTAATGCTTTATTAACCTATTCATAGGCAGTCTGTTTCATTCCAATTTCATTCAAGCTGTAATCGCTTTTTCAACTTTCCATATTA
This sequence comes from Penaeus monodon, assembly GCF_015228065.2. Lineage (NCBI taxonomy): Eukaryota > Metazoa > Arthropoda > Malacostraca > Decapoda > Penaeidae > Penaeus > Penaeus monodon. The sequence continues at coordinate 9,841,077 of NC_051422.1, forward strand.
TGGACATGTTTTATTTGAGGTATGATACTGAAGTGTATATGTTGTGGTTGCATAAAATTTTGTTCCCCTTCTTCTTCTTCTTCTTCTTCTTCTTCTTCTTCTTCTTCTTCTTCTTCTTCTTCATTTGTGAGAACAAACAAGATTGAGGGTTTGCTGTTCTTAACCCAATGCTGCCAGGTGGTTTCCCAATACGAAAGCCTTCTCTCCTGGGCTGTATTCATAGTGGCCCAGGCCCTGCTTCCGGGGAATCGTATTGGCACCATAGTGTGCGCAGCATGACCGTACATGCCCCCGGAAAACAGGACAGGTGCACCATGGCATGTATGCGCATGCCACCCGGAATATAGTCCTGGCATGTATGTTGTATGTACATGCCACCCAGCAGCAAAGGGTTAATATAGAGTAAAAAGAAATATGCATAAACATTTAAAAGAGAATTTAAAGGAGATGAGGATCTGGAATACTGAGCCAAGAATATGTTGTCCAGATTGCAGAAAGAGTAAAACTTCTACGTGCAATGCAGTCATGGCTAGAGGAAAGTCGACTGTATGATTCTGGTGTTTATCTTCCTGCTCTTCCACCCAACCTTCTTCCTAAGAAATTAATGCAGGTGTTCCAGGTAAGCAGCTTCTTTATTTATTATTATTATTATTATTATTATTATTATTATTATTATTAATATTTATGTGTGTGTGTGTGTGTGTGTGTGTGTGTGTGTGTGTGTGTGTGTGTGTGTGTGTGTGTGTGTGTGTGTGTGTGAGAGAGAGAGAGAGAGAGAGAGAGAGAGAG
>NC_051422.1:9849365-9853833 GCF_015228065.2 Penaeus monodon
CCCATTGCCACCTTTTTGGGGCTGATTTCACATGCATACATCATCTCTGCATTTCACACAAAATATGGAACTCCACAAGAGGAAAGTAAGTCTTTAAAAAAATTCTTTACTATTTTTGTGAAAATAAAATAATAAAATTGCTAACTATACCTTATAAACATTTTGGCCAAGAATAGTTTTATCTTGTTTCTTCATAATCATCATTCTTGAAAATGTCATACAAAACAGCAAATCATCCTTTATTATTGAGAAAATCTGCTAAGTATTCTTTACAATTAGTGGTACGAGAAGTCTGGTCAGGGGTGGATAGCCTCTTTGCTGGATGGGTGACACCACTTGGAGGCCGCGATCGTCAGTCTTTCTCTCCTTGGTTGCGTCATCTTACTCACGACATACGCTTACTACTCCCATGGGCCCCCAGTGACACAACCTCAGCTGATGCCATGGTAGCAATGTTTGCAGCTTCTATTGGCTTCATGCATGAACTTCTACCAGGTGAGTTGGTTGTATAGAAGACAATCATATTATCTGAGGAAAAAAGTTTTCATTTAATCCCTTGGATCTGGAAGCTTCTCTGCCCACACCTGGCCCAGATTACCGGCATTAGGCTTACTTGAGCAGCCATTCTGACAGGTGTGCGGCTTATAGGCTGGGTGCACAAGGACATTCGTGTGAAGTGGTAAAATACCATATCTCCCCTTTACAATGTTACATTCTCTTCTTCTGCATAAGCATTTTTAGCTTTAACTGACATTTCCCAATGTCTATATTTGTCATTTGATTTGCTCTATCCTGATGGTAATAGACTTTTCCTTGCACATCTCTCTTGGTAGTCCATAATTCAGAGCAATAATAATAACAATAAGTAACATTTTGATATTTGTGTAATTAAAAAAAAAATTGTAATCCTAGCTACACTGCCAGCCACAGCAGTGCAGTTAGTGTTTTGATGGAAATAGTAAACAAGCTTCTTCCTAAATGCCCACTTAATCTAATCACCCTCTTGAATCTGATCACCCTTCAAGAGCTTTTTGCACTCATGGCAAGTCTTTCCCATCACCACAGCCCTTAGTCAAATTTTCCCATGACAGCATGTTTCATGTCACCTGCCTGTAAAGCCAGATTTTTTCAAGACAAGATGGTCACATCATCTGGATTGTAGGGGGTTTATACTTTGATATCTACTTTTTTCATTTTTCCCACTAGGTATAAACTTTAAAGGTTAGTGATGTAATATAGGCATGTTTCCTTTGTGTTATTTAGATGTCTGTGCTTGGATTTCCATTATGAGTCTGATACTTTTTTTGCATTTCATATCTAAACTTAATTTAGTAAGCTATAGGAAAAAACAAAGCCTATAAATAATTTTGTTCTCCATATCACCAGGAAGCAGTGTGTTGTCCATGACCCTCGAATACTATTGTACCATGTTTGCTGCTCAGGAGGTCAAGAGCCATGTGCTGGCGGTCATCCATGCTCACTTCTCGGCCCTCCCATGGCACCATCTTCACCCGTCCCTCCAAGACACGCTTATTTTCACTAAGGTCATTTGCTAAAGTCATCTATTTGTGAATGTTTCATCTGAACTTTTAATATATTTTTTCATTTTAACCCTAGTTTCTTACTCCTTTTGCATCATTACAAATATGTTGAATGATGGATGTTATTGAAAGACCTGTATTTTTCATGGGAATCATCTTTTCTCTTTTGTTTGTGGTTGCAGGTTGTTGAACAGTACCTGCCAGAGTGCCATAACTTTATTGGTGGTGTTCTTGTACAAATTAATTGGAATAAGGTAGTCCAGTCAGCTATGTCTCCAATGTCAAGTACCAGCTCCACAGCAGAAATTCAAGGGTACATAAGTGCAATGTTTGGTCACTTTATCTCTCCATCTCCTTATAACAATTATTTTATATGTTTTATACTTTTTGCATACTTTTTCTATAAGTAAAGGTTGATAGATTGCTTTTTTGTCTTTGTTTTTTTAACAGGCAAGGCCAGGAGGCACAAAGTGCTGTAAAACTCCACACTTGCTTACTTAACCTGCTGGTCAGGATATCCATGGAGCCCAGTGTGAGACAGGTAAGATAATTGGTTTACAGAGAAAAGGATATAAACTGTATTATAGGAAAGCATATCTCAAATAACTTTAGATTATTAAACTTCTCATAATGAGAATTTGTTGGCATTACCTTTTTTTGTTTTATCATTTACAATTTGTGGGAAATAGACAAAGAAATACATTGAAAGTGGGTATCGGAATCCAGTCTTATGAAAGGAATTTCCAAATCTTAAAAGTTTACTTAAATGATTATCATGATCATAATGTCCTTCCATAATTTCTTTCTTCTGTTATATTGACTACTGCAAATTACAAATCTCTCTTTACCAGTCATCACTTCTGCAAACATTATTGCTAGAAGCAGAGTCTTTCTCTTGGTGGCTTGTGGACAGTGAGAGCTTCCAACGTGTCGTCAACTGGTGGGTCATGAGTTGTGACCCAAGAATTGTTCTTGCTCTTCCTGACCGTAACCCAGTGGATGTTGCTATCATTCAGTGAGTACCTTTTCGAGTCATATTCAAGAAAGTTTCTTCTAGTTAGCCACTGATGTCTCGTTTCAGTTCATGTGGTACAAGGCATCCTTTGATTTCTCTTTCAGTACAGTTTGGTTGATCCATGATCATAGGTTAATCATAGTGACACAATTCATTTAGAATTATATTCTGTATTATATCTCATTTTCCCCTCTTCTCAAAGCACAGTTAGGAGATATTCCTGGTAAAAAAAAAATTAGAGAAAATAAATAAAGACTAGGAATGTGTGAATAAATAGTATAGACAAATAATATTATTGAAAATATTTGTTCACATTCAGGAATTGGCATGTACCATGCTGACGCCTATTGAAAAGTCTGGTATCTTATGACTGAAAGCTATGAAACAATTATATTTTCAAAATGCAAGTTCATATTAATTGGCATGTACCATGTTGACACCCATTGGAATGTCTGGAAAAGTCTTATGACTGAAAACTATGAAACAATTATATTTTCATTGTCCATTGTTTTAAATTCTGGAGGAAAACCATGTGTTTCATGCACTTTCAGGGTCTTGAGATTCTTGCAGGACACCATTAAACTGAGGTTCTTGTCTAGGAGTACTTATTCTGTGGAAAGGACAGTATGCAGGAGCCACTTTAATTCAGATATCATTTGACACTACAAGTTAGGACACCATTTGAGGAAATTTCTTTTTTCACAGCAAAAGATTAAGTATATTATAGTAATACTTTCAGTAAAAAAAATGTAATGTTTAATAGTAATGCTTTTATGATCTGAAAATTATTACATAAATATATCAGGTCTTGAATGTGGTAGAAAAAATAAACAAACCTTAGTTTTCCTGAAAAGATATCAGAAAGAAACTTGTGGAGAAACAGATGGTATATTCCCCATATAGATGCAGCAGTCAAGAGCAAAATGACCATTGTTATTAGAGCTGCATATATTCCTGGAAAAAGAATTTACATATTAAAATTAATTTTTTGTTTTTGTTTTTGTAAATATACCAGTGATGCAGTGTTCTATTCAGGCTTTTTATCAACAGTATAACAACTAATCAGGATAGCACACCCGTTGTATTGTCAACAGCAGGAAGTGTCATAACTCTGTAGCATCCTTCATATATTAAAGGTGTCCCCTCATGCTGCAAATCACTAGCAGATAGACACACCTCATACTCATTGTCTGGCTGTAACATGCTTATCTGACAAAGTAGATAATGTATTAACTGGATTTTTTTTCTCCATTCAGTGACACTTACAGATATAAGGATCTGTACTGTGTCAGAAACCTATAATCATGGTTATTTTTGTGTTCATTATATTTAAATTTCATTAAACAATTTCAGTATAGACATATGATGTTCAAACTGACACTTACTGTATGCTGAGCATGGTACACAAAGCTGTGCTCAAGTTGTGGTTGTGACAGGTTCTCATTTGTGGTCGGGATTTGGAAGATCTCAAGGATGGTTTCATTGCTGGTGTCAGTTTTTCGTAAAGATATTGTGACCTTGAATGCAATTATTTGTGTCAGTTGTATCCTCTCTTTCCCTTCTCATTTCATTTCATCTCATCCCATCCCACTCTCTCTCTCTCTCTCTCTCTCTCTCTCTCTCTCTCTCTCTCTCTCTCTCTCTCTCTCTCTCTCTCTCCTTCTCCTTCTCCTTCTCCTTCTCCTTCTCCTTCTCCTTCTCCTTCTCCTTCTCCTTCTCCTCCTCCCTCTCCCTCTCCTCTCTCTCTCCCCTCTCCTCTCTCCTCTCCCCTCTCCTCCCCTTCTCCTCCCCCTCTCCTCCCCCTCTCCTCCCTTTCCCTCCCCCTCTCCTCCTCTTTCCCCTCTCCCCTCTCCTCCTCTTTCTCCCCTCTCCTCCCTCTCCCCTCCTCCTCCTCTCCCTCTTTCCTCTTCCT
>NC_051422.1:9853933-9866433 GCF_015228065.2 Penaeus monodon
TATATATTTATATATGTATATATATTTTTTTTTTTTTACTATGTATAATATATATTATTGTATATATATATATGGGTTTATATATTAGTATAATTGTATATATATATATGTATATATTTTTGTTTTGAATATGATATATCGTTTTTTTTTTTTTTTAAATCTATATGTATTATATATTGTATATATATATATGTCTTATGTATATATATATATCTATATATATATTTTATATATATATATGTATATATATATATGTATATATATATATGTCTCTATATATATGTATATATATATATGTATATATAATATGATATATATATATTATATATATTATATGTATAGTATATATGATATGTATATAATATGTATATATATATATGTATATATATATATGTATATCTATATATGTATATATATATATGTCTATATATATATATATATATATATATATATATATATATATAGGGATGGATATCTTTGTTATGATATAATGCTAAACACATGGAGATTTACATATAAATATATTTTGTGTTCACTGATTGTTTTACATTTCAAAAGGCTTTGTATTTTCAAGTTATTTACATTTCCCCGATGTGTTAAATCTATCTTAATGTTTCATTAACTTAAAATACTTAAAATTATGTACAAAACTTTGTAACATGATATACTGCAATTTCTTCCTAACAGTGAAACAACTGAATTGGAGCTCATCCTGTTATTGAGTGAAATCCTCAATCTCATTGTACATTTAGTAAAGGAAAAGGATAACACCATTGCCCTCTGGCAACATTGCCGTAACTTCATCTCCCATCTGGCACTTTGGGCTGAGGACCGAAGCACCACAGGCATCCTAGCAGCTATAGGCCTTGGAAGACAATCCCCTCTTTCCCTTGCCATTCGTCTGATTTGCCGTGCACTCAGCACATTCTTGAACCTACAGATGCCAAAGGAAGGAGTTTTCCGCACCCATCCTCTTCACACCCACAGGTAGGACTTTTGTTTGGATAGATAGATTTTCCAGCAGTTAATTAACATCTAAAAGATGAGTGGCATCTAGAGAGCAAAATCTACAGAGAACAAAATTTTTTGGGGTGCTTTGATGGGCAGATTATGTACTTTTGGTCTCCATCATGAGTATCCAGTGATGATTTGGCAAGTATAAAATCCAGGGAAGCCATAGGAAGCTTCTTCCCCCACACACACTAACCATCCAACACTCTATCTCTCAGTCTTTTCTCTTAGCCACGCATTGTAGCACACCCACCTACCCCACCTTTCTTAAACTTTGTATTTTGACTTTGGTATCAACTCATGACATTTTCTGGTATAGAAAGTCATGCCCTCTAGTCCCTTTGGCCACCCATTCCCACATGCCCATCACTTTGTGCTAGCAGTTCCTAGGCAATTTTTAGACTCAATTGTTTGATAAATTATTGATATTTAGCATGAAAAATACATTCTCTCGTGTAGAAACATTCATACTCACCCACCTGATCTAAAGTACAAAAGAACGTGTGGTAGAGTGGTATCCGTTCAATATTTTCCAAAAACTTGGGGTCCTACACATCAGGATCAGAAAAATGTCAAGTGTATAAACTATATAGAAAAATCTGCCCTTGGTGAATGGGGTGTCATAATGATCTGCATAAGTGGCAACCTTTTGGGTTATGGTAGTATTTCCATAAAAACTAAGTAGAATGTCTCTTTTGAGCCTGACACTACTTTTTCATCTGCAGTGACATAGATGAAACGCAAGACAGCATCAAGAATGATCGGTGCACTTTAGAACAACTGAGGGGCCTTACTGCAAATGCAACTTATGCTGGAGTAAGCCATTCTCTGACAAAAGCCATACAGGTAATGTATAGATTTTTTTTTTTTTTTTAATCACTGTTTACCCTTTTCCTTGATTTTTGGAAATATTTGATTTTATTTATATTGCTGTTAGTATTGTTGATAACAGTGTAATAATTATAATAATAATAACAGCATCAGTATAAATACCATGAGAAAAAATAAAATAAAAGGGGAAAGTCAGGTATCTGTATGTAGATACATTTCATTAAAAAAATACTACAGTGAACATCTAATTTAGGTTAATGTATTTGATAGAACAGTATTATTAAGCCTGTTGCCACAAGAAGTTTCTAATACATTTTGTCACAATTTACATAATGGCACAGCAGACTCTTTCTCTCCAGCTGGCTGCTGAGCAAAAATTGTCTTCTTCACAGGACACTAATCTGGATACACACACCTTGAGAGGATTAATTATTTAGCACTAAATTTATTCAGTATGACACTCAGTTATTTGTGATATAGAAAGATTTTTAAAAGATGTTTGTGAATTCAGATGAACTATTTATTTATCCAGATTTGTATTCTTTAATAACCACAGTATTCATGTTGTTATTCTAAAAATATAAATTTCAGCTTCTTATTTTCTTACTTTAAAATTATCCCATTTCATTGTAATGGAATCTAATTTTCTTACAGTTTGTAGAGGACCCAACACACTGTATATCGGATGTGACCACCCTTCTGGCAGAGCTTGTGACAGACCTGATTCCACATCCATTACTTCACCACCTCACCACAACAGCTAAAAACAGAGCCACAGGTGGGCCACTTCAGGCAGCACACTCCTCACAACACTTTCCACCAGAGGCAATGATGTGCCCCTCTGTCTCCTCCACCAGTGCATCAGCTCCACCTCCACCTCCTGATGATGAGTAGTGTAGGATTGAATAATCTTAAGTTGCACCACTGTTTTGCATGTTTTGAATGTCAGGTAGCAAAAGGATTAGTGTATACTGCAAGCAGTGTGTGGTGTAAGTTGGTTTAGTGCAATTTTACCTTTTCTTTCTTTCTTTTCTGTATATATATGAAAAAGTATTGTTCTGTGCCAGAGTTTCAATTAAATTAGCCTGTGATAGCCATAAAGGTGTCAAATGAAAGCTGGTTTATGTATGACATTTGCAATATGTAAAAGTAAGAGCAGTTTATATGTGATTTTTTCTACAGTGTGCATTCTTGTAGTCATGTGTTCCTTTTAAAGTTGAATATTTATGGAAAGACCCTAAAATACAAGAGATACAGGTCCTTTCTATAAACATTAGATATTTCATTTATAAAATAAAAATATGTTATCAAACCTTTGCCACCGGGTGGCATGTACATACCTGGCATGCCTGGACTAAAATCTATGTGGCATGTGTAAACGTGCCATGGTGTGCCAGTCCCATTTTCTGGGGGTATGTAACATCATGCCGTGCACGTTATGGTGCCGACATGATCGCCCAGTGGCAGGGCCTAGGCCACTACGAATACAGCCTGGGAGGGAGGGCTTTCATATTGGGAAACTACCTGGCAGCATTGAGTTAATTAATCAAATTTGGAGCTGCTCTGAAATGAAGTATAAATAGATACTTTTATATTTAATTGATTTGTTTGGTAAAATTTTAGAGGAACATCAATATACAAAGTTCTTAAATTAAAACATTTTTATTGTAATGAATAGGTTAATGAGACAAGTCATTTCAAGTAATGTACTCTAGTCCATATTTTATTTTCATGATCCAAGATGAAATATACAGTACATGTATAGAAACTAATGAGCTGAAAATCTCCTTGAGCCCCATTTAGGACAGCCAATTTGGTTCCCTTCTTGCAGATTCAGCCTGAAAGCCATGGAGCTGATCTGAGACCCGATTTCTCACACATCTATTTGGAAACTGGTTCGGAATGTCCATAAATTAGCTGCTTAGTATTTGGGCAATACTAAACACTTATTTTATAGGGACATGACGTGGAAGCAAATGCCACTGCAGAGTAGATAAAAGTTCAAATTTACAAAATGGTATATTACTGTTACACAGACTATGAGCAATTCATTAAAATATAACTCACATTGGTATGGCCACTGCATAATCACACCAGGTTCCTGACTGTCAAAGCACATTAATTGAGCTGTCAATTACATTTCTTTGCAACATTTGTGCTTTCTTGTCCTATCAATTATATTAACTAAATATACATATTTTCAATATTCATACAACCATATATAACTTTAAAAATCTTCAAGGATAACAGAACACATAGTCTCGAGTTACAGTATATACATGCAGAACAAGGGCAGTGGACATTACATATATACAAGTTGGAGGGGGGGCAGTTCTCTTGGTTACGTCTCCAAGCGATGAGCTGGAATGAAAAAATATTATTAGGTGATTATTTTTCAGCTATACTGAACAAAATGCATATTACCTGGTCCAGCACATCACTTGCATAAGCTCAGGTTATTAATTTCAATGGTCAGTCCTTCAACTGATCAACTTCAAGAACATCAAACTCAAGACAGACTACTCATATAACATCATCCCACCCTCATCCTCATCTGTAGTGCAAAAGTAACAAGGTTACTGCCAGCACTATGATTATATTTCATTTTACATAACACAAATTATCTGCATTATTCAATCAGATTATTTGTATTCAGTCTACTTGTTTATTTATCTTTCTTCTGATGCAGCAGCAAAACAGTATCACTACACACAGGACTTTATTTTATAATTTAGCTTAGGCTCTGGCCAATATATGCTCATTCAACCACCAATAAATAATTTTGCTGTAACAATAAAACTGTCTTCCCCACAGCATTCCAATGACCATTAGCTTGTATTTTTTCCAGAATTATGAAAACTGCAAAAATGAAGATGGCAAAGATGAGATTTAGTAAATTAGTCCTATCATGTCTGTTCATGCACTAACAAACTACTATTTTTCAACTACAAAAAAGAAGTGATCAAAACAAAACAATAAAACATTTTAAATACAGATTTAGTTTTTTTTTTTTTTTCCACAAAAATTAGCCTTGCCTACAAATTTTGAGTGACATAATATAATAGTGTATTATTTAAAACTGTAAACCATGTACATCAGTTTCTGCATTTATACATACAACATTCTGATTATGTCATAAGTATGAATGTGGGGTCAAGAAATAAAGAAAAAAAAAGCAAGCATTGTACCCCAAATGAAAGACAATTAAATATGATTGAGAATGATTATTTATACATTTCTTTCTGGTAATTTGAGCTTTAACTAATCAATAAATGTTCTATGATTATGCAAACCCTGACATCACCTACACTAAATGATATAGTGATTTCAAGTAGCAATAAGTACTTTCTTTTTTACAATGTAAGTCAAAAGCAGCCAGAGGGTTAGTAATATTCACTTGTTGATTTTTAGTTTTGCACAAGACATTTGTTGAGAGTTATGTAAATACAATGCATTCAAATAAATAAATACTAGAGCAGTGGTTCCCAAAATCCAGCATTTTTCTTTCTTTTTATCTCGATGCATGAGGTGCTCACTAAATGTACAGATATTCAATTCACCTGGAAAAAACTAACATTGCTAACTTGACTTTTTATAATCTAATAATGCTGGGAGCCCCTGTCATGCACCATCCACTATTATTTTCTTTTTCCCCTTTTTTTCCATAAGAAAGAAGTGACTAAGCACTTAACCCCTCAAAGACAGTATCAGAAATCTCTCGGTGTCACTGACTCTGGTGACCTATGGCAACAGTCCTGCCATTTGGCACAAGAGTCCAAATGGCATGTAGTGGAACTTTCCACCTGACGTGCTCTAGTGCATCACGACGCCTATAGCTATACCCAGCATGATGAGTCGGTTTGTTATGACAGCTATAGGCGTGGCCCAGCAGATACTGGTTTAAGAGTTTAAGTAGGTGATTATGTTTCAGCAATACTGATATAATGCATAACCTGGTCCAGCACACAGGAAAATATATTTTTATTACTATTATTACTTCATTATTATAATAATGATAAGAATAATAATAGAAATAAAAAGGTTTTGACAAATTCAATGAATGTGGTACACAGATAAGATCAAGTAAGCCTAGTAATTGAATCCTTGATAACAAAAGTCTTGTGGAGCCATCACAGTGTAAGTAAATTAATAAATAAATAAAATAGAACCATGGTGGACAGTGCAAATTTCCGGCATCAACAGGTTAACCCAATCTGCATGGGCTTTTTCAGCGGCCGTGCAGTCCGCCAGAAGATTATATCTGTATGAGCCACATCTGTAGGGATGCCACCCATGGTATCATAGTAGGTGCCACCCCATGGACAAGGGGTTAAAATGGATATGGAGATGATAATGCACTTGAAGGATTGGGGATGGCACATCATACACAGGACTAAGAAACTAGGAAAAATAAGAACCACTGCACTAGAGAATTAAATAAAAGCCAAGAAGAAGGAAAGGAAGAAAATACTGGAATAAAACCTGCTACATTCCACAAAAATTAGATCTTTCATTACACAAGTCTAAGAAAATGGTTCATTGCACACACAGGCTTTGGCTGCTACAAGAAAACGAAAAGAAAAAAGTATATATTAGTCACAAAGGAGATGACACTTGGGTCCATACCTTTCATCTTTAAAAATGTTAGAATTTTGTATTTTACAAATTGAAACTTCTCTTCTACTGATTTCGATCTAAAACCTAACATACACAGACAGAGAAGGAGTGTATAAATGAAACTATTTTCTTCAGAGTATTGATGCTTCAGAAGTTCAACCTAACCAATTAATGTGTGTGATGTTACCAAGCCTGATAAAAATGTTGCACTCTACAGACATTTTCAACAAAAACATCAGTCTGCTGAGTGTAAGTTGGGAATCATAATAATATATATATATATACTTCTTTAAGTGTTTTAATAATTAAAAACTGACCCAAAAATTATGTAAGAAAAATAAAAAATTCTGAACGAAAGGTTTTGACACAGTTTCTCCAGCACAGTGTTGCTTCTAAGGTACACACACGTCCCAAGCCATGAGCCCACAGGCAATGGGGGGAATGCTTTACCTTAATTTAAGTTTGGATATCTGAAGCAGGTCAGAATCCTTCGTGGTGATCTGATGGACAATAATAGTTATATTCAGTTAGAAGACAATTGTTATAAGCATATGGTAGTTGAATCATCACTTTCTGCATGTCTGCTAGACTCACCTTCACTAGGAGAAGTATTTCTTCATATCATGCTTGATTAAATCTTTTACTTTCAAGCTAATTATATAACTAACTCATAAACTGGTCCACTTTAGATAATAATAATATATGTGTATGTATCCATGCAAATCAAAGAACATAAATTCAGATCAAAAGAGAGAATGTGTTGCCAAATGTTTATGATAATTGCAAAGGCAACTATCATCAATTAGTTTCTTCGGCAATAATGTAACTTCTATGGTCTGATATAAAAAATGAGAGAAAAAGAGAGGGAGCTGGCTAAGCAGCTTGCATAAAGCCTAAAAAGTTGAAAGTGCTTTATGACAATACAGGTCATCAAAATTCCTCACTACATATGATAAAATATACTCTTGTATCATGTGAAAGAAAGAAACCATTTAAATACATTAACATGTAGGGGCTTCTGAGATCACCCAGGTTCTGAGTAGGGGCTCTGGTTGTCCCTCATCTTCCCATCTCATTTCTACTTCTGCCATTCTGACTTCAGCCAACCTATCAACCACAACTACACCCAAAATTCCTTCTTAAAGAAATCATGTTTGAAATTCAAGCCTTGTAAATCACCTACATATCAAGCAACTCACTTGTTACACCTATATAACATAAATAGTTTTGCTATTACTATTACTATTAATACAGTAATGTAACTGGAAGTTACATCCCCATGACCAGTTTCCCATATCATTCAATTGTTTTGGCATCTTTCTCATGACCATGCAGCATGAGCTGAAAAAATTGCTGGTCATTTATACAGAACTTACTCATGTCATATTTATACATATGTGCAATCAGCCAAAAAAGTGAATGCAAGACAGCAGGAGACTTTTGGACAGAAAACAGGTATCTGATAACATGAAGAATTCAAAACAAAACAATAATATAGTGTTATCGAATTACTAACTTCTTTAGTAAATATAAAATACCTTAGTAATTTTGGATTTTGTTGTAGTTGGGCTAAATATTGTGGTTTTATTTTATTAATGACATGCAATAAATTTATTTATTAGTGGTGTGTATGTGTGTGGTGTGTGTGTGTGTGTGTGTGTGTGTGTGTGTGTGTGTGTGTGTGTGTGTGTGTGTGTGTGTGTGTGTGTGTGTGTGTGTGGTGTATGTGTGTGTGTGGTGTGTGTGTGCATGTGTGTGGTGTGTGTGTGCATGTGTGTGGTGTGTGTGTGCATGTGTGTGGTGTGTGTGTGCATGTGTGTGTGTGGTGTGTGTGTGTGTGTGTGTGTGTGTGTGTGTGTGTGTGTGTGTGTGTGTGTGTGTGTGTGTGTGTGTGTGTGTGTGTGTGTGTATGTATATGTGTGGTGTGTGTGCGTGTGCGTGTGCGTGTGCGTGTGTACATATGTCATGTGCATGTCTCATATGTATGTACATGTGTCATGTCCCTATGCCTGTGATTGTGAGTGTGTGCATGTCTGTGTGTGCATGTACCTGTGTACATTATATTATATATATATATATATATATATATATATATATATATATATATATATATATATATATATATATATATATATATATGCATACATATATAAACACATACCTCACTGACTGCAACCCAATTTTGGTAATGTGGAAGCATGCAAGGCTTACTCAAGTCCCTCATTTGAATAGCAATATAAATATCTAAGTTACAAAATGCAGAACTTATGAGCCTCCTACCTCTTACTCTGACTATTATTAACAGGCCTAGATATTCTAACTATTATTTAGATTGCCTGATATTCAGTTTTTTCTTCTTCTTCTTCTTCTTCTTTTTATGGAACATCCTATTTAACATACCCTAATGCTCTACACTACCAAGCAGAATGCACAATACAATCTTCAAAATAAAAATTAAATTATCAATTCTCATGCAGGCCAACTAATTATGGGTGCTTGTGGCTAAGCACTGGTGAATAGAAACATACTAGCTAGTGACTAGCTCTTATACTTTCTGTACTAGCATTGTAAATAATTCTTGATTCTGCCTCCAAAAGGCAGCAAGGCCTTGCAACCCTTTTTAATCAACTTTACACGACTTTCTAGCTACACAAACAAGAACTAGTAATAAACTAATAATGCAAAAAGTCATTTGTGTTCAATCACATTTATTTTTTTAATATTTGCTTGTGTTTGTTTGTATGCTTTATCAAAGAAGCAAGGCAAATTTAACTTAGAGGTTTTCTGACAACAATGCTAGTAGGGTGGATAACTCAGCTATAGTGTCTCACATTCCGCTCAATCTATAGTAATTCTACCTACCACTTCAATCTGATCCAATTATGTTATGTGTGAATGTACAGCTCAGCAATTAACCCATTTCTGACAGGTAGTATTCATAGAGGCCCGGGACTCGCTGCCGGGGGCTTATATCGTCGCCCGATCATGTGCGACCACTCATGCCAAATACCAGCATCCCATTCCGTTTCTTCGTGATACTACGAAGATATGTTGTATTTTCAGTTTTCTTTCTAAAGTCTCTACTTGCCATACTTCTGATAAATCGAGACTGAAGGATACTTTTGTTGTTATATAGACTCCATAGTTGATCATTATTCGGTCTATAGTCCGAATAAAATAAGCAGTGTGTGGCATCATGGAGTTGAAATCGTCGGTTTGTTGTGTTTTTTTTTTTGTTGTTGTTGCATGGTAAAAATGAGAAAGTGTTAAAACCGACTTAATCACACTTTCAGTGGCAGAAAAATAATCTTTTGCCGTGATTGTAACAAAAAAAAAAACTCATGGCATGTTCATAGATACACCATGTCCGTACATGCCCCCGGCAGATGGTCCCGCCATGCCATGGCATTTGCGTACATGCCACCCGTCGGCAATGGGTTAAATACACTTAAATTTTCTTAAAGCAAAGATTGTTGAATCATAAAATGAAAAATGTCTCTTACATTGTTTGGGTATCCTCAATGATTCTGTGTCCTTGATGGTAACTTCATGAGTAACAGCATGGAACAGGTATCTAACCCTCAGGTTCTTGTCTTCTCCTGGACATGGATCATAAAAGCCTGGTAACGAACACTGTAGGCAAGAAAATTTAAATTAGCAAATAATTTCAGGTACTTAAGGATAAATTCTTTTAACCCAATATTACCCACCATGATGCATAGAAGTTGCTATTGGCTTTCAATGGGACTGAGTAGTTTCAGTGCCCTATTTTCAATGTTTCATGACCAATTACAATGATGGTTTATTAAGGTTAGCAACCAGCATGATGAATTTGTCAAATAATTGCAAAACTGGGTAGATGGCATGAAAAATATTATATGTGATTTTAGCCAGGTCTATGTAAGTCTAAAAAGTAAAGCATTATAACAGGTGGCTAACAAAAGCACATCTGCTTCAGAACTGAGACCAAAGAAATTTTTTTTCTACAACTGATTTCCCTAAACTAATCATTTCAGACTTTAACAGTAACTTTATGAAAATTTACATTTTCTATTACCTAAACAAAAAAATCAAGGCACTTTTAATATCTACTTAAAAAGATATACACAAGCTACATTCTTATCATTTTATGGTGAATAAGCACAGACAACAAGAACATCTTATCACATAATGTGTCTATGACCCAGTCACTTAAATAACATTTTGTGCACACTACCACAAGCCAAACAATAGCCCACATGCAAAGTTACACACACTAATGAAGGCCTATTCTCACCCCACTTTACAAATAAAATAAAAAAATAAAAATGAATAAATAAACATTCAAATGAATAATGGAATAATGGATTTCCAATATGTAAGACATACTTTCTGTAATCAAACCAAAAGGATGTATATAAGTATGATATGCACTTTGGAAGAACAAACCACTTCCTTTAATAAAACTAAGAAGACACATACACATACATTACATATTTAGAAAAGACCAACCTTGGATGACTCTTGGAGAATAAGCTTTGAATCCTTCACCAAACACTGCAGTGGAATGGTGACATCTACAATCTCTTCCGACATTTCACATTCATCCTGCTGTGTACCCTCAATAACAAGCTGCCCATACAATGCCCTGTAAAAAAAGCTTAGCATCATTATCTGTGAACAACTACCTTCTGAGACATTGTGACAATAATTTTTTAAACAGATATTGTAAATATTACTGCCTTATAATGTTAATGATAATTAAATGACATAGATTTTTTTTTCATATAACAAACAAGAAAAAAAGAAAATAATCAGAAATCTGCAAATAGATACATACATCAATGAATGTCAACCACTCTACTAGCATGTATACACATATATATATATATATATATATATATATATATATATATATATATATATATATACATATAATATATAAATGTATGTCTGTACATATATATATACATATATATATAAAAAATAAAACTCTCTCTTTCTATAAAACAATATTCAATAAAAAAGACATCATTCAATACAGACTTTGCATTTGATATGGATATTTGATATGAACATCTATGTGAAAGAAAAGAGAATACTAACTGCAGGATTACAAGGCCCTTGCGAGCCTCTTCTTGGTCCACGATTCTCTTGACTGTCTCTCGCATGAGGTCTACTGCTGCCTTGGCTTCACGTCGTTTCTCTAACAGTCTACCAGGGACCAGTGACGAAATTAGCTTTCTTTATATTAATATTAAATATGATGGATGTTATACAGTATAAAACAGAAATAAATATATGAATAAAAATTACTGATATAAATACACATCTACATGCATCATAGAAAACTACTGTTTCATTCAAACAGAAAAAACTATTGTGCTTTAAACAAGAATCTGTATGTGCAAGACCACTATAGTCCAAACCAAACAGTAACATACCTGCTTTTATTATTTTCTCTCTGCTTCTGGAGCTCTGTCTGTTTCCGCTGCCGAAGGTATGGTTGAATCACAAGCTTCTGCACTGCCAACCAACTGACCAGTGGCACCATAGTTCCATACATAATAGGTGCTGGTAGAATCTCCTCACACAGTAAAATTGTCATTCCATATGTCTGTGATGCACGATGAAGTCTGGAAGTACAGGAGACAGATGGTAAACCTTTTTTTTATCAATAAAAACCATAAATGTACAAGTTCAGTAAATTCATATTTGTTTCATTGTGTCAAAAATTGATAACACAACAGATATGTCTCATCATGTCATGGCAAAACAGGCCTAAATCCCATGTGAAAGTGTAGTGTCCCATGGCTGAAACCTGCTCTATCTTGTGTGCACTAAACAACTATTCATTTGTTAGGTCCTGAATGCAGCCATTAAGGAGTATAGCCAAATTATAAGTAGATTTCGAGCCTCTTTTTAGCCTCATTTCTTTAAAAAATCATATATGCTGCAGCCAAAACATAGAGAGTGGTGTAAATGTATATTTCCTGGACTTTTAACTTTTGACTTGCGGAGCTGCAATCCACAGCATGTGGTTCAGTGTGGGGTGAGGAAAG
>NC_051422.1:9879701-9887201 GCF_015228065.2 Penaeus monodon
ATTTATGAATATTTGAAAGAAGGAAATTGGTTGATATATCTAAAGGTTAATACGTTGTAGTGGTTGGACCAATTTTGTATTACTATTATTGTTATTATAATTATTTGTTCTACTCCAGTGAAGAAAATTGTAGATTCTTAATTTTACTTACCTTGCAAGAAGTTGGAACAAGATGCATTATTTAGAAAGTAACAATAACAGTGACCTAATCAACCAAAAATTAAGTTATGTCCAAAGGTGTGCTCGGAGTCGCCAGGTGATCTCGGAGTGTTAGATTAGGTTGAAGGTGTTTATGTAAGATTGTACCCTGGGATCTCCAACTGACATTAATGGATACTCAACATTGCCTAAAAAAAACACCGATGTTTACTTAATGTAAAGGTGTAAGTTCATTGGTTGAAGTTGCTGAGGAGTTAATTTCAAATGTTGGCTGCTGTGTTGGAATCTTTTTAAGGCTTTTGGGCACAGGTAGTGGGAGGACAAATTTAATACCCACTAACTAGTTTTCAGCAGTAATGTAACCTGCCTGGTGGTTGTAAGGTGTTGGAGAGGTATTTTGGCAAGTCAAGAGTTAAAGACATGTTAAGTTGTTGTTTTTTAAGGAAACTCCTTCACTGAAAAAAAGTAGAATCTTGGTTACAAATGTGACCTTTTTAAAACTGTTGTTTAAGTACAGGTCAAAATTTATGTGCTAATAAATTAATTAGATTGTTCTTCTCAAAAGGCTACCTTGTGATTAACTTATTTTTGATAGTTATTGGAAACCTAATTCTCATTTGTTTTGAAGTTTATTCGTAACACAGAAGGCCTCCTTGTATTGTTTATATGAAATGTTGAAGTTTTGCCAAATCCAGTTTGCTTGCCCTCTATTTCCTAACTGGTGTCACTTATAGTTGGGAGTTTTGTGATCTTTTATTTATTTAATTTATTACTTTTTTATTATTACCATTTTTTTTTTTGGGGGGGGTAATTTTGAACCTTTTTATAATCTTTATTTTAGGATACTCTTTGGTAATTCTGTTTGATTTTTCTATTGGTACATGTTTGTTTCTGTGTGTGTGTGTGTGTGTGTGTGTGTATTATATATATATATATATATATATATATATATATATATATATATATATATATATATATATATATATATATATGAATGTGTGCCTTCATCATAGCTTTCAAGTGGTTATACAATGGCATTTGATCTGTATAAGTAGCCTGAGATATATGCAGATTAGGTGAGATTCTGTAAGCAGTGCTACCAGTCCTGTTACATAACCTTGCTTCTCTGATATCATTGATATCCTGTAAGCATTGGTGCCAGTTGCCTTTAGGTTACTGTATATTAGTAAATTACAATCCTAAACTGATGTTATTTGTTCTATTTTCAAGAGAGTGCTGGTCAAGAGCAAAGAAATGGAGAATATATATATATATATATATATATATATATATATATATATATATATATATATATATATATATATATATATATATATATATGTATATGTATGTATGTATGTATGTAAATAGGGATAACTGAAATACCAAACATTTTTGGCTGTCAACTCCATTATGTTGAATATGTTAATCTCCTTAGACTGTCTTTATTATTGTAACTCAAGGTCACCTTTTTTGTCTATGTTTACTGATTTTTGTTCTCTTTACATATTTTGATTGTTTATAAGATCTATTGAGATGCATTTCTCCTTTTCTTTCATATTTTATTTAAATCAACATTTAAAAGATTAAACCAATATAATCGAGTATGCAAGACATATTTTGTGGAATAAAGGAAAGGGGTCTCAAAGCAAAATAACTTGAAAAAAATAGATTGCTTGAAACGGTGGGACTGAGAAAGAGTTGTCTCCACTATATGTTTCAGAAGGGAGGGCAAAAGATCAAGCAAGAGCAATAGCATGATTAATTGAAATTAGGCCAAAGGTTAGATAAAGGCAATGCAATCCTTTAATCAGGCATGGCGTGTGGTTTGATTGTCAGGCATTTTGCGGGTCCGTCTTACAACTATATATATATATATATATATATATATATATATATATATATATATATATATATATATATATATATATATATATATATATATATATATATATATACATATATATACTATATAAATTATAGATAGAAAGATAGATAGACTTTTTATATATAAACATTTACTATTGTTTATACTATTCTTTATTTTTTTTCTTGTTATCGCTCGGGGGAACACAGTTGGTGGAGGTCAAGTGTTGAGTGGAATCTTCGGTTTAGAAAGTGCAAAGTCACACCAGGCGAGAGTTGGGATCCATGCGAATTATGTCATTAATATGCAAACGAGGGATCGAAATCACCACTAAACCCTTGTATAAGATAACACGCAGTCACTGCTGAATTGACACATTAAGTAGACAGAACAGTGGAGGTAGTAGGCTTGGCACTGTACAGTAACTGTCATGTTGACGAGTTTATTTAAACTGAGTGCACATCAAAGCAGGTGGACAATGTACCATGAGAGGCAGCAGCGTCTTCCAAGACTGGCTAGCCCGGGCAGCAGGTGGCTTGGGAGGGCTTGGGCTGAGGGCAGAGTGGGGATGGAGCTGATGGGTGGGTATTGGGTTGGCAGGGGGGCGGGGTGGGTAGTGGGATGGCATGGGGGATGGAACTGGTTGGTTGGTAGTGGGTGGACCAGGGGGAAGGGAACTGGTTGGTGGGTAGTGGGTGGGCTCGGGTAGGATGGGGTGTTACTGGTGACCTCCGAGTGGCCTTGCTGCAGGCTTAAAGGGCGAACACGAGAGACATTTGTTTGTAATAGTTTTGTCCCGGGTTGCGAGAAGGCCCGGGAGAAACTGGAGTGAGTCACCCAGGCGATGTCGAGGCCGCGTGTGGCGTGTCGTCGCGGCGTCTTAGCTTGGGAGGTGATTCCCCCCTTGCACATGCAAACGAATCAAGAGAAGGAGTTACTGTAGCAGTTGATCTAAATATATTTTATATACACGTGTAGTATGCGGCGTGTTTGTCTATTTTGAGACTTTCGTTGTGTTTTAATGTGTTTGTGTTTTGTTCCTAGGTTAATCTCGAACCCCAAGAAAGTAAAGTGATTTAGTTCTCGCACAAGAGTGTATGTGATACTCCGAGGCCGCTGGTGCTTCTTGGATTTGATAAAGACGCACAACACGGGTGCTTCCATAAACACCACCACGCAGCAAGTGTGGGCTTGTGGGTGGTGTTAACACGACTCTCCACACCGAGGAATATTGAATTCGAGTGCGAGTGGGGTGCGAGCTAACGCAGCACTCGGAAAAAAGAAGGGAAGGGTGTGAGGAACACGAAATCTTGTGATATTTTTGCGAGCGAGTGAAGTCCACACAAACCGCCATTCAAGATGATGGCGGACGGTCAGCTGATCGGTGACGGGTCGTGGGAGCTGCACGTCACCGTGACCGACTTGCAGGTGGAGCGGATCCTGAGGGTGAAGAGCGACCTCCACATCGGCGGAGTCATGCTCCGGCTCGTCGAGGAGCTGGGTGAGTGTTTGTCTGTGTTGTTCCTTGGAGTGCGGATGCGATCTTCGTATGAAGACTGGTGTACGCATAGGCCTGCTAGCCATACTTGTACGTATACGTATATATATATATATATATATATATATATATATATATATATATATATATATATATATATATATATATATATATATATATATATATTATATATATATATATATATATATATATATAAAATAATATATATATATATATATATATATATAATATATATATATATATATATATATATATATATATATATAATTCACACACCACACGTGTGTGTGTGCATATATACATATATACTCATATACATATATACGTATTAAACATATACACATACATACATATACATATCTCCATACATGCATATATATGCATGCATGTATTTATGTATATGTGTGTATGTATGTAGGTATCTATATAATATACATGAATTTATATATTTATATATATTTATGTATATATACTATATATACAATATATATATATATATATATATATATATATATATATATATATATATATATATATATATATATATATAACACACACACACACACACACACACACACACACACACACACACACACACACACACACACACACACACACACACCACACACACACACACACATATATATTATATATATATATATATATATATATATATATATATATATATATATATATATATATATGACATATATATGTGTGTGTGTGTGTGTGTGTATGTGTATGTGTATGTATTTTTATGTATATATGTATAATATGTATGTATATAGATATATATGTGTATGTGTGTATGTATGTATGTATATGTATTAAAATTGGTATATATATGTATTTGTATACATATATATATATATATATATATATATATATATATATATATATATATATATATATATATGTATATATATTTATACAACATACATACATACATACATATATACATACATATACATACCTGAAGATGGAATCCAGGTAGATTTCTAAACTTGTCTCAATAAATCTAGTTTGTTCATAGTGGGTTTTTCTGCCTTAGTATCAACACGGTAGCGTGTTATACCATTCATACACACACACACACACGCGCGCGCGCGCGCGTGTGTATGTGTGCGCATGTATGTATGTATGTATAAATAAAGAACTAGACAGTTAAAACAGCTTTCCTGAGACCTTCTTCACCCGGCCGCCCTCGCCGCCAAGGGCGATCGTGTACTGAGATGCATTAGCTGCCCTTCCCTCCGGGGTCGTAGTGGACGTAGGCCTCGGAAGCGCAGCCGAACCCGGGCAGCGCGGGCAGGCGTTGTCCCGTTCCTTTTAGGGTCCTGCGGCATCCAGCGTACGGTCTTGTGTCGCCCACGCGGCCCAGGTGATCGCCGCGGACGCCTAAAAAAGGAGCAGTGCTATTCTTGACCACATTTGCACGTTGGGTGTAGAACGGCCGGAGGGAGGTGCCCTTGGGACTGTCGGGGCGAATGATGATTCTGCGTGACAGGTTGCCCGCCGCCGGCGAACGCCTTGCGGGGTTACTCTTGCTGCGTTCGAACTCCTTGTCTTGCTCGTCCAGACAACTTGTCAGGACCAGCAGGAGAACCGCGTTCGAAACCTCCGAGGTCTTCAGTGCCCACAATGTAACCAGTTCAGAAGCAAACATTCACTATCTTATCACATCGGGGTCTTTATTTACACGCTGCGTAGGTTTTGTAACTTCTTGAATGCACAGATATCAAGTGACAAACACAAAAATATCCTTTGGTAATAAAGGGCCCAAAAATTACCTATCAATATCTAATGCTTGCCTGCAGCTGTCATTGTTTACATACAATTGCTGTTGTAACGTCGTCTCGTCCTGCTGGCCCGGCTGCGAACCAGGGCGAGATGGACGAGATGGACAACTTGTCCAGGACGCGAAAATAGGGTCCCGAACGGTCGAACATCTTGTCCATCTTGTTGGGCGAGGAGTTCCTTCAGACCCCGGGCTGTCTGTCTGTCTGCATGTCCATATTCTTTGCTTTTTCTTTCATTTGTCTATGGCTTTCTTATATTAATCTGTCTATATATCAATAAATCTATCTATCTGTTTATCTGTTCGTTTAAATATGCATACGTCCGTAGAAATATATGTATGTGTGTGTGTGTGTGTGTGTGTGTGTGTGTGTGTGTGTGTGTGTGTGTGTCTGTGTGTGTGTGCGCGCGCGTATGCGCGCACGTACATATGTGTAAGAGAGAGAGAGAGAGAGAGAGAGAGAGAGAGAGAGAGAGAGAGAGAGAGAGAGAGAGAGAGAGAGAGAGAGAGAGAGAGAGAGAGAAGGGGGGGGGAAGAGGGAAAGGGAAGCGGAGACGCAAGACGTAGAACAACACAGCTAGAAATTGATGGCCAATATACAAACGCAACTATCGCCCGTGGGCCTCCTCGCCACTTGACGCAGCGCCGCCCATTATGCTCTCAGGCCGCGGGTGTTTGTCCAGCGCGTCGGCATGGCGAGAGGAGAGCAAAGGTGACGCCAGTGGAGTCCGCGAGAGGGTCGTGATTTTGTTGGCCACGTCAGGCCCGTCTAGACCGTTGCCGCTCATGGCTTTTTGCACCGTTGCTATTTCTATGGTTGGGGAAAGGAGGGTGAGGGGATGCGGCAGAGAAAGAGAAGGGGGGGGGGAGGCAGAAAGTTTCTGAATGTTTTTGTGGGACTTTCGTGTGTGTGTTAGAGAGAGAGAGAGAGAGAGAGAGAGAGAGAGAGAGAGAGAGAGAGAGAGAGAGAGAGAGAGAGAGAGAGAGAGAGAATCGCTTTACCAACATTGTTGAGAAGGGGTGGCACACATCCCACAACGCTACCGAGTGCCATGACCAAAAGTCAGGCCGCGGAGTCAACGCCTCTTCCCCCCCCCCCCTCTCTCTCTCTCTCTCTCTCTCTCTCTCTCTCTCTCTCTCTCTCTCTCTCTCTCTCTCTCTCTCTCTCTCACTCACTCACTCACTCACTCACTCACTCACTGTTTCTCGCTCTCTTTTTTTCCTCTCCTTCCTCCTTTCCACTTTTATCTTCATTTCATAACCCTGGCAACCTTCTCCGTCTCCCGTTTTCCCCCCTCTCTCCTCTCCTTTCCTCTTTCCTTTCTCTCCTCTCCTTTCCTCTTTCCTTTCTCTCCTCTCCTTTCCTCTTTCCTTTCTCTCCTCTCCTTTCCCCCTTTCCTTCCTCCTCTCCCGATCCCCTCTTACCCCTTCCCTTTCCCTTACCCCTTCCCAATCTCCCCAACTCCCTCTCGATTCCCCTTTCCTCCCACATATAGGAAGTGATCTGCATTCATTATTCAGTTATTCGAGAGAAAGGCAAGCGAGGCCCACCAGACGCGCTTTACTTGGGGTTGGGCAAGGGGTATGGGGTATGGGAGGTTGGGCAAGGGGTATGGGGTATGGAAGGTTGGGCAAGGGGTATGGGGTATGGAAGGTTGGGCAAGGGGTACGGGGTATAGGTGGTTGGGGAAGGGCTATGGGCTATGTGGGCTGCGGCTCTCTTATGTGACGAGCGTGGGTGATGGCGGGGAGATGGGTAGGCCTAAGGCCTTGGGAAGGATCAGAATGGCGCAAGGCAGCGAGGGGGATGTTTAGGTATTATTTATCTTTGTGTATCTTTATATATCTGTGTATTTGTCAAGCACGTATACGTGCACATGTACGCACATAAATACACTTGCTCACTCACTCACTCACACACACTCTCACAGACATTCACTAACACATGTGCCAACACATATATATATACATCTATTCAACATTAAAAATATATGTATCCATTTGCATCTATTTATGTTTTATGTCATATCAGTTAGCCTTCTTCTCCATCTACGTGTTTATCTCCGTCTATCTTTGCCTGATTGACTTTCAGAGTGCCATGGAAAGAGGGCAAGACATGCGCACTGCGGGCACTGTCACTCCTAGCCGGCGACAGTG
>NC_051422.1:9892201-9898561 GCF_015228065.2 Penaeus monodon
CTTCTCCTCCCCCTCCTCCCCCTACCTCTCCCCTCCCCTCCTCCCCGCTTCCCTATATATCCCCCTCTTCATCCTCCATAGCCTCCTCTTCCTCCACTTCCACTTCCTTCCCCTCCTCCTCAGCCACCGTATCTACCCCCCCCCCCCCGTGCAAACCCCACTCCTACATTCCTTGCTCCCCTCCTCCTTCAGCTCAGTGCCTCCAACCCACCATCCCCGCTTCCCTCATCCCCCATCCCCCGTTCCTCTTCCTCCTAGGCATCGGGCATAATTAGCATGTCTCTCATAATCACCTCATACCCCCTACCACCCTACCTCTACCGTTACACCCCCACCCCCCCGTAACACTCTCCCACCCCAGTACACTCCCCCTTTCCCCCTCCTCCCTACCCTCTCCCCCTTCCCGTCACATCCTCATCCCAGATCCTCGAATTAGGACTGCAGGTTCTCACGGTCAATCCGCCATCGTTAGCGTCTGCAGCGTGGTTTGTGCGATGCAGTCATATTGGTGTCTGTGGAGCCGTGTCTGTCTGTAGTCCTCTTTTTGTCTTAGTCTCTGTGTGTCTGTCGCTGTCGACGTGTTCGTCTCTGTATCTGTCTAAATGGCTGTGGGTTTCCTCTGTGTATCTTCGCAGCTGTCTGTCCATGTGTCTATGTATTTATCTATGCCTGTCAGTTTATGTATGTACCTATCTTTATGTCTGCATATCTGTGTGTCTGTCTTGATGTTTGTCTGTCTGTATGTCACTGTTTGTGTGTGTGTGTGTGTGTGTGTGTCTGTCCATCTCGTGCGTGCCCCGCCATCACCTTGGCCTTCGCAGCGAAACAGCTGGCGCGCTCCGACCGCATCCCCGGCGCCGTGTCCTTTGCTGGTGTAATGAGCCTGCAACAGCGCGGCGCCTTTTGCTTTTTGTTTGGCTCTTCCTTCTTATGTTCGTTCCATTTCCTTTGTCTTCCGCCATTGTTTTTTGTTTGGCGCGTTCCGTCCTGTGCATTAATGTCTTAATTTTTATGCATTACTGCATTTTATGTTTATGCCCTGAAGTCTCATCTCTTAATGTATTAATGCCCTTTTTATGCATTAATGTCTATTTTTAGGCATTGTGGTCTTTGTGTTTGTTTCGTTTCTTTTCCTCGTTGTGTCATGTCCGTTTTATATCTTCCTCTTGCTCGTCCGTCTCCTCCCACTATTCTTCCTCTCGGTCGCAACAAACAAAACAAAAAATAAACATATAAAAACAGCAACAATATCAGCTATAGCAACAGCCAAAAACAACAATGTAAATA
This sequence comes from Penaeus monodon, assembly GCF_015228065.2. Classification (NCBI taxonomy): domain Eukaryota; kingdom Metazoa; phylum Arthropoda; class Malacostraca; order Decapoda; family Penaeidae; genus Penaeus; species Penaeus monodon. The sequence continues at coordinate 9,893,489 of NC_051422.1, forward strand.
TCAGCATCGTCGTTATCATCATCAGCCTCTTTCTTTCCTACTTTTTTCCCCTTATCCGATTTTATCATCTATTCTTCCTGGAACTACAGTCTCTTCCCATAACATCATCACTTCCTCCCCTCCCCTCCCCCCTCCCCTCCTCCCCCCTCTCCCCCTCCCCTCCCCTCCTCCCCTCTCCCCCTCTCTCTCCTCCCCTCTCCCCCGTATCTCCTTCCCTATCCCCCCTCTCTCCTCCCCTCTCCCCCCTCTCTCCTCCCCTCTCCTCTCCTCTCCTGTCCGTGCGACATTCTGCAATCAGGAATGTAAACCGGGTTTTGTTTACGTGCGTGTATCGTCAATGCACCTGCACGTACCGGTGTGACGCCCTTCTCCCCCCCTCCCCCATCTCTCTCTCTCTCTCTCTCTCTCTCTCTCTCTCTCTCTCTCTCTCTCTCTCTCTCTCTCTCTCTCTCTCTCTCTCTCTCTCTCTCTCTCTCTCTCGTCCTCTCTCGTCCTCTCTCGTCCTGTTTCTCTTCCTCTCCCTCTCCTTCCCCTCTCCTCCCCTGTCCTCCTCTCCCTTCCCCCTCCCTCTTTCTCTCCTCTCTTCTCCCTCCCCCTCACCCTAACCCCCATATCTCTCACCCTCTTACCCTTTCGCTCCGTCACTCCATTCCACTTTTCCTCTCTCTTGCTCTCTTCCTTCCTCCCTCCCTCCCTCCCTCCCTCCCTCCCCCCTCCCTCCCCTCCCTCCCTCCCCATCTCCCCATCCTCTCCCTCCCTCCCTCTTCCCCCTCCCCCCTCCCTCCCGTTCCCTCGCAAGATTGAGCGGGCTAAGGGATGCCGCGGCACGACTCAGGTGTTACTGTCTCTTGTGTCGTTGAAGGAAATAGGGAGAAGGAAGTGAGAGAGAGAGAGAGAGAGAGAGAGAGAGAGAGAGAGAGAGAGAGAGAGAGTAGAAGAAAAGCAAAGGGAAAGAGGAAGTTGGAATTAGAATAATCATATATGACATCATATATGTCACAGCACCCCCACATTTTCTCTCTTCCTTCCTGCCTCCCTCACTCACTTATTCTTTCCCTTTTCCTACGTCTTTCTTTCTTCTTTATCCACTTCCTCCCCTCTTCATTGCTTCATCTCTTGCTTCCTTTTCTTCTTCCGACTCTGCCCCCCCTCAACTCTCTCCATCTCCTAGCGCCCGAATGTAGCTTACTGTGAGGGGGAGACGAGGAATGGGGAGGGAAAGAGACGAGGGAGAGTGAGGGAAGAAGAACGAGGAAATGGGAGTGTGAGAGGGAAAAGGGCGAAGAAGGGTGTTAAAGGACAAGGGAGGTGGATGGGGCAGGGAATATGGCGGTGAGTAGGAAATGAAGTAGAAGGGAAAGAGAAAAGCATAAGCCAAGGAAGAGAGGAAGAGGACGATGAAAAGGAAGAGGAAAGGAGAGGGAAGAAGACGGAGGTGAATGGAGAAGTGGGAGTTACAGGCGGAGGAAGAAAGGGGGTCGCAGCGTAGTTCATATAAGGATTTCGTCCTGCTTCCTACCCTGGCCGAGCACCGGGGAATGTGCAGGATGTAGGGCGGTGCGGGGAGGATGGCGGCGACACGGAGGAATGTATCAATGGCGAAAGGAGGAACAAGAAATGCAAACAGGAAGTAGAAAAATAGAAAATAAAAATAAATAAATAGAAATAAACATGAATGGCTGCGTTGGGCACGGCACAGTCACGGCGGAATGTGTGAATGCGGTTATTTTGGCGATCAATGGTGTTATTTGGTGGGCTGTCATCTTTTTGTTATTATTGTTATTATCATTTCAGTGCCCCAGTTTACCGTATGGTGTGTTTTTCATCCTTATTGCCCGTATCTTATTTCATGCGTTTCTGTTCTTCCTCTGTTTTTTTAATCGGATCTTCCTTATTTTACTCCTCCGTATACGCTTATTTTCGCTCACTTATCGTTTTGCTTCCTTTTCTCTTCCTTTCTTTTCTCCTCTCCTTCCTGTTTTTCCTCCTTTTTCTATTTTTCTCCTTTTCTTCCTCCTCCTCCTCCTCCTCCTCCTCCTCCTCCTCCTCCTCCTCCTCCTCCTCCTCCTCCTCCTCCTCCTCCTCCTCCTCCTCCTCCTCCTCCTCTTCTCTTCCTCCTTCTCTTCCTCTTCCTCCTTCTCTTCCTCTTCCTCTTCCTCCTTCTCCTTCTCCTTCTTCTCCTTCTCCTTCTCCTTCTCCTTCTCCTTCTCCTCCTCCTCCTCCTCCTCCTCCTCCTCCTCCTCCTCCTCCTCCTCCTCCTCCTCCTCCTTTCTCCTCCTCCTCCTCCTCCTCCTCCTCCTCCTCCTTCTCCTTTTTCTCCTCCTCCTCCTCCTCCTCTGCATTGTAGCTCCCCCTTCATCGCCGGCGGTGCGACATTGCAAGGTGGTGAGGCAGAAGGTGGCGGAACAGGTGCGGCAGGTGAGCGGCGAGCGACGAGGGGACAGATGTGGCGGCGGGGCGAGGGGACTCCTGACCATAGATGGAGTGTAGATGCGCTATCAAGATCTCGGGTGGGAAGTAAGGGGGTGAGGGAGGCAGGGAGGATAGGGAGATGAGGTGGGAAGGGGGAAGGGGGAATGGGGAGGTGAAGGCGTGGGAAGGGAGGGAGGAGTTAGAGAGGGATGGGGGTAGGGAGGAGGCTGGGAGGGCTGAATTTTTTGAGAGGTGTAAGAGGGAGGGCGGGCAGTGAATGTCCCGTATCGATGTACTTTAAAAGAGAAGAAGGGAAGAGTTTGAAGAAGAAGAAGAAACTGAGAAAAAAAAAGTAGAAGGAGAAAGTTTAAAAGAGGAAATAGACAAGGGGAAAAAGAGAGAAGGTAGGAAGAGAAATAAAAGAAGAGGAGAAGAGAGAGACCACGCCCTCTGCCAGGTGTGCATGTATTCACATACGAGCGCCCTTCGCATCCTTCGTCCCAAAGGTATTAGACGCGGTCCTCCAGTAGGGGCGGGGACGCGGGGTGAGGGAGGGGGGTCGGCGAAAGGGAAGAGAAAGCAGCGCATGATGAATAACTTGTGAACACGATGGTAATGTTCATGCTGGGCGAAAGGGAAAGGTGAAGTTGGAGGAAGGGAGGGAAAGGGAATGTGCATTACGGGAATAGGGAAGAGAAAGAGGGAAGGAAGGTGGAAGAGGAAGGCGGAGAGTAGAGAAGGATTGAGTAAGTGAGTGAGTTGGAGAAAGAGGAAGCAATAGAGAGTGAGATAGTGAGGGGGAGAGTATATGGAGGGAGGGAGGGGATGGGCTGAATTGAGGGCGTGGTAGGCTTGACTTTTATCATGATTAAGTGACTTCGAAACAGTGGTTTGACACGTACAAGCCTAAATTGAATTAGAATTGAAAATTACGTTTATTGTCTAAAGGACATGAAATGGGCGTGGTTGACTTTACGACCTTTTCCACCGTAATGAGGAAAAATTGAGTCTTGTTTATTTACATATTCGTATAATCTAATCGCTGCTGGCGTTTAAGAAATACAGATGTCCTTGCAAGTTCACATGCGAGATGTTTTTTTTTTTTTTTTTTTGGTAAGATTGTGTTTATTTGTTTTACTAGACTGAGAAAGAGCTTCGGCTGCTCTTTATCTCTTGAGTGCAAGTGTAGAGTGTGTAAGTTGAGTGACCGAGATACCGAAACAATGTGACCGTGAGAAAGTCCTAGTTCATCGAGTTCGAAGGGAGGGATAAGGCGAGGTGCGCGTTCATGGCAGACCAGACCGGACCGTTCTTTTGCACGCAGGACCATAGCCCACTGAATAACGAGTGAATAAAAAAAACGAATGAGATGAAATACTCGCCTTCTGTTTTGAGTGACTTACGGCCCCGGACCCAGAACCGTTTCCCCGCAGGCACAAACCTTAAACGAATGAATGTATAACGAGTGAATAAAGCGAATGAAATTGAATAACGGAGGAGCCCGTGTGAGTGGCTAGTGTGAGTGGATGGTGTTGCCACCCGGACCGCCGTGCCTGCCAGCTCGCTCGCTCGTTAGTTCGTCCGCCGCGCACGTCGCGGCGGATCGTCATTTGCTTGCTTCGAGTGGCCTTGCCGGGCCGGCCGGTTGCAGGCGTGATCTGGGGAGATTGTAGGCCTAAGTGCGGGCTTGTGTTTGCTGTTGATGTTGTTTTTCTTTGATCTTTGTTATGTTGGAATGTTATTTTTGTGGTTATTATTAATAGGCTCTTATTATTAATAATATTATTAGGATGTTATTATTATTATTATTATTATTATTATTATTATTATTATTATTATTATTATATAATCATTATTGGTAGTAGAAGTAGTTGCTGTAATAGTATATTGTTTTTGTTATCATCATCAATATCATTGTTGTCGTCGTTGTTGTTATTATCATTATTATTATTATTATTATTATTATTATTATTATTATTATTATTATCATTATTATTATTTTCATCGTTATTGTTATCATTATCATATTTTTAAAGATTATTTTTTATCATTAATCATTATCACTGCAGCTAGTATGAAATTCATTTATTTTCGCTTCAGTTACTGTTCTTGTTATTGTTGAACTCACTTCTTTTTTGTATTATGACTAGTTCTGTATCAGGTTTTATTATTATACATATTAATATACTTAACATTGTTATCATTGCTTTGCGTTTATTTGTTAGCTTGACCGTTTGTGTATATATTTGCGTGTGCAGAGGGGGTGGGGATCTTGAGTGTTTATTACATCCCAGTTTGGTGTGTGTGTGTGTGTGTGTGTGTGTGTGTGTGTGTGTGTGTGTGTGTGTGTGTGTGTGTGTGTGTGTGTGTGTGTGTGTGTGTGTGTGTGAGCCAGTGACAGAACGTGCGTGCGTGAATCTTTGTATGCCAGCGATAACTATGAGCGAGTCAATATATGGCCAGCACTTGAGCGGGACATATTAAGTGTAATGACCCTCAAGTTCTCCAGGTGGCCCTCGGTCGCACCACACTCCCCTTGAGCGGCGCTGTGGTGACGGGCGGGGGGGGGGGGGTGAGGAGCTCGGTGTGATGTACAGGGCGAGGGCGAAGGCGAATTAATTGATTATTTAAGGGTGAAAGTTCAAGAGAAAGAATGGGGGG
>NC_051422.1:9898661-9905740 GCF_015228065.2 Penaeus monodon
CCCCCCCCCTCCCCCTTCCCCCCCCCCGTAGAGCGCTGCAGGGGGTTGGTGTCCTGAGGATCGTGATTATGTCGGGCGTTCACTCCTCCTGAAGGCGTGGGTGGAGGAGGGATGGCCAAGGGTAAAGGGAGAGGGGGAGAGGAGTAAAATTACAAGGTTGCAGCAACACATTTAGATGATGAGGGTGATAGTAAAGAAGATGAAATGTGTGGTGGTGAGGGCGATTTTAACAACGACGGGGGAAAAAATTTACATTCTTTATAATAAAACTCGCTAATACATCAGTAAAAACAGGACTAACTTAATGCTACGGGCGGGTGGACTGTGGATGAACACAAGGGCACAAGGAGAAGAGAAGAGAGGAGAGAAGGAGGGAAGAGAAGAGAAAGGGAGAGGAAAAAGGGGAGGGAAAAGAGAGGAGAGAAGCCGAGCGGTGAGGGGAGGAGAAGGAGAGAGGGAAAAGGGATGGATGATGATAGGAGAGGAGAGAAGAAGAGAGGAAAGAGAGGGGAGAGGCGGAGGGGAGAGGAGAAGAGACGGTAAATGAAGGCACGACCCCCTTACGCACACGCGGACCTAGGCCAGCCGCACACCTGCATGGGGAATAACATGGCAACTGACAGCTATCACCTGCTCGTCCAGAGGGTCGTGAGGATTGCAGCCAATTACGCCGTCCGTGATATGTTACCTTACCCCGCTGGATGGGAGGGGAGGGGCAGTCTCGCGCTCTCCGTCTGTCTGTCATTATTTATCTGTTTATCTTTCTATCGATATCTAAAATGTGTGTGTGTGTGTGTGTGTGTGTGTGTGTGTGTGTGTGTGTGTGTGTGTGTGTGTGTGTGTGTGTGTGTGTGTGTGTGTGTGTGTGTGTGTGTGTGTGTGTGTTTGCGTGTACTTGGGCGTGTGTGTTTTGTATGTCAAAAACTAGGACGTCGTTGATAAGGAAAACAAATTGGAAATGTGAATACCATTAACATATTCGTGTGTTTGTTTGTTTCTTAAGATACCTAATTTTGGCTCGTTATTTCTATGCTGCTTTCAGGTTGTTTTGATTTGACGATGTTTACTTTTGCTGTCGTGTCGAGCAAATACGCATAGTAGGTGAAGGGAAAGGGGGAGGGTGGGGAGGGGTGCCGTGACCTTGACTTCAAGGGATTTAGAAAGAGGGGAGAAGAGGGTGAGAGAGGATGAATATAAGAGGGGAGATGATTGGAGGAATTGGTGACTAGAGAGAGAATGAGAGAGAGAGAGAGAGAGAGAAGAAAAAGAAGAGTGAGAGAGAGAGAGAGAGAGAGAGAGAGAGAGAGAGAGAGAGAGAGAGAGAGAGAGAGAGAGAGAGAGAGAGAGAGAGAGAGAGAGAGAGAGAGAGAGAGAGAGAGAGAGAGAGAGAGAGAGAGAGAGAAATTTAATCCCAAACAAGCAAGTGGGCGAACAGCAGCCATGTTTGTTTGCATTGGTTTACCCTCCCTCCCCCATCCTCCTTCCCCGCCCCTCTCAGTGGTGGTGAGAGGATTAAGTAATGGCGAGGATGTACTTTGCAAGGGGAAACGGGCGGGGCACTGTAGGCGTCCTCCTTTCCCCCCATCCCCTCTTCTCCCATCCCCTCTCCCCCCTTTCTCTCTCTCTCCTCTCTCTCTCTCTCTCTCTCTCTCTCTCTCTCTCCCTCTCACTCTCTCTTTTTTTTCTCTCTCTCTCTCTCTCTCTCTCTCTCTCTCTCTCTCTCTCTCTCTCTCTCTCTCTCATCTTTCTCTCTCTCTCTCTCTCTCTCTCTCTCTCTCTCTCTCTCTCTCTCACTCCTCTCTCTCTCTCTCTCTCTCTCTCTCTCTCTTCTCTCTCTCTCCCTCCCTCCTCCTTCTCTCCTCTCTCTCTCCCTCCCTCCCCCCTCCCTCCCCCTCCTCCCTCCCTCCTCCCCCTCCCCCTCCCCCCCCCCCCTCCCCCCCTCTCATTCACCTTCCTGTCCCACACACACCCCTCCATCTCCCTCTCCTTCCCCTCCCTCGTTCTTTAACCCCGAGATCCGAGAACACAGACCCTTTCTATCGAAAAGCTTTCATGTGCCAGGATAGATTATCCCGTGATGTAAACTGGGGAGGTTAAATCACTCGCTCGATTTTTTATGATGTTGATTTCATGCATGTTTATGCGTCGTTGTCAGCCGATGTAGTTGATGGCGAGGGCTCTTGCAGTGTCGCCGCCATCGTCACTATCCTCATGATCATTGCAAAGCCCATGTGACCACCAGCGCTGTCTCTGCCTACGCGTTGGCCACGAGACGGGGAAGATTGTGGGTAATTCATGGGCTTCGGTGTAAGAGGCTATGGATGCCTCTGAGCAGGACTGGTTGGCAGTGATAGTGTTTCTTCTGTTTTATCATTCTTTCCTCTTCCTTTGATTCTTCTTCCTCCTCCACCATATCATCATCATCATTTTTATTGTGCCTCTTGATTCTTTTCCTCCTCCACTTTCATCTTCTCCTGCTCTCCTCTTCTCTCCTCCTCCTCCTCCTCCTCCTCCTCCTCCCCCCCCTCTTTTCCTACCTACCTACCTATCTCCCTCCCTCCCTCCCTCCCTCCCTCCCTCCCTCCCTCCCTTCCTCCCTACCTCCCTCTCTCCCTCCTTCCTTCCTCCCCTCTTTCTCCTCTTCCTCCTCCCCCTCCTCATCCTTCTCCTTCTTCTCCTTCCCCCTCCTCCACCCTTCTCTTTCTTCCCTTCCTCTGTTTATTTCTGTTTCTTCATCCTAAAATTCACCGCATCAGCACATCGCGACAGAGAAATCCTTCATGCCTCAGAGCGTCAGCGCCGTCAGCGACTTCTCCACCTGTCTCAGTAATGAAGTACAGGTTAATTAATGCCTCGCTCTCGTTTAGGCCCAATTTTATTAATGTTGTTGTTGTTGTTGTAGTTGTTTCATCATCATTATTGTTATCATCATCGTCGTCATCATCATCATCATCATCATCATCATCATCATCATCATCATCATCATCATCATCATCATCATCATCATCATCATCATCATCATCATCATCATCATCATCATCATCATTTGTGTGTGTGTGTGTGTGTGTGTGTGTGTGCGCGCGCGCACCGCTCAATTAGACTTGTGCTCCCGGCGAATAACGACTGGATATCAGTTTATGACTTAGGTCGTGGGGGGGGGGGGGAGTAAAGGTGGAGGTGAGAGTGGAGGGGGTCGTGGGGGTGTAGGGCTGTGGGGGGTAGGGGGTAGGAGAAAGGGAGGGAATAGCAGGGGTAGAGAGAGGGTTGGGCAAGAAATGGGATTGAGTGAAGGGGTGGAGGTTGTGGTGGCGGTGGAGAAGGTGGATTGGGGGTGGAAGGGGTAGTGGGTGAGGTTGAGTAGCGGCGAAAGGGGTTAGGGTTTGAGGAGGAGAAAGTTTGAAGGAGTGTGGGACAGGGGGAGAGACGCTGCTAAAATTACGACATAAACGAACGAAAAAGAGAAAGAAGAAACGGAAGAAATAAAAAAATGTAGAAAGTAGAACTAGAAGAAATGGAAGAGTGAAAAGAATGGAAGAAGGTAGACAATTTGCAAGAAAGTTTTTGAGTACCCAAGTGAAGAAACGGACGAGAAAAAGAGAAACGAAAGCGGAGGCGAAGAGAGGCGGTGCATTCGGCCGCGAGGAAGCGAGATGAAATGGAGAGACAGGAAATAGTCGAGAGAGGTGTCGGTGGGCGGGGAAGGGAGGGGGATGGGCGGGGAAGGGTGGGCGGGTGGGTGGGGATATGAGGAGGGGGAAGGGAAGGGAGGCGGGGGGAGGGGGGGCTTAAGCAGGCGTCTAGGACGTGGGTGATTTTGTAGTTGGGTTGATTCACTGAGAAAGAGGAGAAAGAAGAACGAGAAGGAGGGAAGGAGAAAATTAAGAGAATCGCTGACAGCGCATACGGAATAAGAAAGAGGCTGTAATAGTAAGAGGTGAAGGGGATAGAGAAGCATTAACTAAAACAATAAAAGAAATACAGTATTACAACAAACGGTAAATGAAAAATGTTGCAGAAAGCCCAAGAAAAGACAAAGTAGAAGAGAAGGAAAAAAAATCTCCCGGAAGTCAAAAAGAAATCGGAAATAGAGGGGTAACGAAGACGGACGAAGAAAAAGATCGCGAAGGCCGTCTTCGTGTGGCCTGGCGTCGGCGACCTTGAAACACACGCATCGGGCGGGTATTCTGGGAACGTGAATGAAACCTGCGCGTGAATGAAGGCGATTTAAGAATTGAGCTTGACGGTTTGAAGAGTGTTGTTGTTGTTGATGCTGATGTTGATGTTGATGTTGATGTTGCTGTTGTTTTTGTTGTTGGTGGTGGTGTTGTTGTTGATGGTGGTGGTGGTGATGGTGGTGGTGGTGATGGTGGTGGTGGTGGTGGTAGTGGTAGTAGTAGTAGTAGTAGGAATGATAATGGTAGCAGTAGTAAGAGTAGACGACTTGTTATAATGGTCATTAGTAGGAACGGCAGCAACAGTAGTAATAGTAGTAGCACTTATACCTCCGCCACCATAATCCTAATTGCCTTATCTTTCGAAATGATTATGAAGGTGATTTATTTAATGGTTGTTAATGGAAATGTGGTGCGGTTGGAGTGACCTTTTGTTTGTATTAATGGATTTTCAAATGGAGTTTGGACGCAAATGAGCCACCCTATTCCTCGTCTTCGTGTTTCCGTATGCCTGTTCCGCGCTCTCTTGTCTCTTTCTTCTCCTACTTCTTATTCTTATTCTTTTCCTACTACTCCCTTCTCTCTCTCTTCGTTCATTTCCATTCTCCCCCCCCCCCTCCCTTCTCTCTCTCTCTCTCTCTCTCTCTCTCTCTCTCTCTCTCTCTCTCTCTCTCTCTCTCTCTCTCTCTCTTTTCTTCTTCTTCTTCTTCGTTCTTTTCCTTTTCATCCTCTTCCTCCCTTCGCCTTACCCCCTTTCTTTCTCTTCCTCTATATCTGTCTGTCAGTCCGTCTGTATATCTCTCTCTCACTCACTCATCCGTTTCATAAATTCCTGTCGCAAGAGCCTCGGGAAGTGTCCCGGCGTAAAGGAGGTGAAGCAACGTGCGGTATGACGCATTCGCCGCGTAAGGTGAGGACACGGGCGGTCAGGGGCGGGCGAGGGGGGGGGGGGGGAAGGGAGGGGAAGAGGGGAGGTGAGAGGTGGAGAAGGGATGAAAGAGGGGAGATGGCAGGGAGGGGTGGGGGTTAGGGGGAGATGGGTGAGGAGTGGCAGAGGGTGACGGGGAGGAGAGTGAGGAGAGGGAGGGGGAGATGGGGAGCGGAGACGCGGAGGGGAGGAGGGGAAGGGTGAGGTGGCAGGGAGTGGAGAGAGTGGGGGGGAGGAGCAGAGACGGGCAGGGCCGGGCAGGGAGGGGCAGGGGAGTGATAGGATTGGGAAATCATGTAGGATCGGGGTTAAGGCTGTGGCAAGGAGGTGCAACAGCAGCAAAGGCAGCACCAGGAGAAGGAGGAGAAGGCGAAAGGCAGAGTGCGAAAGAGAGAGAAAGAGGAGAGAGAATAAGAAGAGGAATAATCTAGAACGTGAATGATAAAGATTGGAGATAACGACAGTGAACCGAGAAGAAAAATATAGTGTGGATACAAAAGAAATAAATAAAAGAGAGTGATAAGAGCATAGGAGGCGTGGCAGAAGGAGGTGAGGGGGGGGAGAGGGGAGAGGCGGGAGAGGTTAAGAGGTAACACTGAATGCTGTGATGTCACGGCACCCATCTCTTTGCCTTTCCTGGGCGGGCGATGACGGATCCTGTCAATGTGTCTTGTGTTTTAGGGTTTCTTGGGTCTCTCTCTTTCCCTTTCCCTTTCCCTTTCCCTTTCCCTTTCCCTCCATCCCTCCCTCTCCCTCCTTCCCCTCTCCCTATCACCTACCCCCTCTATACCCCCCTTCTCTCTCTCTCTCTCTCTCTCTCTCTCTCTCTCTCTCTCTCTCTCTCTCTCTCTCTCTCTCTCTCTCTCTCTCTCTCTCTCTCTCTCTCTCTCTCCATCTCCATCTCCATCTCCATCTCCATCTCTGCCCCCTCCCTCCCTCCCTCTTTTCCTCCATGTCTTTCTCTCTTTCCGTCCTTGCGCGTGTGCATGTGTGTGTCTGTCTATTTCCACTCTCCCCTCCCGATTCTTCTGGCCGCCCTTTGTCCCTTATCAGCGTCGGTGGGGAGAGTGAAACGCGCTGTATATATTATTACTCATACCCGTAAAAAGGAGGAGAGGAGCAGAAGAAAATTATAGAAGTAAAGAAGAAGAAGAAGAAAGAGAGAGAGAGAGAGAGAGAGAGAGAGAGAGAGAGAGAGAGAGAGAGAGAGAGAGAGAGAGAGAGAGAGAGAGAGAGAGAGAGAGGGTGGGGGGGATTCGGTGACAAGACAACGAAAAGGGACAATAAAGGGGTCACCAAGACAAATGCAAAAGTTAAAGATGGTTTAAAGTAAAGTAAATGGAAAGAGAGAAATGTTTATATATATATATATATATATATATATATATATATATATATAATATTATATATATATAGAGAGAGAGAGAGAGAGAGAGAGGGGGGGGGGGGGGAAAGAGAGGTCGACCGAATGTAGGTTGGAGGGCGGGGTCGGAGTAGTTTGTGTGTGTGTGTGTATGTGTATGTTTGTGTTTGTTTATTTGTCTGTGGTTGTTTGATTTTTTTCATACGTTTGCATGTGATTTATGTAATATATATGTGTGTGTATTGTGTGTAGAAGGAGGAGGAAAGGAAGTGAGATAGGGAGAGGAAGGGAGTGGGGGGGAGAAGAGGGTGTGTGTCTGTGCCTGTGCACATGTGTGTGGACTACCTGTGGTCTCTCACGTCTCCATAAGGGCATGTTGGTGGATCCGGACTCGTTACTCGTGGCCGGTTAGGGTTTGTGGTGTCCTGGTGGTGGTGGTGACGGTGTTGCGGTGATCGTGTGGTGTTATTATTTATGGTGTGTTGGGTGTGCTAGGCACGCCTTTAAAGAACTCGAATATTTATACGCGAGTTTATTTTTGCGTGCTAGCTAGTGATCATTATGCGATGGTTTTATGCACGTGTGTGTGTGTGTGTGTGTGTGTGTGTGTGTGTGT
>NC_051422.1:9910840-9925840 GCF_015228065.2 Penaeus monodon
ATGTAATTTTATCGACTGTAGAGGAGGGATACGCACAAAACGCTGTTTTTATGTTACACAAAAGTCTGACACATGTGCGGGGAACTGCCATAAAATGTAGCTGGTGCATAAACAAATGGTGTTTAATGTGTGAGAACTGCCCGCATGTATTTCAAAGATTGTTATTCCTTTTCCCCATTCTTCCTTTCCTTTCACTTTTTAAAATCTTACAAACGAAGCCTCATCTCACGAACGGGGACGAGGCGTGACGTCACTGATCTCCCACAATATGGGCGATTAAATGATTATACTCCTCAATTCTCGACCTAACTCGCTCAAGCGGATCCATGGAGCGATTGACTCACATTCAACTCACTCACAAACTCATTGTTGTTGTAGCTGTATTATGTTGGTTGAGGTAGGATCGGGTGCTTCAGTTCAGTTTCGCGGTATTCCTGGGGATTCGGAATGTGGGCGGACCCACGGTGTGCGTGTGTGTGTGTGTGTGTGTAGGAGTGTGTGGGCGTGCCGTAGCGCAGGTACGCCCGTGTGGAGGCGTGCGCGTGTAGGTGTTGGAGTTGGACTGACATCAGTTCTGAATGTGAGTAGCCTACCTAGGCTTCCTCTCCCCCTCCATTCGACCTCTCTCTCTCTCTCTCTCTCTCTCTCTCTCTCTCTCTCTCTCTCTCTCTCTCTCTCTCTCTCTCTCTCTCTATCTCCCCTCCTTCCCCCTCCCCCTCCCCTCCCCTCCCCTCCCCCGTTTGATAATTCGCCCTTTTTCTTTCGCATTCCCCTCCCCACCCCACCCGCTCATCACCCCCCAACCTTTCTTCTGTTCTGTTCTCTCGACCTTATACACACACCCCACCCCACCCCCACCCTATCTCACGCGGGTGGAGCCAGCATACCGTAGTTTCTGGCTTGTAGTAAGTAGTAAAAGGGGGACAGGTTCAACAACTCGGCTGTTTTAATCGCCGCCAACGAGTTTATCGGTCTAAGGTATTGGCAGCAGTGGAGAAGAAGAGGGAGGGAGGGGGTTAGATGGAGGGCAGGGGGGAGAGTGGATGGACGGAGGGAGGCGGGAAGGGAGAGTAGGAGGAGGAAAGGGAGGAGGGAGGGAGGGAGGAAGCAAGGCCGTTTACCCCAGGTGTATGATGCACATACATGTTTTTGTTGATGTATAGTTATGTGGTCGAGAGATGTAGCAAAAAAGACTCCCCTCTCCATGTGGTAGAAGAAAAGGTATTCACAGAGACCTGATTCCATTTCCTTATATGGATGTGTGCTCATGTCTATGTTTGGTTGTTTGTTGTGGTTGGTTGTTTACGTTATTGTGTGCATTTGCATGTGTGGAAAAATGGCAGAAAGGCAAATGTATGACAGAGCATAAATGGAGGATGAGAGAATGGAAAGTTTTCCACCATTATGCATCACAGCGTTACACTCTTGACAATTTTTTGTCACCTTGTTGATTTTAGAAAATGATTATTGGTTTGTACCAGTACTGTTTTGTAGATTAGTCTTATTTTTGTAATATTTTTTCCTGGTTTTCAAATTGGCCATTCTCTTGGATTTGTTGTTTGTAAGAAAGAACATATTTTGGGCTCTGAAAATATTAATTATGAAATGTTTGTAATTCTATTTGATTCTTATATTGCTGCAAAGTTGAAGTTACATATTGCAGAAGATAGTTCTAAAAAATGTGATGTGAATTACACTTCATAGCCATTCTCAAAATACCTCTGTTATTATATAGTATTAAGTTATTTATTATGTTGATCTGTATTAAACATTCTGTTAAGTTCACATGTTTTATTTATTTTCTGGATTTACATATTGATAACCATCATACAATGATATGAATTAAAAGTTTTTGAGAGATGATATGACATCACATGTATTTTTTATTACACTATCATGGTTTGTTTTCTCTTGAAGCAGTTTGCATATATTTTCTCCAGGTATTGCAGAATGCTAAGTTGGAGACAAATTCAAAGCAACAATATTTTTTTTTTGTTAGTTTCTCAATTGGAAAAAAAATGTAATAGTCGAGAAACTAATTTTGTCCTTGATCTCTTTTTCCAGACATAGCAGTTGACTGGTCAGACCATGCCTTATGGTGGCCCAAGAAGAACATGTGGCTGACCCACACCAGGTCAACACTGGACCAGTATGGAGTTGGGGCAGCGGCACAGTTGGAGTTCACACCCATGCACAAGAACCTCCGTGTACAGCTCCCAGACCTTCGCTACATGGATTTCAGAGTGGATTTCTCCATCAAGACTTTCAATGCTGTTGTCCAGCTCTGCAAACAGCTTGGTTGGTTCTCTTGGCTTCTGGTGGTTTAGGGCTATGGGCTCTCCTTTTTTAATAGTGGAAATCATATAATTAAAAGTCATCCTCCTCCTGCTCTTCCTTATCATCATCACCTTCTTCCTCCATTACTTCTTCACCCTCCATTACTTCTTCTTCCTCCTCCTTCTTCTTCCTCCTCCTCCTTCTTCCTCCTCCTCCTTCTTCCTCCCTCCTCCTCCTCCTCCTTCCTCCTCCTCCTCCTCCATCTCCTCCTCCTTCTCCTCTTCTTCCTTCTCCTCCTCCTCCTCCTCCTCCTCCTCCTCCCCTTACTCCTTCTCTCTCTCCTTCTCCTTCTCCTCCTCCTCCTTCCTCCTCCTCCTCCTCCTCCTCCTCCTCCTCCTCCTCCCCTCCTCCCCCTCCTCCTCTCCTCCTCCTCCTCCTCCTCCTCCTCCTCCTCCTCCTCCTCCTCCTCCTCCTCCATCCTCCTCCTCCTCCTCCTCCTCCTCCTCCTCCCCTTCCTCCTCCTCCTCCTCCTCCTCCTTCCTCCTCCTCCTCCTCCTCCTCCTCCTCCTCTTCTTCTTCCTCCTCCTCTTCCACTTCCTTCTTACACTTCACCCTTCCACCTCTCTTCCCCTTTCCCCATACTCCCTCCTTGCTTTATATGCAGTTTTCCTAAGGTTTAAAGTACTTTTCTTGAAGTAAAGTCTCTTAACTTTTAATGTAAGTATTTAAACAGCAGCAATATATACTGATGTAGACCTTCTTGAATAAGAATGAGGCCTGTATTGGGGCTTGTACACACACTTTTCCAAATCTGAATGCTGAGGAGAATTTTATGATCAATAAAATGTGTTGAGTTCTTCCTAAAGTTTAGATGGGCATTGGACTTTTTATATATGAAAGGGAGAGTGTTCGACCATTTCTTTTTATGGTTTACTCGTGATATAATTATTACTGATATTTATTTTTGAGGGGGGAGGTTCGTTTGGTAAATGACTTGTATTTGGGATTCTGTATATGTAAGTAAGTAATTAATTCATGAATGCAGATACACCACCAAATTCCTGGGCCATGCTACATTATCCATTTTGCTAGACCAACAGAATCTACATATTGATAGTTTTTAATACTCCTCTGCTCCTCTTATTATGCATATCCTGTATCTCTAATGTATCATGAACCAACCCAAACTGTTACACACTGCACATCAAGGAAATTAATTTAGCCATTTGTAATTCTGTTGAGATTTAAAAAGTTGTCATATGATCACTTGCTGAAAAATTGGAGAACTCTAACATTTTTTTCATTTGGTTCTTTGATATTTTGGTTTCTATCTTGAATTATTTGTTTTTGTTTTTTCATTTATTTCTTTGCATTTATAGATACTTTTGTAATATTTACTATATTTTTCATCTTGTTTATATATTCATTATATTTTCACTGTTCATCTCTATATTTTTCCTGTATTTTCTTAACATCCTGTCACTCCCTACTTAGGAATCCGTTACCCAGAGGAGCTGTCCTTCTGCAAGCCAATTACCCAAGATAACCTCAAATACAATTACTCAGAGAAGATGATTAAGAAGAAAAGCACAGCGGCCACAAAGAATGGCACCCCTGCCGACACTAACTCCTTCATTGCCAATCAGTCGCACAACTCGAGCAATGGCTCCCTGGACCGCTCAGCTGCCTCACACCACATGCCAAACTCCCCCACCAGGACACCCATTGGATCACCGGTAAGCTAGAGAGAATCCTTAAAGATGGGTTTTCCTTAGTCCTATCTGACTTTGTGGACCAGACTCAAGTCAGGGATTACTGCCCCTTTTTGCCAGGCTTAGGCTCTCTGTCTGGGGATCAAGGGGGGCAAAACCTAGTGTTCTATGCACAGATCCTGCTATTTGTTTCACAGGCTATGTGAAGTTTGTTAAAGATTATCTTACAGATGTAATATCATCAACAATATTTTGAGGTGAGCTTAGACATTCCAAGCTCCAGTGAGTGTAATTGTGATGTATCCAA
Organism: Penaeus monodon; assembly: GCF_015228065.2. Lineage (NCBI taxonomy): Eukaryota > Metazoa > Arthropoda > Malacostraca > Decapoda > Penaeidae > Penaeus > Penaeus monodon. The sequence goes on from NC_051422.1 coordinate 9,915,137, forward strand.
AATAGGAGACTGTGTGGCTAGAGGAGACTCAGTGACCAGGGATGAGTAGTGGGACCAGGATTAGCAGGATAATCCTCTACCCTTCCACTACATTAACCTAAACAACCTGCCAGTGTTTTCATAGTCCCTTTTTTTTTTTTTTTTTTTCCTACTTCTACCTTTCTTTCTTTCTTAAATTTGTGTTATGTTCATCTGATTGACAGAGGTGATCAAATTTCAAAGCATATTTATTTTCCTCTGCTATGGTAAAAATCAGTTACAAGGCTAAGAGCCAAGAAGTATGGTAGCCTCAGGATACCCTATTTGTCATTGAAGATAAGTCTGATCTTTTGGGTAAAGGAGAATTCTCTCTCACATACCTGCATGTAGCATAAGAACTAGTGTATGAGTGGATATTTCATTATTACAAGCATGGTAGAAGAGTTAATGGTGCATTCTGCAGAATTTTGATAAATTTTTTTTTCTGCAGACTGGCACCTGGAGATTCAACAGTAATGGGGTTGGCAGCCTCAACAACACAATCGACAGTATTGATGGCTCAGACGAATTTGTGGCTTCCCTTGCCAACTCTCCCATTCATCCTTCAGAGGAGGCACGCAATCGGCTGGTCAGGCCCAAATCCCTTCTGGAGAGAGCAAGGATGAATGTAGCGTAAGTGTTTTTTTCATGATGTGCTTCTTGATCTTAGTAGTTGTAAATTTTGTAGGTAATTTCTTTTAATACATATATTATAATGTGCAAACATATCTATCCCTAGAATATATTTGTCACTAATGCACTCTATAAAAGTATAAGCATCTTTAATTGAGACATTTTTTTGCATTTATAGCTGGCTTGACTCCTCCCTCTCTATCATGGAACAAGGAGTTCGAGAATTTGACACTCTCCTCCTCCGCTTCAAGTTCTTCTCCTTCTATGACCTCAACCCTAAATACGATGCTGTGCGTATCAACCTCATCTTTGAGCAGGCTAAGTGGGCCATCATGAATGAAGAAATCGACTGCACCGAAGAAGAAATGCTCATGTTTGCAGCTCTGCAGGTGAGGCTTGTTGCTCTGGTTAGAAAGCATTTCAGAGTCAGCTGAAAGGGTTTTCTAAATCAATCCAGTATTGGTTTGAATTACTGGCACATTGGTAATGATTTGATGCAATTAGAAATAATTTATGAGAGAAAAGTTCATGTTTAATCTTGTTCATGTATTTTGCAGCTCCAAGTAAACCTGCAAGTCAATCAACCACAGCCGGACATGAACAGTGGAGGCGAGGATGACATTGACCGTGCACTCAGTGAACTTCAGATGTCATTGGAGGGCTCCCATGTGTCCTCCACTCCAGCTGACATCATGCACATCCCAGAACTTGCAGACTACCTCAAATTTATGAAGTGTGTAGCTGGTATTGTATATTCATTTCAATATTATTATTTTTTCTTTTTAAAAGTACTTACTGAAAAGGTCTTATAAACTCTTAGTTTATTTGAAGCCTATAAATTAGAGATCAACTAGATATATAATACAATGCATCTCATTGAGAATATTACTCAGCATTTCAATAAAAACATAAAACTCAACAAGACCCACTCTTCAGGCCACGTCGTTTCACACTGAAGGGCTTCAAGCAGTACTGGTTCACATGTAAGGACATGAACCTCTGTTATTACAAGACCAGTGATGGCACCAATGAGGACCCCATTGAGAGGATCAGTCTGAGAGGATGTGAGGTTACTCCTGACGTGAATATTTCACAGCAGCGCTATGGTATCAAGCTGGAAGTGCCAGCCTCAGATGGCATGACAGATTATCTTATCAGATGCTCCTCAGTGAGTCCATTCAAACAGATGTTTGTGATAAAGAAGAAAAGAGTGATAATAAAATTGTGGTAATATTTGTAATCAAAGTTCACAAGAGCATATACCTATATATGAAATTTGAACTACTATTTTATCTTAGTGTCTTTGATATATATAATATATATATATATATATATATATATATATATATATATAATATATATATATATATATATATATATATATATATATATATATATATATATATGTATATATATATATATGTATATGTATATATATATATATATTATATATATGTATGTATGTATGTATGTATGTATATATATGTATATATAAGTATATTTTTTTCCCCTTTCTTTTCTTTTCTTTTCTTTTTAAGAAATATAACAAATTGATAGCTACTGGTTAAATACAAATATTTATATTTAGATGTGAATTGGCCTGAAGCTGATAACTTTTTATGTTTTTATGATGTGACTTTGTCCATGCATTAAGTAAGCTAAAACTTCATTCTTTTCTGCCTACAGGAAGAACAGTATGCGAGATGGATGGCTGCCATGCGTCTAGCGTCCAAGGGAAAATCACTTGCAGACTCTTCTTATGACAGTGAGGTCAAGTCTATCCTGGCATTCCTGTCCATGCAGCACCCAGCTCCTGCTCCTGTCATCAATCCAGAGAGCCTAGACATCCAGCCAGAGCTTTACCTAGCACCTAGGTTTGTGCGTCGCATAAGAGGCAAGGTCAGTATGAGTTGGGAACCACCATTTTAATGGTATCAGTTTTGTGCATATTTGTATTTTCTTGATGATTTTAACAATCAAAATCATTGTCTGCTTACTACTTATAATAACTTTGTTTTGATTGTAGAGTAACTGCAATAATAAGAGGTATAATGTTAGACTACATTACTTAATTGATTTATGGCAACTTCCCTATGTTTATCAAAGATAGCATATGATTTTTTCTTACATCAAATATTTCTATTAATGTTTACTTATGCATTAAGATGCTATACTAACTTTTTTATTGAGGTAAAGGTGCAATTACTGATGATAAACAGATAAGTAAATGATAATAATAATTTGAAATCCAATAAAGTTGATTGTGGACATGAACACAGCTAATCACCATGCACCTCTCCAGTGTATCTTTATCTCAATAAAAAAAAAAGTATTGATACTTATGGGGATATTTATGAATATGGTAAAAGAGAGATTCTACAAAATAATCTGTCAGTATTATAGCTCAGATTAGGTAGATGACTCATCTTTGTTTATACATGTGATAAGAGTGTAATATTTCTGTATTGGGTGATGTCGTCAGATATTTTTTTTTTTTTTTTTATTAATTAACTAACTAACCAACCATATTTGAATGTTGTCTGTATGTTTAACTGCCATAACATTCTCTCTCTCTCCTGACGTTAGCCAGGCACTTGCATTCCTGGACCTTCTCCGGTAAACAAAATCTTTGGTTACCTGTCATCATCAAATGTTCATTGCTTTGATGTCATGGTGTCTGCTCAAGTAACTCATTACATGTACATTTTATGCGCGTAATTCCCTGAAGTAATTGGAGTATTCCTCAGAAATTTAGTGCTACATAGTAGATGAGTAGATTTTTAAATTCCTCAGTAGCTCAGTCTGCTTATCAAATTGGGTCATTTGCATTTTTACACCATATATAATGTGCTATCTTTTCTCCTGGTATTTTTAATTTCTGTACTTTTTTGGTTAAATTGCCTTTGTTTTCTACTTTTTAATAAGAGTAACTTATAAGGGTGGGATGTACATTTAGTCTTCATGAAAAGTTTCCCATTGTCTTTTCATTTAAAATACTCACTCCTCATTTTCTTTTTGTATTTCTATCTTTCTCTTTGTTTACATTCTTCATCATAGTCATCTTTATCTTTTTACTAGAAGTGAAAGTGTAGCAAAAGGGATTTTGCTTAATAAATGTAATGTTTCATTAGTGCAACTTGAGATGCTCTCAAGTTGTCCAGAGTATGAAAACAATCTCATGTTGTAGCAGCCACACACATAATGTGTGATGTCATCTCCCATACAGGGGGGCTGGTGTGCTGGCCCATTACCTGACAATATGGTAATTTAGTGTTGTGTGTGCTCACATCCTCATGTTGTCACCCAGTTTCTGCTTTAAGATGGATAACTGTCTACCAAAATATATAATGGAAGGATATCCAGCATGAAAAGGGGGATATGTATTTTTGCATTCTTTTCTTCTTCATCCTTAATTTGGTTTTATTCTTTGGGTTTGCTTACAAACTTTGTTTCCTTGAAGCTTCACCAGTAGCTTAATGCTTTAGTGTCCCTTCATTTGTTAACTTCTCTCCTCTTGTACATATGGAATCTCAATCATAGTAAAAATTATGAGTTTTTCACCCTCTCCTCACCTCACCAGCACTTGTATCTGAACCTGTCTTTCAGCATAGCTGTGAGCGTGTAGAAAGTGTTATCCCTTTAATGCTTACTGAGTCACATGTGCCACAAGCTTTGGGAGTAAGACAAAAGATATTTAGTGTATGGGTATCACACTCCAAGTCTGTTAAGTGCTGAAGGTATTTTGTATTTCTGTTAATTTGATGGTTCTTGAAGATGGGAAATGTTATGCCAGATACATTTGATGGAGTAAGTTTCATATGATTAATTCAAAGAATACAAAAATTTGAAAAAAATATTTTTTGAGGAAGATAAATATAGAATGAATAAACATAATATGATTAAGGATTTCCAAAATTATGTAAATAACATATTTACTTGTGACAAGGAGTTCATATATGAGGTAACTTCAGCAAGAGACTTGTAGTGATCTGTCATTGGTGTGTTTTTTTTTGTGTGAAATCACTGGAGTGGGTATAAGTGTGCTGCAAAATATTTTTGCAGGGACAAATTTGCTTGGTTTTGGAGGAAGCATATAATAAGTTTATACACTATTTATAAAAAAAATTCATGCTTTAATATGTAATGTACATTGTTAATTGGTCAAGAATTTGTATTAATTTGTGAAAGATATTTGTCTTCAAATTATATGTATGGAAGAATTACTACTCTAAATCCATCATTACTGGTGTTGTATAGCATTCTTAAACTTAACACATTCTTTTAAACCACAGGCAGTGCAGCGCATTCTGGAAGCTCATGCCAATGTTAAGGACCTACCACTGACAGAAGCCAAGCTGCAGTACATCCGGGCTTGGCAAGCTCTGCCTGAGTATGGCATTGCACTCTTCTTGGTGAAGCACATGGGACACAAGGTAAGCTTTGAATTATCTCCTTTAGTATTATGGTCAGTGGGCAGATTTTGATTTGGGCTGTTTGATCCATCTTTTGAAAGAAAAAAAAATATATATATTGCTTTTGTGTTCGGTTTGTTTAGAGCTTCATATTTTGTTGTGCTGGTTTAACTTAATGTGTAGTCGAATATGATTTTGTAAAACTTTTAAAGCTTTGATTAGTTGATTTTGTTACTATTATTCTTTTATTTTATTTTCTTACCATCATTATCATTTTCATTATCATCATCATCATCGACATCAACATCATTATCATTATCATTATCATTATCATTATCATTATCATTATATTTGTTGTTGTTATTGTTATTATTCTTATATTACTACTACTACTGCTACTACTACTGCTGCTGCTGCTGTCTCTGCTGCTGCTGCTGCTGCTGCTGCTGTTGCTGCTGCTGCTGCTGCTGCTGCTGCTACTACTACTACTACTACTACTACTACTACTACTACTACTACTACTACTACTACTACTACTACTACTATACTACTACTACTACTACTACTACTACTACTACTACTACTACTACTGCTTACTACTATTATTGTTATTGTTTTTGTTGTTGTCTACATTATTGTTGGCATCATTATTGTATTGCTATTGTTATTGTTGTTACTGATGTTGTCACAAAATATTTTCTTTAATGAATATGAATTTAATAAAAGTTATAATTTCAGCGTGAGGAGTTGCTAGGTGTGGCCTTCAACAGAATAATGAGGATGGAACCTAACACTGGTGATCACATCAAGACATGGCGTTATAACACCATGAAGGTGAGAAACCATTTGAATCCTGGCTAAACAGACTGTGTTGCTTTGCTTGGCCATATACTTTTTTTAATAGTACAATAAGGAACCATGAAGTATTAAAATAAGATCAATGTAAATTTCTGTTGTTTAGATGGACTGAAAGGACAACGTAGGCAATTTGGAAATGATGTAGATTGTATGATTGTAGTCTTGGGTTCCTCTGATCCTCAAAAGCCTTCACGGACTTTGCCTGCATATAGGGTATGCACGTCCAGAGATGTTCACAGACCAATTACCCAGCAATGTCTTTATTAACCCAAAGGCCCTGGGAAAGTGTTGTAGTATTGTTTTGTGAAATATATATGTATATATACATTTATATATATATATATATATGGCTCTGCAAGTGCTTAGCCATAAAGGAGTCATTTAGTAGACCTTATGACCTTACCTGATTTTACCTTTCCTTGAGTTTGTGGGAAAAAAGCTTTGTTTTACTAGTGCTATCTAATGCTGTTATTTTTATTATAGAATTTATGATTATTATAGTGTTATTGACATTACTAACAGCAATATTAACCCTTTCCCAACGGGTAGTGTTCATAGTGGCCCAGGCCTCGCTGCTGCTTATATCGTCGCCCTAGCATGCGCGACCACTCTTGCCAAATACCAGCATCCCATGCCGTTTCTTCGTAATACTACGAAGATATGTTGTATTTTCAGTTTTCATTATTTTCTAAAGTCTTTACTTGCCAATCTTCCTGATAAATCGAGACTGAAAGGTATTTTTGTTGTTATATAGACTCCATAGTTGATCATTATTCAGTCTATAGTCTGAATAAAATAAGCAGTGTGTGCCATCATGGAGTTGAAATCGTCGGTTTGTCGCATTATTTATTTATTTATTTATTTCTATGTTATTTTCTATTTATTTATTTATTTAATTTTATTTTATTTTATTTTTATTTTTTTGTTTTTATTTATTTATTATAATTTTTTTTTTTTTTTTTTTCATAGTAAAAATGAGAAAGTGTTAAAAACGACTTAATCACACTTTCAGTGACAGAAAAATAATATTTTGCCGTGATTGTAACAAAAAATAACTCATGGCATCTCCATACATACATCATGGCATGCCATGGCATGTGCGTACATGCCACCCGTCGGGAATGGGTTAAATGCCATTATCTAGTTTTCCAGTTTTACATTTTTGAGCTATGTGTATGGGATATTGCTAATTATTTTTCAAGAATACATTGGCTAAGGCATGAAAATGCTGAACTTTCAGACTCTACAGCATGAATACATGGTCAAAATTGGAAAAAAAGGCATGGGCATACCAAGCCATTGCTGTTCATATTGAAGAGAACAAGCTATACCCTACCTTTTTAGCTCAAATATTATGCCATGAGCTGCTGTAGTGAGAAAGCTAGTTTTCACCCAGAAAAATAACTTTAAAAAAGAAAAACATTAGTTATTACTCAAAAATATTGAAAGAAAGGCCCTTTAAGTTTTAAGAGCTTATATATTCTGTCTAATATTGAATTGTCACATTTCTTTGATTTTCAGGCTTGGAATGTCAACTGGGAGACAAGACACATGATGATTCAGTTTGAAGAGGAGAATGTGGTGTTCTCTTGCTTGACTGCTGATTGCAAGGTAAGCTAGAATAGGTGAATACTATCTTCTAAAATAAGGACTATTGTGATAACTAAAATTGTGAGTGGTATGTCATTTAGTGGGAGTCTGAAACAATAAATATTTGGATATTATTTTAAAGTACTTAAAATTTGCAAATGCCAAAGAAGTTGTAATTTGTAATTGGTGATTAATGGTTTTGTTGAGTTGATGTTTTGAAAAGATTTCTCTGAACATTGATTGTTTTACATCACTGGAATAATCACCCTTTCCTTTTTCTCAGGTGGTTCACGAGTTCATTGGTGGATACATTTTCCTCTCCATGAGGACGAAAGATGCAAACCAGAACCTGAACGACGAACTCTTCCACAAACTGACGGGAGGCTGGGTGTGAAGAGGGACGTAGACACACTGCTTACACTCTTAGAAGTTGGCTCAATGCCATATCATTTTAGCTTTTTTTTTTCTCTTATCTTTATATACTGATGGTCATTTAAACTTGTATGTTATGTGTAACTGCAGGAATGGCTGCTTAGCTAATCATTGCAAAAAATGAGTATTGGCTTGATGCCAGGAAAGTTGCAGAAATGGTATCATGATTTCTATTAATTATTAGTATTTTCTTCGGAAGAAATGAGTTGACAAGCATAAATCCATAAAAGAATAGAAAGTTCAAAGTAATGAGCTTTTTTTGAAATGTGTAGATCATAAAGAGCACAATTTTAGCCTTAGGATTCTTCAAGTTTGGCAGTGGCAGCAGATTTTGCCAGTTTTTATATACAAGTTAAGTCGTTGCCACAAAGTCCCTACCACAATATATAGTGATAAGTATTCATACCAAACTGTAAATTGGTAAGACAAAGCCGTGTGTGTAAAGCTGTGCGTGTGACTGTGTAGCTTGGAATTTCTCTTGCCAATCTTCAAAGAAAAGAGAATGAAATATCCTGAGCGTGGAAGTAAATTGATTGTTGTATGTTAGAAGTCATATAAAGGAAAGTTCTTCCATGAAACAGTATTGATACTGAAATGGTTATTCTGGTTTAGTTTTTGTTTGTTTTTTTGTGAGTGACCAATATAATAGACTTTGGTGAAAGTGGGTAGTTTCATAACTTACATATATGGTGTTCTCCTGCTATCCATTATGAACTTTAAAAGAATATGTGCAAGAGAAAGAAGCTTGATCATGACTTAAGCTGCACATTGAGAATAGAGTACTGTGCAAACATGTTAGTAACAAAGAGTACTCGGCAATGTCAATTTTACAATGCTATGGTTAGGTACAGGTAGGCCAACACCTAATTTGTACACCACCCACCTTCTGTAGTTGTGTTGCTAATATTTATGCTTGTTAAAATTTTATATGGAATATTGTATGAAGTGTTAAGAAAAGAATCATTATTATTTTGAGATTCTATCGAAGGTCATAGTTACAAGAACTGATATGTATAATTTTTTGTATGCTAAAGCTTTATTATACTATGCACATTATTTAAGCCTTCCATTGATTGTAGTTCTGGATCCCAATGTGAAATGTCAGTGTTCCGTCATGAAAGATTTGTCATAATTGTGAAGAATAAATTTTAATTCAGGCATTGCATAATAATAGTTAGATATGCCAAGCTTTCTCAGTAGAATGTTATGGTGAGACTAGTAAGATAAAAAATATATTGCTTAATATATACAGAGGCTGTTGCTTGCTAATTAAGTATTCAAATAGGTTAGATAGTTGAGATGTATTGTATGGACAGTTGCAATGTGAAGACTAAGGGAAGGTGTCAGTTGCAGATCTTATTTTAACGTTTCCTATGCTCAAAGTCATAGACAATCAGAACTGTAAGTTGGTCTGCGCTTACCTTTAAAAGTGGTTATGAAGTGATGAACTTATATGAAAGTTAAGGACTTTTGGAAGAGACCTTAAAAGGCTTAATCTTGCTTGTCATTTCTTACTTTAATTTTGTTATTATTGTTATTCAGTTAAGCATGAAAAAAAAAGACTTCTTGTATGCAGTGTTGGTAAGGAGGTGATGTGGTGTAAATGATGCAAAGATCATGAAAGCCTTATGCAATTGCCATTTCTTTTTTTATTTTTCATATATTTCTGAATATGTAATCAGTGATTATGCTATGAAGTGCTGGGAAAATGTTAGGTTGAACTAGAAATAAAGTATAGAGTTGGCAAAGGCTTCTTGAAATAGTTTGTAGGATGTCTTTTAACCAAATTTAAAGTTTATCTTCCCATTTTAGGTTTCTTTAATTCTGTTTTATTTTGTTTTTTAAAACTCATCATGTAAGGCATGAAGTACTTTGCTGTTAGAATATTTGCTTTTAGTGCACAAAGTTTTTTGCAATGAAAGTGTTTAGAATTGCAGGGATATACTGGTGTTCGTGTGTATTTGGTCAGAACTGTTAACCTATACACTAAAGTGAAATTTTAAAAAATGCATATATAAATATATGTGTGTTTGTGTGTATATAGTATACATAATCACATACACACACATATGTATATAAATATACTTGCATACATAATGTATATATACTGGTATATATGATACAAGAAATTCCCCCCTGATGGTACTATGTAATGATCGAAGATCCTTTGATAAAACAGATTATGTCCAGCTCTAATGATGTCTGCCAACATGTAGCCTTATTAATGGTGCCTAATTATGCATTTAATGTTGATAGATATTATATATGTATATCTCACTTGACCTTTTTAAATTGTTCATATTTGTTTATCCTTTAAATTTTATATGTATTCTTAACACATTACCAACAAAAGGGTTGTTATTTTTTTAAAGTGTGAAGCTACCAAACTAATTATTAACCTTCCTTGGACAAATTTCCATTAATCTGGAAAATATAGAATACAAGAGAGACTGAAGGCAGGGTTATAATCAGAAAAATTGCTATTATAACTTTATAGTCATATTTATGTAATTTAAGATCAGCTCAATTTTCTTTTTTTATCAGCAAGCATAAGGAAGAAAGTGGGATGGCTTTTGTCATTGTGGAGGTTTATTAAAAAATGGCTCTAGTTGGGTAGTAAATTATATAACAGTTGTTGGCTTTTTCAGCTTCAATACAACTAATACATGTCAAATCCCTTAGAAATATAATTCAGTATCCCCTGCCCCCATATACTTTAAAGGATATGCAGCTGGTGTCAACTTTCTCTCCTATTTAATCT
>NC_051422.1:9933340-9935840 GCF_015228065.2 Penaeus monodon
AGGAGATAGGGAAGGGGAAGGAGAAAAGGAGGGGGAAGGAGAACCGAAATGGGAAACTGAAAAGGAGGGGAAGGAGAAAAAGGAAAAAGGAAAAATGGGGAACGATGGAAAGGAGAAAAGAGGGTGAAGGAAAAAGAGAAAAGGGCGAAGGATAGAGTAAAAAAGGAGAAAGAAAAGGAGGAAAGAAGGAAAAGATGAAAGAGGAGAAGTGGAGAGAAAGAGAAAGAAAGGCGAGAGGGAGGGAGAGGGAGAGAGAGTGAGAGAGAGGGAGAGAAAGAGAGAGAGAGAGAGAGAGAGAGAGAGAGAGAGAGAGAGAGAGAGAGAGAGAGAGAGAGAGAGAGAGAGAGAGAGAGAGAGAGAGAGAGAGAGAGAGAGAGAGAGAGAGAGAGAGAGGGCGGGGGTGGGGGAGGGGCAGACAGACAGACAGACACACAAAAAGTCAGAATGACTAAAACGCCATAAAGCAAAAGCTGACAACCATGCGACATAGCATGGCCTTGGTCACACAACATATCCGTGGTGACCTAAACAAATCAAACAAAAAAGTTTAATTTGCTTACTCTAACTCCGCGACCTCGTACCCAGAATGTAACTACAGTTTGAACCTCATTTTACCGAGAAGTGAAAAATAATAACTTCTGCTGAGATATGTATAATTGCTACGACAGCAAAACCTAACCTACTTGCAAATTTTTCATACCGTTTCATGCTGAACGGATGTCGGTCTTCCACATAAACACCATTGCAAAAACTCGTCCCAAGAACATTTACGATACAGTACGAACACGCCGTCAACGGCGAAAACGCCCGTTTCCAGTATGAACCACGAAATCTATCTCCGAGGTAGTCACGTCTAAACAAGCAGAATTCTGTCCTAATGGCTCGTTACCGAACATGATTGCACCGGCGGGGAATAACAGTGATAACGGCCATAAAAAACCCGGCTATGACTTAAGCAAGGGCTGGGCAAACCTCTCGTAAACACGCGGCCAACAACAAACGACGGCGCGACATGAACGCCGCTTTTTGTTTACGTGTTCCTTTCGCTGAATTAGTGATAGATCTCTCTCTCTTTTGTTTCCATAAACAATTCTTTCCTTTATTTTCCATTCTGTTCACTCTTGAGATGGACATTGAATAAACACGAATAATAATACTCTGACTACAGAAAGAGTATGAAATCAGAACTTGCACCATTTTCCGCCCCAGATTTTCACCAAGCTGTCCGCTACATAGAGCAAGATAATACAACTTCTGCGCCACGGTATGGAAATGGACTCACAGCGTCCTCGGATTCGTCAGTTGCCTAACACATCCGGGTCACATCATCCTCGCATGCCCGTGTCAACCAAGGGCAAGATACGACGATGAATAATGATCACATAAAACGATAAAAATATGTAGTTGGCTCGGCCAGCATGCAAAGATCTTAGTCGTGCTCCCACTTTGTGTAGGAGAACGTAGAAACAGACTTGATCGATTCAGAGTACGGAATACGTCCCGTTTATCGTACATATTCTTTCAAACGTAGATAAGCCAGCTTTGAAATCTTATATCCTTTTCCTATGTTCGAGGTTGTTTTGATATCCCACTCTTTATCTCCTAAAAAAGTCTAATCAACGAACATAGTCTAAATCCTTACAGCAATCCAGCAGATTCAACTTCGAAAGGTCCTACATTACAAATCCCTTGATTATTTTACATGAAAAAACGCTTTCTCCATTCACCCCCCCCCCACCCTCTCTCTAGCTCCAGGACCTTAACTCTTTAAAGTTCCACCCTCAGACCGCACCAGAGAAGCCCACGTTCACACACTTCGATCTGGATTCCGAGAAGCCTCGCCTCGGTGTCTTTTAAAAAACAGCAACGTATTATGAGGCTTTGCAACGGTTACGTGCTGAGAGTGTATGGATGACACTGTGATGATAATAAGCCTCCTATTGTTGACTGCAATGACTGTCTAAAATGCCTGGAAGGCGACGCTCTTTCGCAAGAAATAAACGCCAGAGGGATACAAAAAAGGAGAGCAAAATAACAATACCAATTATGCGCTCGCGACATGCTTAAAAACACACCCACACTATCTATTATATATCTATCTACCTATTTATCTATTCATCTACCTACCCAAGGCAGGAATCTGCACTAAGGCAGGATCTGCATTCAATCAAATGCACAATTAAAACCATCAGGTGCAAATACACCTGCGCACGAATGCGTGATGTGTGTCTGCTCGCCTGGGCTTCAGCGCCAGAGCCCGACATCTGAAGTGACCTCGCGCTTCCGCCACTTTCCCTGACCTTCTCGGCGGTCTTATGACTCGAGGCCTACGTGTCGCGGCGCCACTTTTTGCCTCTCCCACGTGTAAGAGGACCCCCCCCCCCCGTCAGCAGCGTCGCCCACGTGACCCCCTCGCGTTTGAGGCGCAGTGACTAAGAAGTGTAATGGCGGGACCACATTATTCTCGCATGCAAAAACGTGCCCTCGCCAAGCCGCCTCT
>NC_051422.1:9940840-9953340 GCF_015228065.2 Penaeus monodon
AGAAGCACCTCCACACGCCCTAAATGAATCACCCCGGGGAGGAAAACGACCCTCCCCCACACTCTCCTCCACCCCGGCCGACGCGAGGAGCACCACCCAAGGCCGCGTATGAAACCCCCGAATCCCGGGCTCTTCGACATAATTACGGCTCCCTCGCGTGCCTTGACCTGTCTAGCACCTCAGGGACGGACGGGCGCTCGCGTGCGAGTCGCCGGTTGGGTCGCTACGATACAACACACTGGCAAAACGTGAGTATTATGAGAGAGAAATAGAGAGAGAGGTGAAAGAGGAGGAGGAGGATAAGGAGGGAGAGAGGGAGAGGGAGAGGGAGAGAGGGAGGGAGGGGGAGGGAGAGAGAGAGAGGGAGAGAGAGAGAGAGAGAGAGAGAGAGAGAGAGAGAGAGAGAGAGAGAGAGAGATTTTAATTAATCAATAGAGGCTAATTTACAAACGTTGAACAGTACATCGCGTAACACCTGCATCAGTAGCTTCATAATCATAATGGGTACAACAAAGATTATGGGAAAAAGGAAACCTACATTAAGACAAAGAAAATGGGAGACCAGAAGAGATCCAAAAACTCACCTGAGTGTCGAAAACGTTTTTCAGCGTCACGCCGAACTGGTGGTAGAGGGCGCCAGCATCGCCACGGCAGTCGTGAGCCACCTGAGGACGGGGAAATATCTTGTTTAATATATATTGTATTATACAGTTAATAGAGCACTATACAAAAACAGTCCTGCATATTTCTGAGCCCAGAGTAACACAAAATCCACGAATTAATAACAAAACAAGCAAATCAGACCTAAAAAATAAAGATTTAACAGAAAAATGTAACAATAGGGGAATAAGGACAAAAATGGAATAAGTAATCAACGAGCACCAAACGTGCTTAACATATTGATATTCATGTTGCTAAAAAAATCTAATTAAATAACGCATCTACTGAATAAACACCACCAATGAATATATACACAGCCACTGAATAAATATATAACAGAATCCCCAAAAATAAATATGAGAACATGCATCCAGACCCCAAAACTTTCATACGCGCATACATAATGCAATGGATGACACTCATTTTCATGTCAGGGAAACCGGAACCAGTGAATTTTCCCTTCATTATCTGAATAACATATCGGATGCGAACCATAACAACGCACAAATCATTGAATATACGGGAGGAAGGGAGAGGGAGAGGGAGAGGGAGAGGGAGAGGGAGAGGGGAGAGGGAGAGGGAGGGGGGAGAGAGAGAGAGAGAGAGAGAGAGAGAGAGAGAGAGAGAGAGAGAGAGGAGAGGAGAGAGAGAGAGAGAGAGAGGAGAGAGAGAGAGATAGAGAGAGAGGAGAGAAAGAGAAAGAGAGAGAAAGAGAAAGAGAGAGAGAAGAAAAGAGAGAAAGAGAGAGAAAGAGAAAGAGAGAGAAAGAGAGCAAAGAGAGAGAGAGAGAGAGAGTGAAAGAGTCTCAGAGTGAGAGAGTGAGAGAGTGAGAGAGTGAGAGAGAGAGTGAGAGAGAGAGAGATAGAGAGATAGATAGAGTGAGATAAAGAGATAGATAGATAGATAGATAGATAGATAGATAGATAGAGAGAGAGGGGTAGAGAGAGAGAGAGAGGGGTAGAGAGAGAGAGAGGGGAGAAGAGAGAGGAGAGAGAGGAGAGGAGAGAGGAGAGGAGAAGAGAGAGAGAGAGAGAGAGAGAGAGAGAGAGAGAGGGAAAGGGGAGAGAGAGAAAGGGGAGAGAGGGAGAAGGGAGGGAGAGAAAGGGGGGAGAGAGAGAGAGAGAGGGGAGGGGAGGGAGAGGGAAGAAGAGAGGGAAGGAGAGAGGAGAGGGAGGAGGAGAGGGGAAGGAGAGGAGGAGAGAGGGGAGAGAGAGAGAGGGGAGAGAGAGGAGAGAGGAGAGAGAGAGGGAGGGGGGAGGGAGGGGGGAGGAGAGAGAGGGAGAGAGAGAGAGATGAGAGAGAGAGAGAGAGAGAGAGAGAGAGAGAAGAGGAGGGGGGGGAAAGAGAAAGAGAGAGGGGGGAGGAGGGGGAGGGGGAGGGGAAAGAGAGGAAAAATGGGGGGAAAGAGAAGGAGAGAGAGAGAAAAGGAAAGAGGGGGAGGGGAAAGGAGGGAGAGATAGGGAAAGAGGAAGAGGGTTCAAAAGGAGGAATAATGAGGTAAACAGAAGGGACAGGTCAAGGAACAGGGTGGACAAAACGAAAAATAAAAACCAACCTTTTCCCGTGGCAGGGCACCTTTTTTCTGTTGGTGCCCGCCAAATTTGTCATCGGCTCCGTGTCCCGCTGTTCTCCCTGTTGTCCCCTGTCTGTTTTGTCTTATTTGGCTTTTCTTTTGCTTGTCTGTGTGTGTGTGTCTATTTGTATATGTGTGTCTATTTGTCTATCTGCTTGTCTGTCTGTGTGTCTATTTGCCCGTGTATCTTTTTATATCATCCACACACTGACTTTCTCCTGACGGTGTT
The DNA here is from genome assembly GCF_015228065.2 of Penaeus monodon. NCBI lineage: Eukaryota > Metazoa > Arthropoda > Malacostraca > Decapoda > Penaeidae > Penaeus > Penaeus monodon. Next base: position 9,943,303 of record NC_051422.1, read on the forward strand.
GTATTTGTTCTCTAGAGGAGTCGGAAAGCAAAAGAGACAGCATGTGTATATATGTATACAATATATATATATATATATATATATATATATATATATATATATATATATATATATATGTGTGTGTGTGTGTGTGTGTGTGTGTGTGTGTGTGTGTGTGTGTGTGTGTGTGTGTGTGTGTGTGTGTGTGTGTGTCTCTTTATCTATTTATGGAACATAAAATAATCAAGTTAATACACACCCATACAATCTATTTTTACATCAACCTCATTGATAAGAAATGGTAGGAATGAGGAAATAACAGCGAAAGGCTGAAACCTAAATAAGAATAGAAAAATGAGAGAGAGAGAGAGAAAAAAAAAAGAGAGAGAGAGAGAAACGTATTCAAACAGAAATAACCAACTGAGAAAGAAAGAAGCGAGAGGTAGAGACCGAAAACGAGAATAACCAAAATATAGAAATAAGGGGGGAAATACGTACAAAAAAGAGACTGGGGAGAAGAAGAATAAACGAAGAAAGTATGGGAAAGGAGAAAGGAGAGAGGAAGGGGGAAAACCCGACGCGACAAAGGCCTGCTCATTGCTCACTTCCATTGCATGCGGACTTCAGTGCCACACACGCGAGTCAACGTATACCACATAATCATGTTTACATTATAAATAGTAAATCTTACATACATATTTACTTTTTTATTTATCTATCTTTGAGTCATAGTCAACGAAACATAATTACCTTATTAAAAATGCAAAGGATAATTATGAACATTTCTCCATAATTATACATGCCTTCGTGCCAAGAAAAGTAAACAAAGGAGCACTGAAATCTACCATAACAATATCACGAAGTACAATAAACATTTCGAAATATAATTGATTAAAAAGAAAATGCGTCTTTTCTCTCACGCCAATGACGTTCGTTTCCATGAATGTATGTAATGTTCGTAAAGTATTATGTGTATATGTAATTGTAGACAACGTATACAGAGTATGTGTGGATATGCGTATATGGATATGCGTATGTACGTATATGGATATGCGTATGTATGCATGTGGATGTGCGTACATGAGTATGTGTGCACGTGTGTAGGCGTGCTTGTCCGTGCTTGCGTGCGTGTTTGCGCACGTCGAGCGTGTGAGCTAAAGAAAGGAACAGTGCATTCGTCTTTCTCCGTGACAACCAAGGTGGTCTTTGAGGAGCTATAAATATATAAAAAGTGGGAGTCCTGAATGCTGTGATGATTGCGGAAAGCACGAAGGAGGCCACGGAATCCGCCAACACATTTTGGGATCATTTTTCACTTTGCAAAAAAATATGGAATTGCCTTGAAAAATCTGGAGTTCATTTCCTCTCCCTCTGTGTCTACTTTGTTCTTATATATAAACACGCACATAAATTGTGCAAGGATACACGCAAATCAGCACACAAACAAACAATTAAACAAACAAACAAACACAAATCAGTAATAATAAGAAAATAAATAAATACAATCTACTTTTTAACATTTGACATTTACCCCAATACAAATACAACTTTAAATTTGTGCAAAATATTGATATACTCCGCAATTATCGCGAATAACTAACACGAGAATTACAATGGGAATTACAGATATATCTGCAATAACAACAACGAAAATCTGAGTCGCACTTGATTCCTATGCGACCAAACTTGCCCCCAAACTGCTGAATCATCCACAGAATCGCTGCGTGTTATCTCCACTTTATTCCTCCCTTCGACCCTATGGCTTCTGTGCAAAATCTCCAGGTGGCGCTCCCCCTCTTGTCAGCTTAGCCCGAGAGTTGTGCATGACATCCTGACATCCAAGGGCTTCCTCTTCCTCTCTTTCCCCCTGCTACCTGCAGGCCTTCCGTGCATGACAGTATTTGCCAGTGAAGGAGTGTCTTCGTGCCAGTAGCTCATCGAATTCAATTTTTTTAAAATCTTACTATGATTATATTTTGTGATAGTGATGGAAAGCCTTCCTAGATTTTATTATGGATAATAATACTAAAACAACAACAACAATAATATTTGTAGTGGTGGTGGTGGTGGTGGTAGTAGTAGTAGTAGTAGTAGTAGTAGTAGTAGTAGTAGTAGTAGTAGTAGTAGTAGTAGTAGTAGTAGTAGTAGTAGTAACAATTATGATGATGATGATGATGATGATGATGATATATATACAATATAATCACCAATAACTTTAATCGGTATTACTATTCGCAATATTGATAACTGATAAGAATTAGCAATCCATAATGAGTGTCATGTGAAGATAATGACGGCGGTGATGATGAAGGTACAAATAAAAAGAACAGGAAAAATATAATTATCTGTATCATCATCACTGCCACCATAATCGTTACGGCACCCAACCGAAAAATCCCCCAACAAAACAAAAACAAAATATAGACAAAGCAAGGCATCACTCAAGGAATCAAAAACAAAAACAAACAAAAACATCAACATCCACAGCGCCCAAACCACAAGGGAAGCTCAGCACTTCGCGAACAAAAACAAAGCGCTCACAATTACAAGGGAGCTCCGCCATCCTTACTTCGCCCCTCCCCCTTCATGTCTTGACTGGAGAGGGGGTGGGGGTGGGGAGGGATGTGAGGGGTGGGGGGGGGGAAGAGGATGGTTAAAGGGAAAGAAGGGATGGGAAGGAGAAGGGTGAGGGGAAGGGGAAAAGGAGGGAACAGAAGAAAGAGATGGGAAAGTGGATAAACAGGAGAAGATTAAAAAAAGGTAGAGGAGAATGATAAGGAGCAGGAAGGGGAAGCGGAGACGGTATGGGCAAGAGGGCCAAGAGACGGGGTAGGGGGCAGAGGTGGACAGTGAAAAGGGGGAGGGGTGTATCGACACCACAAGCGTCTGTACAGATCAATATACGCCTTTCATGTCACGCTCGGTCACGCCACGTCACTGACCCCCAGCAACAGAGGTCTGCCACGTGAGGAGGCGGGGGGTGGGGTGGGGTCACGTGACTACGTTGCTCCTCCTTCCCCCCCTTCTCCCTACTAAAGAGAAGTAATGAGAGGACAAACAAGAGGGCGAGGTGGGGGGGGGGGGGAGAGGACGGAGCAAATAATTAATCTCCCTTTATTCTTTTTTTTTTTTTTTTTACCTTCCTTCCCTTTAAAGATGGCGTGCTATATTACTCTCCCCCCCCCCTTCTTCCCCTTCGTCTCCCCTCACTCCCTACCCTCACCAACTCCTATCTACCCAGGATCAGCTGGTCACTGTGACATGTGGAAAAAGAGGCTAGGGGGAAGAAAAGAAAAGAAAAAAAGAAAAAGAAAAAAAAAAAAAAAGGAAAAAAGAAAAAGAAAAGAAAAAGAAAAAAAAGAAAAAGGAAAAGAAAAAAGAAAAAAGAAAAGAAAAAGAAAAGAAAAGAAACGAAAAGAAAAGAAAAGAAAAGAAAAAAAAAAAAGTTATCGCCATGTGCTCTATCAACCCCTTCCCCCCTCCCCCAGTTAGTTTCCCTACCTAGAACCCCCTCCCCCCATTTTCATAACCCACCCCCTCCCACTCCCCTCTCCTCCCCTTCCCCCGCCTTGCCTCCCACCCCCCAAAGACAAGATTCCCATGACGCTGCCACATCATTATCGTCATTAACATGCACAATAACTAACTCTACTACCTCCTCCTGCCTGCCTGCGCGCACTCTCGACTCCGCTAAAGGCCTAGTGAATTTTTTAGGTTTCTAAACGCCAGTCAGATTATCGTTCACGTAACACCATGCTATTTTAAGGCGTGTGTGCAATGATGTTTTCTTGCAGGTCGTGTTTCATTCCTTCTGCCTAATGCCGTCGAGGTCTTCTTCATCTTCTTTTGTTCTTCTCCTCCTCCTCCTCCTTTTCCTTCTTCTCCCCCCTACTCCTTCATCTACTCCTCCTTCTCCATAGCCTTTCTATCTATCCATCATTGCGTCTTCCATGCATCCTTTCCTCCCTCCCTCCGTCTCCTCATCCCCTCACTTCACTTAGCATACGAAGGCTGTCCGCCCACGTCCTATTTGCTATTGACTGTGTCTGGCAAAGCGTTCAACATCCGTGACGTGTCTTGTACTACCCACCATCATTTGTCTATCTGCTTGGCACTTATTCCTCCCTTTCCATTCCTTCCAACCTCGAGCTTCTGGTAAAAGCGCCTCAAAAAATGCATGACCGGAGAAAAGAAAATAATGAAGGTGATAACATAGACAATAATTATATATAAAAAAAGGAAAAACGAAACAAGTAACAAGAATAAACAAAATAAATGAGAACTCTGCCTTGACTATTCTATAACATTTCACTCCAGCGTCTTCAGTTCAAAAACATTGCCCTCTCCTCACACACTCGTTAACACCTATAATTTACCTGCACAAACAGGTATTATTCCCCTTTCTCAGCTCTTGCAATTTGCAAAGGAAGAGGGAGAGAGTCACAGCAGAGCACACAGTAAAGATACACGAGACGGAAAGAGCGAAAGAACTGAGAGATAAGAAGGCAAAGACAAGAGTGAACAGAAACTGAAAAACGAAAGAAAATGAAGAACGACGAAAAGAACAGATGTGTGAGAAGACAAAGAACACATAAAACGAAAGTGCGTAAAGATTGATGCAAACAAACGAAGAAATACAGACACAAGGAAAAGAACGAGGAAAAAAACAGAGCTATAAACAAACAACGACAATAAAAAAATCAGTGAGAGAAGACAAGGCGTAAACAATACTGGAAAAAATCAGCAAACAGAAAGAGAAGGAGAAAAAAGAGAGGAGGGAGAAGAGAGAAGAGAGGAGAGACGAAAAAGGAGAGAGAAGTGGGAAGAGAGGTGAGAGGTGAGAGGTGAGAGGAGAGATGAGAGCAGAAAGAGGAGAGAGGAGAAAGAAGGGAGAGAAGGAGAGACGGCGCGGCGATCCAGCACCGCCGCCGCATCCATCAGCGAGACCACAAGGCGTGTACAACATCCTGTCATGAACAGCTTCCAGAACTTTACGCTCCCGACACCGCCGCCTCGCCCGCACGACCCGGGGAAGTCGTTCGAGCTCGGTCTGCCAAGGTTGGCCTCTGTCTGTCTATCCGTCTGTCCGTCTGTCTGTCTCTGTCTCTCCGTCTCCCCCTCCCTCTCTGTCCTTCTCTTTCTATTTATTTATCAGTCTTCCTCCATACCGTTTTCCTTTTCATTCTTCTTCTTCTTCCTCTATTTCTTCTTCTCCCTCTCTCTCTCTCTCCCTCCCCCTTCTATTCTTCTTTGAGACAAAAAAAAAAAAAAAATCAAGGAAGTGTTAAATTTCGTAAAGGGGAACCAAAAGAAAATAAGAGAAGGAAAAATGAGGGCGGGGAAGGGGGCAAGAAGCGAGGGAGGGAGGGGTGGGAACGTGGGGGGGGGCGCTGGAGAAGGCGGAGTAAGAGAGGGGGGAGTGTCCTCATCCCTCTTGTAAGCCTCTCGTCCATCATGGTATTGGTGCTGCTCACACGCACACCTGAGCCCCCACCCCCTCTCCTAGCCCCCTACTCCCTTGCCTTCATGAATATGTGCGAATAGTCCATGCGTATGCGTACATAAATACGTACATGCGAGAAAGTAAAAGCGCAGTGACTGCCATTTTCTGCTCGAATTTCCTTATCCCTCACCCTCTCTCTTTCTCTAACATTACCACAGACTATATCATGAACGCACGCACGCACACAAACACAGATAGATAGATAGATAGATAGATAGATAGATAGATAGATAGATAGAGAGAGACAGAAAGTGTGTGTGTGTGTGTGTGTGTGTGTGTGTGTGTGTGTGTGTGTGTGTGTGTGTGTGTGTGTGTGTGTGTGTGTGTGTGTGTGTGTGTGTGTGTGTGTGTGTGTGTGTGTGTGTGTGTGACTGAGGGTGAGAGATGAGGAAAATCGAAAAAAAGGGCAGGGAGGGAGGGGGAGAGAGGGAGAGAGGGAGAGAGGGGGAGAGAGAGAGGGAGAGGGAGAGGGAGAGGGAGAGAGAGAGAGAGAGAGAGAGAGAGAAGGAGAAGGAGAGAGAGAGAGAGAGAGGAGAGAGAGAGTGAGAGGGGGGGGGAGGGGGGAGGGAGAGAGAGAGAGGAGGGAGAGAGAGAGAGGGAGAGAGAGAGAGAGGAGGGAGGGAGGGAGGGAGGGAGAGAGAGGAGGGGAGAGAGAGAGAGAGAGAGAGAGAGAGAGAGAAGAGGAGAGAGAGAGAGAGAGAGAGAGAGAGAGAGGAGAGAGAGAGAGAGAGAGAGAGAGAGAGAGAAGGAGAGAGGAGAGAGAGAGAGAGAGAGAGACGGTCACGAAACCGCCATGCAAACCTAATCCGAATATCCGTTAAGTGAAACAAACTCCCTCAAAGTCAACCGCAAAGAAAAGCCTCGAAGAGACAAGAAAAATCCAAAGAACTCGAAGAATTCACAACCTCCCGTTTCCTTCACCCTGAACCCTCCCCTTACCCTCCCCTACATCGTCCCCTACACTCCCTTCTCCCTTCCTTCCATTTCCTTCTCCTCCTCTCCAATACCCTCTCCTCTCTTGTCCTCCCATTCTCTTACTTTCCCCTCCTCGCACACCCTCTCCTTTTCCCTCTCCCTCTCTCCTCTTTTTTATCCTCCTTTCCCTCTCTCCTCTTTTTTCACCCTTCCCTCTCCCTCTCTTCTCTTTTTATTCTCCTTTCCCGCTTCCTCAGAAAAAAAAAACACAACTACCTAATAGGACCAGAAAACTGCTTTTCAATTACAGGGGAAAAAATACAAGAAATTTTCTCTTTCAGTGGAAGACGAGGGAGTCATCATCAAGCGCATTCAAAGACGCTAGTGTAAACAAAGGAATTTCTCCGGCAACGATCTGGCTCCTACATCGACCTAAAAATGTGGAAATAACTGGTCAGTGCAGGATTCAGAACAGGGTGACCTTTGCCTCCGTTAAAAAAGGGGGTAAATGTTAATGGCCGAAAAAAAGAGAGCTAGGAAAACTGAAACTGTGCTGGAAAGAAACCCGTTTCTGTGCAGTTCTCTGGATGGTGTGGTGGATGCTAAGGAGTGGAAAATAGAGAGGAGCAGTGTCCAATTTTACCCAACACATATACGCTAGACTACAGAAACACGACAAACACACGTGCATACATGTATACACTCAAATATACACACAAAAAAAGGCAAGCAGACAAACAGGCAGACACAAATGCACGCGGGCTTTATGTCAATTGCGCCCCAGGATAATTGTAAAGCATTAAAGGGGCTACTTCCCCCCTGCAAGATCTAGCGTGAGAGGCATCCCTCACGCCACAAGAGCCAAAAGCATAAGAGAGGAAAGGAAAAATGGCGAAGGGAGACAGGCGAGACACGAGATAAGGACGAAGAGAGAGGAGAGTAAGGAAGGAAGAAGAGAAAAGAGAGAAGAGGGAGGAAAGAAGAGAGAAGAGAGCGAGGAGAGAGATGAGAGGAGACTGGGGGTAGCAAAGAAAAGAGAGGAAAAGAGGGGTGAGGAGATAAAAACAGAGAAAGGAGTAGATCGAGGAAATGAGCGATAAGAGAGAGGAGAGAAAAAAAATCATTGGCTTTTTAGTTTCTCTTTTCCAGGACAGAGCTCCAAATATATAAGAAAATAGTAAATCAAACAAGCACAAAACAGAGAGAGAGAGAGAGAGAGAGAGAGAGAGAGAGAGAGAGAGAGAGAGAGAGAGAGAAGAGAGAGAGAGAGAGAGAAGAGAGAGGGGAGAGAGAGAGGAGAGAGAGAGAGAGAGAGAGAGAGAGAGAGAGAGAGAGAGAGAGAGAGAGAGAGAGAGAGAGAGAGAGAGAGAGAGAGACAGAGAGACGATCACGAGGCAGACCGTGAGTCATTCGTTCATTTTCTTAAAATAATTATCTCCCCTTGCAGATCAATATTGCACAGATAAAATCATACCTAAGCACATAAAACGGGAAGTAAAAAACTAAATGCAAATATCGTAAAAACAAGTTTACCAAAATAACAATTATAAGAACAACGGTAACAGTAGTAGTAGTAGTAATAGTAGTAGTAGTAATAACGACAGTAGTAATTATAGTAATAATAATGGCAATAACGATGGTTATTAAAAAAATATATAAAATAAAAAATAATAATAACAATAATAATAATCATCATCATCATCATAATAATAATAACAATAATAATAATAACAATCATAATAACAATAATAATAATCTCCATCTTTTAACCCTTATCATTATCACTGATATAATGTAACAACAACAACCATCCTATCCCAATCATCATTAAAATAATCCATTAAAACAATAATCACATGCGCAAGGCACTAAAAAATACGTTTAAAAAAACAGCAATAAAAAAATACAACGATTAAAAAAACAATGAAACCAACTTCGTCGGGAAGGAACACAGACAATAAACAACATTACACAAACAAACGAGGTGGAAGGGAGAGGGAGACGGAGGAGCGTTGCCCCCCCTTCCCCCCTTCTTCAGCGTACCGCTAACCGGCCAATTATCCGGGCGCCTCCATCACGCCTGTCCGGATACAGACACGCGCGAGGGAGGGGGAGGAGGGCAAGGGAGAAGAAGGGGAAGGGAGAGTGAGAAGGGAGGGAGAGTGAGAAGGGAGGGAAAGAAGAAGGGGAAGGGAGAGTGAGAAGGGAGGGAAAGAGGAGAAGGGGAAGAGAGGCGGAGGAATGGAAAGAAATGATGGGAAGAGAAAGGGAGGGTAAAGGAAAGGGAGGAAGGCTTGGGGAAAGAACAGAGATGATCTGATGATGGAGGAAGGAAAAACAAGGAAGTATGATGGCGAAAGGTGAGAGGGAGAGACGGAAGGAGAGAGGGAGAAGAGAGAGACTCAGCACTCATAGCAATCACTTCCAATTACCATTAATCAATCAATAGATAAAATGGACGGATACAACTTCCCTCGACTGCCTGTCTTTCCCCACTACCGGGCGGGCGGCGGTGCGTGCCGCTGGGGGATGCGGGGCTGGGGGGAGGGTAAGCAAAGTCCTGCTGCCTTATCACAGGTTATCACGAAATAGTTTTAAATCACGGGAATTTCGCGACCCATCCTTCGCCCTGATTCGCAATCCTCTCCCGTCCCCGTTCCCAATTTCTGTCTGTCGGTCTCATCCCCTTCTCCCTCTGTCCGTCCCTCTGTCTGTCTGCATGTGTGCCTGCCTGTCTGTGTTGGAGTGACTGCCTTTTCTTCTCTTTCTTCCTCCCTCCTTTTCTCTCGCTCAGCCGCTGATATCTCTATCCTCCTATCCTCCGCCTAGTTTCCTTCCCTTCCCCTCCCATGCTTTTTTTCTCTCTATGCTTCCCCGTTTCCCTCGGCATCATGTGTCACGAAGGTCGAGCCAGCACGCAGGCGCGGCACCAGGCAGGTCAGCGGGTGACTCACGGCAGGGGAAGGACAGGTTCTCCCTCAAGGTATACAGTCCCAGGATGAATCAGTCTGCCAGACGCAGGATCTCGCCTGCCGGAGGGAGTGGGGGGAAGTTCAGGGGGTTACGGGTGGGGGGGGCGTGGGAGTAGGAGAGGGAGAAGAGGTGGGGATGGAGGGCGAGCAGGTGGTGGGAATGGCAAAAGGAAGGGAAAGGTGGGGGGAGGAAGGTAGGAGAGGAGAGGAGAAGAGTTGGGAATAGATGAGTTAAGAAGAAGAGAGGAGAGAAGAGAAGAGAAGAGGAGAGGAGAAGAGAGGAGAAGGTGGGGAGGGCAGAGGAGAGGAGAAATGAGAGGTAGAGGAAAGGGGAGAGGAGGGAGATGGGATTAGACCAGCATCCTTCCGTCTCTCCTTACAGACGCCATCGACGTCATGATTAAAAGGTCGCTTGAAGGGGAAAATAATCCCTAAACGGCAAGAACGAACCGATCTCCGCTACCGGTACATGGATACAGCAACAAGAGCAAATACAACAACAACAGCAATCACTACCATCATTGTTATTATTCTCTTCGATTCAAGTCGCTAAATATGGCGTTGCGTGATGCTGAGAATAAGAATAGCAAGAAAACGAGTGCGCCAGAGACAGCAGCACAAACAAGGAGCACATGCAGATCAGAATGAAAGAAAAAAATGCAATGGAAG
>NC_051422.1:9955840-9958340 GCF_015228065.2 Penaeus monodon
ATTTCTCTCACTCACCTTCAATTCTCTCATTTTTTTAACTGCTTTCATCCTCTTCTGCCTCCCCCGCTCTGCCCTACGTGATTCTCCTTCCCTCTCCCTCTTCATCCTCACTCTCACGTCCTCTCAACAGCAGAGCAAATCCACAGTCATCTCCACCCAAGCATCACCACCAAAGACCGCCCCTTCGCCGATTTTCACCACCACGCCGCCACCGCCCTTCTAACCTCATCACCACAACCAGTATCACCTTTCATCACTAAAACGCTAGGACTAGGTCGACTATCACCTCTCATCACCACACTCAGCACGCCCTCACCTTCCCCTCTCCCCCAGCTCACACCCACTCGCCATGTTCACTTGCTCTGTGTGTAGTCGAGCATGCATGAATCTGCTCTCTTACTTGCCTGTGTCTGCATGATTTTTTTTCTCCTTTTTGTTCTCAAGGTAAACTTATCTTACATGATTTGGAAACGTGCAGAGAGGGAGATTATAGATGACGAGAGGGGGGGGGGGTAGAGGGAGGGAGGGAGGGAGAGATGGAGGGAGGGAGGGAGGGAGGGAGGGAGGGAGGGAGGGAGGGAGGGAGGAGAGAGAGAGAGAGAGAGAGAGAGAGAGAGAGAGAGAGAGAGAAAGTGAGTGAGTGAGTGTGAGTGTGAGTGTGAGTGTGAGTGTGAGTGTGAGTGTGAGTGTGAGTGTGAGTGTGTGTGTGTGTGTGTGTGTGTGTGTGTGTGTGTGCGTGCGCGCGCGCGCGCGTCTTTTTCCTCCTTCACGTTGAAGTTTTACTTTCTCTCACCTGTCATTGATCTTTTCGACGCCAACTTTACTCCGTTCAGCTTACATTTCTTGTAACTTTATTTACACCCTCTTCTCTTTTCTCTTGCCGCTTCTCATTATCACCTTTCAAATTCATATTTCTTGTTTTATTTCTATTATATTTCCTATCATATTTCTCGCCTTTCTCTCCCTCTTCCTCTTTATTCCTTAATCCTTTCTCTTTCTTTCGCCAACCACGTCACCGCCACCTTAAAATTCTTCACCTCCATTTCCACCTTTTTCCATTCCATCATCGTCATCACTACTTCCTTCTCAACCAACCCTTTCTCCAACTCCATCTCCACCTTCTTTCGCTCTCTCCAAAAATCTCTATCTCCACCTCTATCTCCAACCCCACCACCTCTACCTCTACCTCCACCTCTACCTCTACCTCTACCTCTACCTCTACCTCTACCTCTACCTCCACCTCTACCTCTACCTCCACCTCCACCTCTACCTCCACCTCCACCTCTACCACCTCCTTTCTCTTCCGCCGGCCGCACCTGTAGCGCTTCTCCGGCAGGCCAAGCAATCATCCCTTAATGGCTGGATTAACCTGCACTCCTCAATTACCCGTTAATATACGCCCACGAAGTCATCACTTTCGCCCGCCGCTCTCTGTTTCTCTTTCTCTTTCGGTCTGTGTGGGTGTGTCTGCCCGTCTACATTCTCTCTCTCTCTCTCTCTCTCTCTCTCTCTCTCTCTCTCTCTCTCTCTCTCTCTCTATAACCAGTCACAAACACAACTTTTAATCTCCAATGAAACAAAATGAAAATTAACGAAAATCACACAAATACGGAAATTAAGAAAAAAAAGCCAATCACGAGTAAAGTTAAAAGCGTTGCATCATTTCCGAAAATTGGTCTTCATTTCTCTGGAAAAATCCTACGTATAAACAAGATAGAAAAAAAATATATCTATCGATCTATTTCTCTCTCAATATGTATACCTACATATTCAAAGGAAGGGGGCGGGGGGAGTGGCGACGGTGCTGAAGAGTACTGGCCAGACTAATCCTCGTCCCCAACGCTCCCACCACCTCTTCCCCTCCTTCATGAAAAAATGAAACGAGGAATAAAAAAAATCCATATAGAAACGTATAAAAACGACCGAAAAAGAGTCCGGACAGCCAGCAAGCCTAACGCAGGCTCCCCGACGCCGGGGGAAACTAGGAGTAGCGCGCGCACCCACTCACTCGCACCGGAAGCAGAAGGGTCTCAGGCAACGCCTCGCTTTAACACACAAGTTCCTGTGTAACCGTGCTTGTTTGCCACTGCCCGTGACGACCTCTCGCTGCCTTCCTCGTCTGGCTATGTCTGTACTATCTCTTCCCTACCTGCCTGTCAGTTCTTTTGTCAAATCTTGTTCTTTGGTTGAATCTTAAATCAGCTTTGTATTTCTACTTCTGTAATAATTCCCATTCCCTCCACTGTCATGTGTCTATTTTCCTTATTCTATTCAGTTGTTTTGCTATTTGTAAAAAAAAAAAAAAATCCCTCGCTCTTCTCCCTCTCATCCTCCTTTTCCCCCGTACTTTCTTTCCACTCGTGCCTGCTTGTCTGCTTGCCTCGCTGATTGCCACCCTGCAGTGGCTATCTCATTTTCGCTTCTTTTTCCTTCTCGAGGAGGGGAAGGGAGCTAACCAGGAAAATTGCTCTCTTCTCCCCATTCTACCTCCCCATCGCTT
>NC_051422.1:9968340-9985840 GCF_015228065.2 Penaeus monodon
TCTTTCTTTACGCAATACTTTCTCCATCTCCGGGGTACTTTCTTCCTACTTCCCCTCAATATACCCTTTCCCCCCTCTCCTTTGTTTCATGTCCTACCTTATGGGCTTTCCCTTCCGGGAGCCTCTCTTCTCTTTCTCCTCTTCCTTTTCCCGTTGCCTCTGCCCCATTTCTGAGGAATTTCCTCTTTGCGTAGACTCCCGCCCTTCTCTGTGGACTCCTTCCCATTCCCTGTCCTCTCTGCGGCCTCCTTTCCCTCTCGGTCGCCTCTCATCCCTTTCCGCAGTCTCCCCTCTCCGTCTCTCCGTCTCGCCACCCTCGCGCCTATCTAATCAATCCACTCCTCTCCGGAACCTTCTTGCGAGTTCTGTTTGTTTCTGTATTATCTGCGTTTGTTATTCTCTCTGCCCATCGCTCTTTCTTTCTTGTTAATTATATTTTCCGTGCGTAGATTAAGTGCAAATGTAACTAAAACGACGACCCTGTTTTTATCTCTAATACATTTTCTTTCTCTATACAGCTAAAATGCATGAATGATTTAAGTACGACCATTAGTATTACTGGTGATGGAACACAACAGCAGTATTAATGACGACGACTTCCAAGGATAAATATAAGCATATAAAGGCCAATGATGAAAATGTTTATAGTAATAAAACAGAAAGGCACTCAAAACATGACCATTACAATAATAATATAATATCAACATTACCACCCTATCATAGTCATCACTAGTATTGCTGATGTTTTCCCAATCATCACAACACAACCATGATCACTGTGAATACCCCTTAAACTCTCAGGAAAAGGTAATACACACGAAGGTAATATCAATAACAAAGACGATACTGTACGCCAGAACACGCGTTCACTCAACCCTTCCCGAACTGAACGCAACGAGGGGCAAAGTAATGAGAGGGGAAGAGAGGAAGAGAAGGGGGGAAGGGATGGGGTAGGGAAGGGGGAGGGGAGGGAGAGGAAGGGATGGAGAAAGGGGAGGGGGTGAGGCGATCAGGAAACAGGGAGGGTGTTAAGGGAGAAAGGGGGGGGAGAAGGGGTTGAGGTGACCACCACCGCTTCCGGGCCAGTTGTGAATGCAGGAATATTAGCAATCCTTCCAAAGGCTGCACAGTGCGTCACGCCCCACCATGCACCCCCTCCCTCCCCAACACCGGGTTCCCGTAACGTCTGCGTCTGTGGTTGGGCAAATACATGTATATTTATGGATATACATGCACGCTTTATGCTAATTACAAGACTAGTAAGTGTTTACAGGTCCAGTTTATAATACGGAAGTGAGGAGGGAAGGTTTGGGGGAAAAAGATGATGATAATGACTGCTGATTCACAGAAAATAAACGTAAAACTGATTATACTTTCGTGCACTATACTATTTTTGTATGCAAACACTCCTTTGTACTATCTTAAATATGTGTATATGTGTGTGTATATGTGTACATATGTGTGTATATGTGTATGTGTGTATGTGTATGTGTATGTGTATGTGTATGTGTATGTGTATGTGTATGTGTGTGTGTGTGTGTGTGTGTGTGTGTGTGTGTGTGTGTGTGTGTGTGTGTGTGTGTGTGTGTGTGTGTGTGTGTGTGTGTGTGTGTGTGTGTGCGCGTGCGCGTGCGCAGAGCATTATCATAACTAACCAGTTCACTGACGTAATAATATCATATCCCCATGTATCCAAGCAGCACCGCACGCTGGAGGCGGCTGCGGATAACCCACAAGAATCTGCCCGTATTAGGTAACGCCCACGGAGAGGAAGGTCAGGCGGGCACCGGGCGGGCAGCTGGGCACGTGCCACGGGCTATACGGAGCGGGAAGGCATGTTCAGCTTAACTAGCGTTAATCCGTGAGCTTGTGGTAACGCGCTGGCGTGTGTGGTCGCGGAGAGGTCGCGGGAAGCGGTAGCGGAGTTGCGGTGTAGCGGCCGCGGAGGTAGCGGTAATTCGGCCGAGATGCAGAATACATGTTCTTCAGATACTTAACAGCAAGGCACCTTAATGCGAACGGACGAAAAAGAAGGCAAGAAAACTGGAAAGAAGGGAAGAGGAAAGAAAAGAAAAGAAAAGATAAAAATAAAAATAACAATCCCGCGAGCAAACCGCACACCCAAGACAAAGACGCAGGTAGACAATCGCACGGCCGCTCTCCGAATTCCCCCGAGTCACTCACTCACTCCCGGCGCACCTTTCTCCCCAGACTTTCCTCGACGTCGAATTCTGCTTTCTTCCCACCGCATCCTTGACCTTCGTGCCAGATGGTGGCACACCCGTACGTCGCACCGCCTGTCCCCCCCCCCTGCCAGACTTTCCTTTTGGAGAGTACCTTCCGGCTCTTTCCGGATCGCGCGTAGATAGTGGTGGTGGTGAATGTGGTTGTGATGGTGGTGGCTATAATGGTGATGATGGTGATACATTGCGGCCGTGGTGGTAATACGTCGTGGTCATGACGATCGAGAATGCGACAAATTACAGTCGTATAATCCCCCTTCCCCAATAAAGATATACACAAAACCTACAAGTTATAAAAACACTGCCCCTCGTATTGGCAGTGCTTCCAACCAAACAACCAAATCCCAACCCAAAGCACAAGGAAGCCCTGAACGATTACACACGATTACTTTCGCGCCATGTTTGTACATACAAAAAATCACACCCACCCACAAACACACAAATCACACCTTCTTTCGCCAAATTCGGTCAACACGACGCTTGTCCTCCTGTCGGCGGGTGACGGCGATGCAACATCACATGATTCTCCCGACGGCGACCCTGCAACAAGGACGCAACATAATAAAAGAAAGCTCGGCCGCAGACTCCCGCAAATAACTCTCGCTTCCTTGTGGCTGCGGTCGACGCGGCGGGGACAGACGAAACGGCGACACGAACGGAATATAATAAGCGCGTTTAAGAATAAAAGTGGCGGCTGTAATCAGATTGATATGTATACCTATTCTTTCCTTAGGCTATTCTTGTACGTTCATGTCCCTTGTAAAGTGGTGGTTGTAATGCCATTAATATGAATGCTTATATTTCCGTGCACTATACTATTCTTGTATGCAAACACTCCTTTGTACTATCCTTGTACATACAGCCCTTTGTAGGTTTCTTGCACACTTAAATCCCTTTGTACTTTGTGTACGGTTAAATCCGTCATATACCTTGTTTTTGTATACTTGTACACATCGGCCTACTTACACTATCATCGACCTTAAACCTTATGTCATCCTCGTACACTCAACCTCCTTATACTATCCACGCATTTAAACCCCTTCACACTATTCTAGCACAACGTTCATCCTTCATACTATTCTTGTACACTAACACTATTATTTTCTACCCTCTGCCTAGAAGATAATCATGTAACAAACACACAAGCAAGCAAGCAACAACAAAAAAGAATATCCTCACTTCGCTTCAGATACTGCATTTCAGTTTTCACATGGATTACGCGACGACAGGCGCAAATTTTACGAAGACTTTCTTTTGAATATGAAGAGAAACTTCAACGTTGCTGTGTGCGAATTTAACGGCATTGTCAACAACAACAACAACAACAATAAAAAAACAAACACCAGCATCATCAACAACGAAACAAAAACAACACAAGTTTACCTCCCAAAGTCGGACCACGGTTGATGCAAAGAAGGCAATCTTGCAAGGGCGACACTACCAGTACCAAGGTCCGGCAAGGGCACCGCCTCAGACCCGAGCGGGGAATACCAGGCGAAAAACCGGATTGTCATAAATAATTATCAAAAACGAAGTCACTGACCGGTGCTGACGGGGCCTGGTTCGTGTCAGCGATGTTGCCGATAAAAATACACGGCAACTACCACTAATCAGAACCACGGCATCAAAGTGTCCGCTATCAAATGCAACATCATCGACATTAATCTCATTATCGCTTTTATCAATTTCATCGCCAAATACAATCCCTCCTCCACATCCACGCTTTCATCATTCTCTTCCCCGGTCACCGCACGCGCCGTCTATGTTGCCTGCGTGCGTCGTGCGTATATGTGTGAGTGAGTGAGTGTGTGTGTGTGTGTGTGTGTGTGTGTGTGTGTGTGTGTGTGTTTGTGTGTGTGTGTACGTTTGTGTGTGTGTGTACGTGTGTGTGTGCGCGTGTACGTGTGTGTGTGCGTGTTCGTGTGTGTGTGTGTGTGTGTGTGTGTGTGCGTGCGTTCGCTTGTGTGTGCGTTCGCGTGTGCGTGCGTTCGCGTGTGCGTGTGTTCGCGTGTGCGTGTGTTTGCGTATGCATGTGTATCTGTTTGCCTATCTATCTATCTATCTATCGCAACCGCGCGCCTTAACACCCGCACCCAACACACGGTCATCAACACTTCAACATGATCTGGATAATCCCATTAGATGCACATTAATTGCTATGTTCCGGCAATTATTCGGTGATCATCGCGGCGGCAACAGTAATTACCTGCGCAAAAAAGCGAGTAGTGACTGGCAAGGGAGGGGGAGGGGGAGGGGAGGGGGTGACATCGGAAAGACGAGAACAAGAGAGATAAGGAGAAAAATAAGATGAGACGAGAGAGAGCGAAGGAAGTGAAGCCGAGAGAATAAAAATATAGCGAAAAGAGAAAAATTTAAGAGGAGGAAAATACCAAAAGATAGACCAAAAATATCATACAAATGTGGGAGAAAAAGGCACGAGAGACTGGATACAAAGAGAGAAAGAGGAAGAGGCAGAAAAAAATAAGGGAAAAAGGGCAAATCTAGGTTTTAATGGAGGGAAAAGGAACAAGTAACTGAAGTTAAGGATGGAGGGAGGGAAAAGAAAAGAAAAAGATAAGGAAAATTTTAATAAAAAAAGTCAAGAGGAGGAAGAAACCAGAGAAGAACAAGACGAGGATAAGAGGAGCCTCCCCCCCCCCCAAAAAAAAAAAAAAAAAAAAAAAAAAAAAAAAAAGCAGCAACAGAAAATAACAAGAATAACACTCATGACAATCACCAAGAAAATAACAAGAAAAGACAAGATAAAACAAGACGAAGGAAAACAAAGAGGCCAACATACTCAGGAAGCGCAGAAAAGTTCCCTCAAAGAAAAATCGAAGACAGAAGCAACACAACACAAGCACCAAGGACAACAGGAAGTGGTATGGAGAAGATGGGGAGAGAAGGACAAGGGGCGAAGAGGAATGTCAGAAACGGAAATGCGCGATGGGAATAAAGAGGATAAAAAGGATAAAAACAAAAGGGATGTGTGGCCGAAAAGGGATTCGTAAAAGAGGGAGATGCGAGGAAATGTAAGGAAAAGAGGGAGATGCGAGGAAATGTAAGGAAAAGAGGGAGATGCGAGGAAATGTAAGGAAAAGAGGGAGAATCGAGGAAACGTGAGAAGAGAAACACGAAAGACATGAGAAAAAGCAGTAAGTGAGGAAATGTGAAGAAAACAAACGAGAAAACGTTAGAAAGAGAGGCAGCGAATGGAGGAAACGCGAGCTAAAGGTTGAGGCTTGAAAAACACCATAAAGATTATATGAGGAAACAGACTAACTGAAATAGAGAAAGGGACAGACAGAGAAAAGAGGAAAGGGGAGGACAGTGTTCAGGCAAGACAGGTAGTGGCGGCGGCGGCGGCGGCGGCGATGCGTCACTCTCGCACCACGTGGAGTGACTCACCAACAATAACACCATCAAAACGGTCTGCCACATCCAACTTCATCACTACCTCATTTTCCTCACTTTGGCCGTCGTGCTGTCATTTTATGTCTCTCTGTCCGTCCGTCTCTGTTTATATAGTGTATTTGTAAACATTCCCAATCCCTGCCTACCTCCCTCTTTACTCTCTCTTCCCCTCCCTCCCTCTCTCCATCTCCCTCCTCTCCTCACTCCTTCCTCCCTATCTCCCTCTCCTCTAACCTCTCCCTCCCTCCATCTCCCTCTCACTTTCATCCTTCCCTTCTCATTCTCTCCCCTTCCCTTGCACTCACTATACCTGTCATCAGGCGCAACTACACCTGCTTGGCGCCGACACCGTGAGCGTCCCCGAGGCTGCCTATTCCCGTCATGGTCTAGTTGGCCGATAAGATTTCCTGGAGAGCCGAGCGTCGTCACCTGGTGAACCGGTGCGAGTTTCTCTCTCTCTCTCTCTCTCTCTCTCTCTCTCTCTCTCTCTCTCTCTCTCTCTCTCTCTCTCTCTCTCTCTCTCTCTCTCTCTCTCTTTCTCTCTCTCTCTCTCTGTTATTCTTCGCAATACTCTGTTTAAACACCTTTGTCTTGCATGGAATAGCTCTTTTTCCTCTTCTCTTCCTCCCATTTTCTCTTATCTCTCTCCCCCTCTCTTTAGGGTTCTTATCATTTTTTCTCTTCCTAAGCCTCTCTCTAAACATCCTTGTCTTGCATGGAATAACTTTTTTTTTCTTTTCACCTCTTCTTCCCCCTTCTCTTCTCTCTCTTCCAATTCTCTCTTCAGACTTCCCTATTCTTCTTCCTCTTCGCAACTCTCTTTTTAAAATCCCTTGTCTTGCATGGAATATCTTTTTTCTCATCTCCTCTTCCGCCCCTTCCCTTTTCCCTCTCCTCCACTGTCCATTGTTATTCTTCTTCCTTTTCGCAACTTTCTCTATAAACACCCTTTTGTTGAATGGACAATCTCTTTCCTCTTCTCTTTCTCTTTTCTCTATCCTCCACTCTTTCTTTAGGTTTGCCTGTTCCTCTTCCCTGGTTTCTCAATTAAACCCCTCTTTCTTACACACAATACACCTTCCCTTTTCTCCCCCCCCCCTTTCGCCTTTTCTCTCTCCCCTTCTTTAATTTCCCAATTTTGATACATAATAATTTTGTTGTCCCATCTCCTTGGTCTATTCTTCCTACCTCTCTGACCTGCCCTTTCTCGCTCTTTCCCATTTCATCTTAAGCTCCTCTTCCTCTTCCCATCTCCCCTGACTCTTCATTTAACCCATTTCCTCTTCACCCCCCCCCCCTCTCCTGCATTGTGCAATTTTTCCTCACCATCGCTAAAACTTTCCGTTTTTTTCTTATCATAAGTGTTTCTTTGCCTTCATTCTCATTATCATAATTATCTTCGCCATCGTCGCCATAGGTCCATTCCTCCTCTCCTTCATTTCCTCCAATCTCATTCTCTCACACTCATTCTTATTCTCATCCACATACACATACATCTATCTCTTTCTTACCGCCTCCCTCCTCTCTTGTCTCTCCCTCCTCTGTCTCATTTCATCCCTCTCCTCTTCCTCTCCCTCTCATTTTCTCCCTCTCTATTTCCCTTCTCCCTCTCTATTTCTCTTCTCCTCTGCTCCCTCTTTTCTCCTCCCCTTCCTCTCACCTCTTTTCCTCTCTCCTACCTCTCTTCTCCCTCTTAACACAAACTCCCTCTCCCTTACAACCTTCCAGAATGACTCACTGCGAACGGCGCTGTCCATGCACCAGAGTCCACCTCTTCGCCTGACCAACATACCTGGAAAACGGAAAAAATGTAATCAAAACAAGTCCAACCCGCTGTAACGGAAGTCTGTAGCGTAACATACTGTAAACGCGAAAAAAAATATGAAAAAAAAGAGGAAAAAACTTGCCATTTTGCTTCCATATATTTAGCGGTCTAAAATATAACGAACAATTATTGGATTAAAAGAAAACAAAGAACTTTTATATAATATACACAATCGTTACTGTATCTGAAACACAGGTCATTAGAAAAAAACAACACAAATAACCATAACAAAATACAAGTAGATAAAAAAAAATATGACAAGAAAGGGAAGTAAGAAAAGAGAAAATTAGAAATCCGAAACGAACAATACGAAATGCAAATCCTATGCGAGTACAAGTCGGAAGAGGCAAAGGGAGGGAGAGAGGATGGTAACGGAGCAGGGGGAGGGGAGGGGGGGAGGGGGGAAGGGAGAGAGGGAGGGAGCAGGAGGACGCCACGTGCATGATGCTGCGTTCAACTGGACTCTCCCCCCATCCCTTTGACACCCCCCAACCTCCCTCCCAACCTCGAGGTGAGTCATAGCGTGACGTCATCGTCATCTTCGTGCTGAACCGCCATTCCTGGATCCGGGGCTTACGCACGAGGTTTCTGTCCGAAGGTGGGAAGTCCAGGCGCCGCACACCGACTCTTTTGTGCCTCGTAAGCATGCGTGTGCGCTGCGTTGGGAGGTAACGTATTATTTCCAAGCTAAAAAGGTATTTTTACGAACCGCGTCCGTACGCGCGCACGCATGCATACTCACGAATAAATAAATACTAAATAAATAAATAAATAAATAAATAAAGCCGGACATGCGGAAGACCCCCCTAACCTAAAATACATAACCAGAAGCCAAAAAGCCTGGATTGCCGGAATCATAACGAATAAGGAATATAAAAAAACATGTTCCTCCACTTCAAACCACACATATTTCAGCCAAAACTACCACCACCAAGGCGCTACCACAGCAACCAGAAACGTCTTCCGCTACCACGCTTACCACAAACATCTTGCCTCTGTAACCATAACAAGTAGCAGCTTACAGAGTCATTTACTGCAAAGTCGTCGAAATTGATTTACACAAAATATACGAGAAACATTTTTGGTTCATTACTCAGCAGATATTCTTGAAATTTCGAAACAAGTAATGGATACTATTTCCTTCCTATTCGTGAGATTCTTAAATATTTTCTTAATATCATTATTGTAAGTTGTTTTATCCATTTATCTAATGAAACCGATTCTTGTATATTTTTATCTGCTTTATTTCTAACTTACATAACATGCAGACAAATCCCGGTATAAATCTGCTCGTGCCCAACCATACCCAAGTCAACCATCCCCCACATATTCCGTTTCAAAACACCCGGCAAATCTGTCATTCGCAGTAACAGGCCGACCGATGGCACGTGACAATACCAGGCTCATGTCAATCATTCATTCGCGAGACCTCACCTATTCGACACTCATGACACTCACCATGACTCACGCACCCGTGTGCTCAATCACAGACAGACGGACAGCGGCTTAATGTTTACAGTGAATCGCGTTCATGACGGGGCGGCCTCGTCAGAACTGTCCCGCGACACAAGGCTCCGCGTGGGGCGTGCTCCTGCCTAAAAGCCTCGAGCACCACACGCGACGCATTTCTTCGTCCTTCCACACGCATAGGAACACGCGCAAATTCACATAAACACACACACACACACATAGAGGGGCAGGGGAGCGGGAGGGAGAAGGGTAAGGGCAAGGTGTGGAGGTGCACGGATAGGGGAGGGAAGGATGGGACGAAGGGAGGGAAGGAAAGATGGGAGGGGAGGAGAAGGGGAGAAAGAGGGGGAGGGAGGAAGAGAGAAGGATAGAGAAAGAGAGAGGGAGAGGATATGTGTGTGTGTGTGTGTGTGTGTGTGTGTGTGTGTGTGTGTGTGTGTGTGTGTGTGTGTGTGTGTGTGTGTGTGTGTGTGTGTGTGTGAGAGAGAGAGAGAGAGAGAGAGAGAGAGAGAGAGAGAGAGAGAGAGAGAGAGAGAGAGAGAGAGAGAGAGAGAGAGAGAGAGAGAGAGAGAGATAGAGAGAGAGAAGAGAGAGAGAGAGAGAGAGAGAGAGAGAGAGAGAGGAGAGAGAGAGAGAGAGAGAGAGAGAGAGAGAGCGGTGATGGTATAATCTCATCTTCCGTGAATCTTCGTCACGCAACACTGTTACTTGCGCCTTATTGGGAGAACAGTACCCGAGACACGAATAACCTTGCTTGGTTGTCACCTTCGTCTTCCTCCTGCCAACAACACTAACGATACTCAAATTCTTTTTCTCTCTATCTGTTTCTGTCTCGGCCTCACTCTCTCTATCTTCATTCCTTTCTTTTTTTTCCTTCTTTCTTCCCTCCCCCCTTTCCTCCTTGTCCCCCTCTCCATTTCCCTCCCTCCCATTCCCTCTCGCTCTCCACTTCCCTTCCTCCCTCTCCCGCTATATCCTTTGCTCTCTCACCTGAAACCCCCCGTGCCAATCCGTCATCGTGCTGTCTATCTGAACGATTACTCGATTATCCGTGTCGTTCGTGCGCCCTGCTCCCGATTCCCGGTCGGCAGCCAGACAGACAGACAAGCAAACAAAGAATAATGACAGAGCCACGGCAGACATTAAAAAATACAGATACAAGAGACAGAAACAAAAACAAACAAGTAGAAGACAAAGACAAATACAGAAAAAAAACACAATGGCAATCCTCAGCGTGAGACACTCGCCTTCGCTCTAATCAGTCGGCAGAATGAAAGGAGAACAGGGGAGGAGAGGAGTGGGGGAAGCAGAAGAGAGTTCGAAGGAAAACAGGGGGGAAAGAGAGACAGACGGGGTAGGTGAGGAAAAGAGGAAAGAGAGGAGAAAGAGTGCGAGGGAAGAGAGAAGGGAAGAAGGGATAAACTTATGAGGATATTAAAGAAAAGAAAGGTGGGCGAAGAGAATGTGGATGACAAAGGAGAAGGGTAGATACGGAATGCTGAGTGGAGGGAGAAGGGGAAAATAGACAAGGAGGTAACACAAACAAGACAGATGAATAAACGTATATATAGACAGATTGGCAGATAGACAATATGGAGAGATAAAAAGACAGACAGGCAGAGATGAAGAGGGATGTGAAACAGAAACGGTAAACGTGTCAATAAAAGAAGGAGAAGAAGAAGAAGACGCAGAAGGAGAATGAAAGAGAGAGGGGCCTATCTGCGAAGTGCGGGGGCTGCCATGGGAATTATCGCAGTGGTAGCGGTGGTCGGCGTAGTAGCGACAGTACAACCCTAACAGTGGGTAATTACAGGTGTGAGATTTGCATATTCACGCGAGGCTTCCCTCTACACCCGGCTCACACCTTGCCTCTAAGGAAGAAGGGGAGCGAAAGAGGAAGAGAAAAGGAAAAGAAAAAGCATAAGGATAAGAATTAGGATAACGATGATGACGAAGATAAAGAAGGATGCTGAAGACGACTACGGTAATGGTGACGAGGACGACGACAACGACAATGATGATAGGGATATGAAAAAGAAGTAGTTAAAACAAAAACAAAAGGCAAAATAAGGTATGAACGATCATAAGACGAAGAAAGTGAAAAAGCAGGCGCAAGGTGAGGGACAGATAGGCAGGTAAGCGTGACAGATACGCACTCTGATCTCAAGTTTCACACACTTGGGTACGAATCTTCTTCGAAGGAAAGGGAAGAAAAGGAAAGGAGAGGTGAGGGAAAGGTGAGCGAGAGGGGATGAAAAGAGTTAGTAACGGGAGTTGAGAGAGAGAGAGAGAGAGAGAGAGAGAGAGAGAGAGAGAGAGAGAGAGAGAGAGAGAGAGAGAGAGAGAGAGAGAGAGAGAGAGAGAGAGAGAGAGAGGGGGGGGGGCAGGAGGGATAGAAACATTTTTATTTATCACTTATCAATTTATTTTATTTTTATTTGAGCGTGTGCGCGCATGCGCGTGCGTGTGTGTGTGCAAGCGTGCGCGTGTGCGCTGGCAAGATCATATAAATGCACTGCAATGCGAAGATGGAGAAACGGGGCGAGATTTTAGAGTAAATATAAAATGCATAAACACAATCAGCAGTCGGAATGAAAAGATGGCGAGCTCAATTTCGAAATGAGATAGGACATTCAGAGAACATTCGGAGTAATGAACCAGAGGCACGGGGTTGAAAGAGGGGTTACGATGTCGGACTCCACCCCATGACAGTTGAGTGGCACAGCTGGGCGCGCGAGGCATGCCAGTACATTGCCCTGTACTCACTCATAATTGCAGAAGTGGCACGGCCAAGTTGAGACGTAAAAATATGAACACATACGCAGTCTTCCTATCTGTAATACAGTCAGACAAACAAATAGACATAGCAAGAGGAAGAGGAAGAGAAAGTAAGAAAGTGAGAGAGAGAGAGAGAGAGAGAGAGAGAGAGAGAGAGAGAGAGAGAGAGAGAGAGAGAGAGAGAGAGAGAGAGAGAGAGAGAGAGAGAGAGAGGTAAGAGGGGATACGGGAGAGGGAAGAAAGGGGGGAGATGGGAGGAAAGAGGGGAAGAGAGAGGGGTAACGAGAGAGGAGAGAGGGGAGAGGGAGAGGGGAGACTGGAGTGGGGAGACAGAAGAGAGAGAGAGACTATATACACAGCAGACTGTTCAATGACACATCGTTCTTTATGGACAAAGTACGACCGCACTCTCATAGGCTTACAAGTCTTTAGAAAGAACATCTAAATCCTCGACAAGTAAATAAAAGTCACAAAAATACAGAAAATCGACAAAATAAAAGACAAAGTATGAAAGAAAAGAAGAAAAAAATACTACGCGATATCTGCCTCGCGGAGCTTAGCCCTCTGACATCAATATTCAAAAGATACCAAAGTTTACTCTCTACGGAGACGGGGAGCGATGCCGAAGAGAAGGGCGGCTGGGAGGAGGGAGAGGGAGGGGGAGACGAAAGGAAAGGAGAGAGGGGGAGGGGAGAGGAAGTACAAAGGGGCAGAAAGAGGAGATGAAGAGGGAGAAAGGGGGAAGGGGGAAGAGACCGAGGGAGATAGATAGACAGATAGATGGATGAATGGATTGATGGATGGATCGATAGATAGATAGATAGATAGATAGATAGATAGATAGACAGATAGAGAGAGAGAGACCTTCCATCCCCATCAGGAGCTTGTTCCGTTTGTGCTCCCTGCACCTGTGCCTCTACCTGCTGAGAACCTCAAGCAATTATACATCCTATGAATTTATAATATTCAGGAAAATACGGATATTTATCGTCAATTCTATTCTATTTTAGATCTGGTATCTAACAATGAAAGCTTGTTTGCGAACAAATTTACCATTTTTGAAATTATTGATTTTTTTTTAAGATGTAAATTTTCTGGACCATTCATCATCTATCATAATCTATCAGAGGTTTTTCCCTTCCTTTCCCTTCTTTCTTATTATATCGAAGACTTTCCTCTCATTTCCCCTGACCCTCATCACACCGAAAGGTTTTCTCTCTCCCTTTCCGTCTTCCTCATTTTATCAAAGTTTTTTCCCCCTCTTTCCTTTCCATTCTAACACTGCGTTTTCTCTCTCCTTTCCCCTCTTCGTATTTTAACAAAGTATTTTTCTCTCTTTCCCCTCTTCCTCATTTATCAGGTTCCTCATCCCAAAGCCCGAAGTGGCAGCAACCGCCGCCTCACCACAGCAATAATGAGCTGGCTCAGAGAACACTTCCTGTACATTTCTCACACTAAGCGGAAGGTTCGGTGTGTGTCTGCGTACGTGTAGGTGTACGTTGCACCTTAGACGCACACAGTTGAGGTATACAGGTGAGACACAAGCCATTACTCACACAAATGGTGCCGGAAGCGAATGGAGGGAAAGAAGGAAAGAGTGAAATGAAATATGCGCAATAAAACGATACGAGGAAAATATTAAAAACAAATAAATATACCGTTATTCAATATGTCCTCGAAACAACAAAACAAACTATTTTTAAATCCCCCACTTCAATAACCCTTTCAATCCCTCCCCCTTCTTCTCCCTACCTTCCTTTCTTTCTCGGTTCCTCCCTCCGCCCACCGTCTTCCTCTTATAAGCGTGCGTGTGTGCTATGATTCCCCTCGCATTCCGCCCGCTAATAATCACAACAACAAGGTCCCTCCATTGTCTTGCAAGATGCCGCGGATCTGAAGATTTCTCTGTCACGAGGACTGAGGAAAGGGGGAGGAGGGGAACGGAGGGAGGAAGAGCGGCAGATAGGGAAGCATAAGGGCTGGAGGGGAGTGAGTGAGTGAGAGAAGGAGGGAGAGTGAGAGAGTGAGGAAGTGAGGAAGTGAGTGAGAAAGAGAGAGAGAGAGAGAGAGAGAGAGAGAAAGAGAGAGAGAGAGAGAGAGAGAGAGAGAGAGAGAGAGAGAGAGAGAGAGAGAGAGAGAGAGAGAGAGAGAGAGAGAGAGAGAGAGAGAATCTCCATTACAAACCCAAATACAAAACAGACATATACGCCCCCCACCCCACCCGACCTCCCCCCCATCCTTCGCCCAGAATCCTCGGAGCGTCCGCCAAAGTCGCCGGAGTCTCGCCGGAGATGCCGGAGTTCATCCTAACTGTCGCCGCCTCTTGGGTCGCCGATGACACGAAACTTTCAAGAATTTGCTAGCTGATTTCGAACGCAAAGTCTTACAGTCAGCATTTTTTGGTAGAGGTATTTGATTAATCATTCTTTACGACCTCCAATCGTGTTCATTACGGGTTCTGCTTGTAAAGCATATTTTCCCCACATAATTCTATCGTCGATGGTATTTTCAACAATCATGCGATCCGCCAAATTCCCAAACTATATAAATTCAATAATATCAATAGCCATATCAAAGCACGGGACCAAGCATCACAGCGAGCAACAGACGTCAACAGCAACAATAAACATTTCAGCGTCACAGCAATTAGCTCACATCAAGTCCTTCGAGCCCTGTATGTAACACGTGACGGTGACGTGACGGCGACTTGACCTCGCACTTCCGCCCTCCGCCGATCGCGCCCTCGTCAGGATGGTGTCACTCCCAAGGCGACGCTGCATCACCCCGCCTCCTCCTCCGTCTTCTCCGTCGCTCCATTCTCGTTCCTTCCATTTATCACTTTATATATTTCTGACTTTGTTTTCTTTTTTTCTGCGTCTTCTGCTTTATTCTACTTTTTTTTTTTTTTTTTTACTTTAGTATCTTTTATGTGTTTCCGGTATTATTTTATGCCTTCTCTTTACTTTTACTGCATTATTCTACGTTGTTTATTTTATTTTCTTTACTTGTGGCATCTGCGTTATTCTCCGCCCTCTGTTTATTTCGCTTTTCTTAACTGTGCTTTCGGCATTGTTTCCTTTTCTTCAGTTCCTTAGGATTTCTGCAATTTTACGTTTTCCTCTTCTCATTTTCCGATTCTTTGATTTTTTTTCTTTGACATTCACTCTTTTCCGTGCTTATTCAAAGATAAAGATGTCGCAATGTTGATTTCATCGCCACCTTTGCCCTGCACTGTTATTTCTGAGATGCACTTCAAGATATGTGTTGCACAATACATCAGCTACCCTCTTGTGTCTCGCTTAATTTTTCAACTTTTCTTATTTCTGTGTTCATATAAAGGTATGATTCGACCGGTTTGTTAACCCACATTATTCATTTACAATCGCGCATCAAGTTCTCACGTGTTAAAAATGACATTCTCATTGCATATTCCCTCTATGGGCTAGCAATGGTAGGAGAAAACTTTCAGCCTCTTCCTCTCTATCCTCCATTCTCGTCTCTATCTTCTCCCCTCTTTTCCTACTCCCCTTGTGCCTTGCGTGCGTCCGTGTGACAGCTCTAGCCCCGAGCCAAATACCTCCATAGTGAGGCCTCCTCCCCCGTCTCTACGGTCCCCCCTCTCCTGGGAAGGAATCTTTATACGAAAAGAGAAAACTACGTCACTTTCTGCTGTGCCTGATGGTCATATCGGAAAGTATAACCACGGTATATTATGTATGTGAACTCCTGGGCTATTGGAGAAAGAGAGGGGAGGGGGATGGAGAGTGGAGGGGGGGGACGGAAAGAAAACCAGAGGGCGGGGAGAAAAAAAGGAGAAGGAAGGTAAGAAAGAGAAGGCGAGGGTGAAGGAAAAGAGGAAGAAGAAGAAGAAGAAGACGACGACGAAGAAGAAGCAGCAGAAGACGAAGACGACGACGACGACGAAGTAGTAGAAAGAGAAGGGAGGGGTATGAACTTATTAAAAGGGGAAAGGGAATTGAAGAGGAAAATATAGGAGAGTGGGAGGGGGGAAATATACAGGAAGTCGGTGGAGAAAAGGGATATGAAAAGGTAAGTGAAGTGAAATGCGAAAGGGGAAAAGACGAAAGCGAAGAGGGGCACAAATGGAGCTTTAAAAAGAAAAAGTCACAGAACCACCTCAGCAAGAACGCGCTATCGCCCCCTTCTTCCGCCCCCGGGAAAGCCCCAGGCCGAGAGAGGCAGATTCACGCCCACTCCCACCCACCACTCACGCCCTCCTCTGCCACCTGTCATTAGGTGGTGCAATTTTCCGTGATTGTTTAATAATCACGACGAGTCGAGAACATTCGTAGTCAATACCGCGACGTCTCCCAGCGTGTGACGTCATTATTTGACCGAGATGACGTCAACTTAGCGCCGTCGCTGTCAGACATATCGGCGCCTTGGCTGGATATGAGCCTCGTGCACTTTGTGTCACAGCATAATTGAAAAGGCGATGCGTTCGTGAATTATGATTGTCTCGATAAGCTTAAATTGTCCATGTGTAAGGCAACGTGTAGTTATGTAAGCATGTTCACATATATGTGCACAAGTATATGAATGTGCACGCGCGTGTATTTGTCATGTTCGTTGGAGCCGTAAGCGAGTCAGTGTATAAGCATTCGGAACCCAAATCAATAAAAAAAGAGTAAGCAAAAGCACCATCGCCAACTGTCAACCCTCCCCTCTACCACACCCCTCTCCTCCCCCACCACAGTTGCGGGAAGGGAAGGGGGCGGAGATGATGGAGCAGCAGGGGGGAGGGGGAAGAACGTGAACGTAGACAAATGCTCTAGAATCTTCTCTAGTTCGCACACGACTCTCCCATCCTCCTTACTTCCTGCCCCTTTTCTCCTCTTCCACTCAACCAATTGTTTGCCAGGAGTGAATAGTGAACTGATAGCGAACACAGAGGCCCCTAGATACAACATACGAGTCATTCCGCGGCGGGTGGTGGGGAGTGGGGGAGACACCCATTCAGGCCTCCGACTCCACAGCACGTTCGACCTAATTAATCATTACTCGGCCACACCTGCCGCGGCTGACGACAACAAAAACAAAAGAACCAGCGTCAGCACTGAAATTCCCAACGCCCAAGCATCTAGGAAAGAAAGGAAAGCAGAAGGAAGACGCGATCTACCTGAAATTATCGATAGAAACACGTAAACAAAACCAAACACGGCTCGAATTCCGCGTGAATAGTGTAAGGTGCAGACGAACCCAAGCCCCGAATTTCCGAGATCATAAAGAGACGACTCCCATAGTTACACAATTAAACACAATCACACATACACACACATTTTCATCCATAAATGCATACATACAGGCATACAAACGGAGTCCACGTTGCAACAGAGGAGAGGTGGAACGTCTCATAGTAGTCGTGCGCCTGGCAGCACAATGGGGCGGCGGAGGTAATGTCGTACAGGAGTTCCGGCCTCCTAACGACCTCTACCACTACAACGACATTGGCTCCCTCCCCCTTTCTACCGTTTCCTCCTACAATTTCTTCTTCATTCTGTTTCCATTTCTCCATTTTTAATTTTCCTTCTCCTCCTCACCCATGTCCTTTTCGGTATGCCATGAGCCTTCTCCTGACACTGGAATGCATCTAATTGCTTTGTTCATTTTACGCCGCGAAGGGGACGACGACGAGGAGGAGGAGGAAAGGAAAGAGGATGAATGAATGAGAAAATGAAACGGGCGCGAACTAAAGAGAGAGATGATCGGTCACAGTAGCTAGCATACGATCAGGAGGAGAGAGGAATCC
>NC_051422.1:9990840-10000840 GCF_015228065.2 Penaeus monodon
AAAAGAAAAGGTGGAGGAGGAAAGGGAAGAGGAAGCGGAGGACGAAAGAGAAGAGCAGGAGGAGGAGAAGGAGAAACAGGAATAAGAGGAGGAAAAGGAAGATGAAGAGGAGGTGCAGGTGGAGAGGAGGAAATAGCAAGAAAGAGATGCCTGATCAGACGCTAGAAGGGGCGTAAAAAGTATGAGTAATGAAGAGGGAGAAATAAACATTAAATAAATAAATAAATAAACCGAATCGGCAGTCAGCTGAAAGAAATTGAAAGACTGAAAAAAATGCTTCCAAACTGAGATAAGACAGGCAGCTAAACAAATAACAATAAAACAAAATAACCAATGACATACAAATCAACCGAGAACAGGCCTGAAAGAACAAAAACAAAACAAAACAAAGCACAAGCACAGTGATCCCGAAGCAAAGTGACCAAACCAGCGTCCATGCGTGTGGGTTTGGGGGGGTGGGGGGTAATGGGAGTGAGGGGGGGGGGGGTTAAGCAGGGCAAGAACCCGTTATAAGGTGCGGGAAGAAGAGGAGTCGGTATGTGGGTGATCGAACGACGGCGACCAGGAGATAAATGTATGAGAAAGGGAAGTAAGGAGGAGGAGGAGGAGGAGGAGGAGGAGGAGGAGGAGGAGGAGGAGGAGGAGGAGGAGGAGGAGGAGGAGGAGGAGGAGGAGGAGGAGGAGGAGGAGGAGGAGGAGGGGGAGGAGGAGGCACGGATGATATGTGGGGGGAGGGGGAGAACACGTAGAAACAAACGGTAAAAGGTATGTGCATGGTTGATAAAAAGGAATTTGAAAGTCGAAACCGAGAACGCAGGGATAAGTATAAGACGAAATGTGATGTACTGTAAGGAATTAAACAGCGAAAAGAAAAAGAAGGAAAAAAAAGGATATTGATAATGGGATGTTGTTGTTGTTGTTGTTGTTGTTGTTGTTGTTGTTGTTGTTGGTGGTGGTGGTGGTTGTTGTAGTGGTGGTGGTAACAATAACAATAACAATGTAAAGAGAAAAGAAAAAGATAAAAAGCGAGAGAATAAAATAGAAATAGAAATAAAAAAGTAATAGTAATCCGAAGAAAAAACAATAAAAGGAAAGAAGAAGAAGAAGAAAAAGAAGAAGAAGACACGCCCAAGAATCAGCGAGTGGCCCGCTTTCCCTTCCGCGTGTCACATCCACTCCCGGCGAGGATGCAGGATCTGCTTTACCGGTAATGGTATTCACGTCACGTTTCCTCATTATCTTTTATCCCGGTGCGAGTCAACCACTCACACTCGCGCACACACACGCAAGCACACGAGGGGGGGAGGGGGGAGAGAGAGAGGAGAGAGAGAGAGAGGAGAGAGAGAGAGAGAGGAGAGAGAGAGAGAGGAGAGACAGAGAGGAGAAAGAGAGAGGAGAGAGAGAGAGGAGAGAGAGAGAGAGAGAGAGGAGAGAGAGAGGGAGGGAGGGAGGGAGGGAGGGAGGGAGGGAGGGAGGGAGGGAGGGAGAGAGGGAAGGAGGGAGAGAGAGAGAGAGAGAGAGAGAGAGAGAGAGAGGTAAGAGAGAGGGCAGATAGGGGGAGGGGAGGGAGGGAGGGCGAAGAGAGAATGAGTGAGTGAGTGTGTGTAAGTGTGTGGAAGGACAGATATAGACATACACAGAAGTGGAGGTCCCGCGAGGGAGAACTG
Organism: Penaeus monodon; assembly: GCF_015228065.2. Lineage (NCBI taxonomy): Eukaryota > Metazoa > Arthropoda > Malacostraca > Decapoda > Penaeidae > Penaeus > Penaeus monodon. Next base: position 9,992,508 of record NC_051422.1, read on the forward strand.
TCTACAGCGGCACGTTTTACCGCCTCCCTCACCTGTTGAGATCCCCTAGAGTCATTACTCATTCTCTTCTTTATCACTCTTTCTCCTAAAATACTCCTCTTCCACCTCTTTTCTCCCTATTTTTTCTCTATTCTTCCCAATCCCTCCCTTTATTTATTTTTTTTATTTTCCTATATCCCTCGCTCACCTCCTCACTTGTTCTTTTTCATACTTTCATGCCACTTTTTATCATATCTCCTTTCTTTTTACTTCCCTCCATTTTCTCCTTCGCTCTCCCTCAATTTCCTTCTTCAATACCACTCTTTCTCCTCCCTTCCCCGCCTCCTTCCCTTATCTATTCATCTTTACGTATCTATGTCCCTCTGTCTGTGCATTGGACAGCCCGCTTCTCTCCTCGCCTCGGAAAAGTGAATGAAACAGACAGGCATTCGCTTTCTTCCTCGCCATTCCCCCTTCCCACCCCCTTCCTCTTCGCTCCCCTCCCCCGTTCTGTAAACATACACTGTTGAATATTACCTGTATCTCTTCCATTTCCCCCTCTCTCCTAGCTGCTACCCCATCCCTCCTACCCCATCTCTATCTCTCTCTCTCTCTCTCTCGCCTGATAGCACTATACTCCACATGCTTGACAAGGTACCACTATCTTCTCTCGTGTCCCCACTGCAGATTGCGTTTATCACGACCTCTGGAGTCAAATCATTGAAACAGATTTTTTGCGTCGCTGGCAACTCATTGGTGGCAAGTTCGTGCGTTCGTCTCGGTTCGTCTCGGTCCGTCTCTCTCTCTCTCTCTCTCTCTCTCTCTCTCTCTCTCTCTCTCTCTCTCTCTCTCTCTCTCTCTCTCTCTCTCTCTCTCTCTCTCTCTCTTTGTCTCTTGTCTCTGTCTGTCAGTCACACTATTTTCTGTTCTCTATCTTCCGTTCCTTATTTGCCTCCTCTTTTTTCACCCCTATATTACTCGTTCCGCCTTTCTATCCCTCTCTTCCACTTCACCCCACATAAGTCTCTTTTTCTTTTCCCATTTTTAATTTAATCCCCCCCCCCGTCTTGCTTCTCCCCTTTCCTCCTTCGGAATTAACAAACGACCCAAGAAAGGCGGCAACTTCGCACTGAATACTGTGTCAGGGCAACAACAAATCCCAATTGTCAGCATCCGTAGAGGAGGTAAACAACGTTCTCCCCCCTCCGTCCCTCCACCTCTTCCTCCATCCCCCTCTCTCCCTCTTCCCTTCCTTCCTTTCTTTTTCCCTTCCTCCATTCCCCCTATCTCCCTCCTTCCTTCCTTGCTCTCTCACCCTCTCTCTCATACTCTCCCTCCCATTCCTACCCCTCTCCCTGCCTCCCTCCACCTTCGTGTTTTCTGCCATAACCTTGAATTCCAGCACCTTTCTTGTCCTCTTTGCGTGGCGTAGAAGTCACGTAACCTCCCCCTCCCACGCACTTCTTTGTGGACAAAGGACATGCGGACAAGGGATACGGTGATACGTGAACTGTTTAATGTGAAATGGGAAGTAGAATGAGGGGAGAGAGGCAAAGAGGAGTTGGGGAGAGGGGTGGAGAAGAAGAGTAGGAGTGGAGAGGAATAATAGGGGTGGAAAGATATAGTAAGAGAATTGGAGATTTGGAGTGTAGAGGGAGAGGGGTGGAGAAGGACAGGCATGGAGAGGTAAAGGGGTGGAAAAGGAGAAGGGAGGAGACGGAGTGGAGTGGAGTGGAGAAGGAGAGAAAAGGAGGAGAGAGAAGGAGAGAGAAGGAGAGGGAGAGGGGTGGAGAGGGATACGTAGGGGTGGGGAGAGAGAAGGATGAAGAGGGAGAGGGGTGGTGTGGTATAGCAGGTGTGGGGAAGGAGAGGGGTGAGTGGGTAGGAAGGTAGGAAGGTAGGAAGGTAGGTAGGAAGATCGGAAAACATATAAACAGACAGATAGGCAAGGTCGGCATGTAGGTACAATATTAAATAGACAGACAAAAAGAGAAAATTAGGAGAAAAAGAAAAAAAGAAAAGTGAGCTTATACAAGAATACATGCAGAAGACCTTCAGCCGGAATGCCAGCGTCCCCTGACACAGGTGCCGGCGTCACCTCGGCTTACCTCGTCCATCCTGCCGACGAACACGCAAACAAACACTCAAGGGCTTACCTGGAATACAGAAAATAATACAATGAGCATTAATGTTAATAATACAAAATAAATGAATGAATTAACGAGTTTAAATTATATGCAGGCCTAAATGAACCGTTCGCATATCACTTAAAATGTAAATAATATACAACAAATGAATAGCAACCAAATGAATATGCAGGTTATCGAAACACTGTTAATGGTTGCACATAAATATAAGAGTACAATGGAATACAAGGGAAAATCATACATGAATCATTTATATATGAATGTAGTCGTCATAACGTTTATACATTTCCATGTCAAATATATCTATACCTGGATCACCATGTTGTAACTACATTTACTACACAAAAAAATAGAAGGGTAGAGAGAGAAAAAGAGTAACAGGGTAGAGGGGGAAGGTAGATAAAGGTAGAGAGAGAGAGAGAGAGAGAGAGAGAGAGAGAGAGAGAGAGAGAGAGAGAGAGAGAGAGAGAGAGAGAGAGAGAGAGAGAGAGAGAGAGAGAGAGAGAGAGAGAGAGAGAGAGAGAGCCTCTATGTGTGTGTGGGCAGAATTAACAACAATAGCTACAAGCACCCCTTCTTTCCGCGAATCTGCAGATGTGATATCTATGGACAAGAAGACAAGGAGACAAGAATGTACTTACTCCCCCCCCCCCCCTACACACAGTATTCCCCCAACCCCCCGACCCCCACATACAACCGCCACCGCCACAGTCGCGTAATTCTGGCACGCAGTCACATACACCTTCTCTGCCGCCCGACTCTTAGGCGCTTTCGGATTTAGTGCTCCAGCTGCTGTCTCCCTATTCTTCGCCTTTTCTTTTCGGCCTTTCTTCCTCTCTCACACTTTCTTTTGACCTCTCTCTCTCTCTCTCTCTCTCTCTCTCTCTCTCTCTCTCTCTCTCTCTCTCTCTCTCTCTCTCTCTCTCTCTCTCTCTCTCTCATACATAAAACGCAGGCGCACGCGCACGCAACAGACAGAGACACAAACACTCACCAATGTACGCATGCGCACGCACGTTCAAAGGCACACACAAATACACATGTCGGGAGTTTAACACCACAAGGACCAGCAAAGTGTCAATGTTCAGCCAAAAATAGCGGAAGTTCGCTCCTCTGCCCCTCCTCCCCACTTCCCTTCCCTCTACCTCCCTCTCCTTCCTCTCTCCCCCTCTTGCCCTTCTTACTCTTCCCACCCCTCTATCCCCCTCTCCTCTCCTTCTATTCACAGTCACCTCCCAAAATTCGGGATTCCCTCTTTCAGCTCATCCCTCATTTTCCATTTTCCATTTTCTCTCTTTCTCTCTCTCTCTCTCTCTCTCTCTCTCTCTCTCTCTCTCTCTCTCTCTCTCTCTCTCTCTCTCTCTCTCTCTCTCTCTCTCGCTCTCTCTCTCTCTTCTATGCACTATCTTCACGCGAATGGGTAGGAGAAAAATGAAAGGGAAGAGGGAATGGAAGCGGGAGCATGGTGGAATAGGTAGGACGAACAAAGGAGGAAGAGAAATTAAATAATGAAAAAAGGCGGACCTCAAGAAATGAGAGAAAAAGAGATGAAGTGAAACTGAAAGGAAAACAAAAAATATATATTTTCTTAAAAAAAAAAAAAAAAAAAAAAAAAAAAAAAAAAAAAAAAAAATAGCGAGTCAAGGTACGGGGAGGAAAGTGAAAAGAGTTGCCGTCATAAGAACCAAAATGACGAATACATAAAAGGATGGAGAAAAGGAATAAAAAAGGAAAAAGATTGCATCTTCAGAAATTAGGAGAAAAATGAATATATAAAATACAGAGGAAGGAACGAAAAATAGAAATCACATTCACCTTCCCAGGAAACAATGAACAAAAACAACGAAAACAAGAGAGAAAAAATGTAGAAGAAAATACCATGCATCGCTGGAGAAAGAAGGAAGATGAGGAAAGTGAACTGAAAGGGAAAGACAAAGAGAAAGAGAAAGAGAAAGAGAGAGAAATAGAGAGAGAGAGAGAGAGAGAGAGAGAGAGAGAGAGAGAGGGAGAGAGAGAGGGAGAGAGGGAGAGAGAGAGAGAGAGAGAGAGAGAGAGAGAGAGAGAGAGAGAGAGAGAGAGAAAGGGGAAAAGGAAATAGGGAAGAAGAAGACGAAGAGTCACCGTCTCAAGATAGTCTCCCGCTACTTTCTCAAGGCGGTTCCGGTCGATCCTCTGTTATGTAGTCGCTTTCGTTTGGTTGTTTGTTTTTTTCATGTTTGTCTTGGCACGTCGCTGCAATTTTTACTTTTCGAGCCGCGAGAGGGGAGGAGGTAGAGGGAGGGAGGGAGGCAGGAGGTAGGGGGAGGGGGTCAGGAAGTAGGGGGAGGGGGTCAGGAGGTAGGGAGAGGGTGGGGGCAGGAGATAGGGGGAGCAGGAGGTAGGAGGAGGGAGACAGGGGGTGGGGTAAGGGGTAAGGAGATGGGGGCACAGAGTATGGAGGTAGGGATAGGGGTATGGGGATGTGGATAAAAAATAATGGGGTAAGGGGCTACGGATTAGGGAAGAGGGCTGGAGAAAGAGGTAGGGGAGAAGGAAGAGGTGTGAATAAAATCGGAAGAGGGGAGATGGAGGGGGATAACACCCTAAGAAGAAAGAGAAAGACAAAAAAGATGAGGGAAAACTAAAAGGGAAAAGCCATAACTGATATATTCAAACAAAAGAGAGAGAGAGAGAGAGAGAGAGAGAGAGAGAGAGAGAGAGAGAGTAGAGAAGAGAGAGAGAGAGAGAGAGAGAGAGGAGAGAGAGAGAGAGAGGAGAAGAGAGGAGAAGAGAGAGAGAGAGGAGAGAGAGAGAGAGAGAAGAGAGAGAGGGAGAGAAGAGAGAGAGAGGGAGAGAGAGAGAGAGAGAGAGAGAGAGAGAGAGAGAGAGAGAGAGACAGAGAGAGAGAGAGAGAGAGAGAGAGAGAGAGAGAGAGAGAGAGAGAGAGAGAGAGAGAATGTTTAAAAACAAAGTGATAAACATTGAAACGTCTTCAAATATCCTCGAAGCAAAACAAATCCCTCTCACTAAAAGCCAAGGCATCCCTCCAGGGCACCCTCAAAGGTAACCCTCAAGGGCAGCCCTCAAGGGCAGCCCTCAAAGGCGGGCCGGGACGCGTGCGGCGAGGCGAGGGCAGGCTTGAAAGGCGGAGGGCCGTGGGCGATCGCAGCAGGTACATCGACCGTCTCAACACAGTAGCCAGGGAGTCCCCGCGTCATGCAGGAGGGGAGACCTCGCCATGTGGTGCAACGGAATGAACAGGCGACGTGAGAGAGGAAAATTGCTCTTTTGTTCTCGGTCTGCCTGTTTCTGGTTTTATCTATTTTTATTCTGGTTATTTCTATTCCTGTTCTACGTCTGTTTGGCTCCGTTCGTCCGTCCCTCCGTCCGTACATCCGACTATCTCCTTTCCTCCTTCATCCCCCTTCCCTAGCCTTCTCTGACGTCTACTCCCTCCCCTCCTTCGCTTTCTCTGCCAGACTCTTGAGACAAATGATCCTTGTAAACAGTGTCACTTTCCCGCAAGATATTCTGATACTTGAGATAATGTAGCCATCAACAGCCAGTCGACAAACAGTAAATAATTATCTTATGCTGTAAACTCCGTTGTAAACAGTGAAAACTTCTTTCCAACTCGCACTTGTGTATTCTTAAGGCTTTAAACAAAGATCCTGAACAGAATAAAATGCCTATGTGCATTCTACAACAATTACACATGCATATCAGATTTCTTTCCCCCCAAGACAAAAGATAATAACTTATAAATCCCTGAAGCATAATGTGCGATTATTTAAAACTGTGTAAAAATATATCACTTACGACAAGAAAACTTCTCAACGAACACTTATATCATGCAGTCGATATAAGCACGAAAAAAATCAAAACCCCAGTAGTAAATAAACAAGCATATCGCAAAAACCAATTACGTCATTTGGCATCACTGAGTAAACACACCTTCCCCTCCCTGCCGCTTTTTCCCAGCCCAAGGGGGACACTCCGGAGCTTACACGAAAGTACTACAGCGCTAAAAAGTTTTTGAAGCGAAAGAAGAGGAGGGAATTAAGCAACTCCTCGCTGCTTTTGTACACGTACACAGGTACACACACGCACACGCGCGCACACGCACCCGCACGCAAGCACGCACACGCGCTCACACGCACGCACGCACCCGCAAACACACACACACACACACACACATACACACACACACACACACATACACACACACACACACACGGAGACAAAGAGAGATAAAACTCGCATTACGGACAGAAACACGAGCGGTGATCTCATTCTCTTCCTCCTATCCCTTACCCCTCTCCCCCTACTAGGCTATCACCCCTGCTTTGTTCTCTCTTGTTAAGGATTCTTCGCCATAACCTGCAAAAATGTACGTACTCCGCCCCTCCACTGTTTACATTCCGGGATTGGAAGGAGAGGGAAGGTAAAAAATGCCGGCGAAAGAAAACGATGTTGCGACAGCTTTGCCGCCGCCTCTGGGAAATGTTTAACAGCTCAGGTACACATGAAATACTGTAGATACACACGCATTCATACATATATCATATATATATATATATATATATATATATATATATATATATATATATATATATATATATATATATATATATATTTAAAATATATAGAGAGGGGGATGGGGAGGGGAAGGGGGTAGAAGTAGGAGAGAATGAGAAAGAGAGAGGGGGGAGGGAAAAAGAGGGGGGGATGACAGAAGTACCACACAACTGTTACGGTCAATTGTTTTATTTTACCGAGATGATTACAACCGCAGCAACCACTCACCAATGTCTTCATTTCCCTTCATTATTCCCACTCCTTTATTCCGTACTTCTTCCTTCTCCGCTTCCTTTCAGCCTCTTTACCTTGTTTATGGCACCCACCATCAATCAATACTTACACGTAGGCCTATCTTGAATGGCCTCATCAAGTGTCTACGATTAGAGGCATGTCGATAAAGGCAAGGTCGACCACACGTGACTCTCCTTCCCCACATCCTCCTCCCTCGAACACATAAATATTATTATTTCGACAACAACAACAACAACAACAACAACACAATACAAAGAATACCAACTCTAATGACTATCAACACGGATAAAAGAAACACCCCAAAATAAAAAGGGGCAACGAGCGACTATACATCCATGGAATTCCAGCGTGTCTCTCCGAACCCGATGACACGCAACAGCTGGACGACCTGGCGTGTACTCTCAAAGTGTCCGGGCTTGGAATGCGTACACTGACTCTTCGCCCAGGTTTTGTAACGCTGAAAGGAGTTAATTCCCAATCGGAAGGCTTGGTTTGACTTGCTCTGACTAGCGTTCGGGAGACTTGAGCTGAAATTCGGATTAGTTTGACTGGTCTTAGCTTATATTCGGATGCCTTTGACTCTTTTGATTTGATCTGACTTGTTTTGGCTTCCCTCCCAACGCCTTTGGTATTAAAGACTGAACTAACTTTTGCTGCAAACTGCAAGCGATTTTTCGATATCATTCATATCACTATTCAACTGCATAATTATACTTTCACAATATTACGTTTCATTTCTATTCTTAGCATTTTGGTCATGATAATCGAATCGTATGTAGCAGCAAAAGCATTAGTAATAACAGTAACAATAGTAATAAAATTACTATATAAATATGTTAGCTGTAATGGCAACTCATACCTCTGAGTAATATTACTAAGAATTAATGCCAACAGCAAAAATAATGAAAAAGTGGCGATCGTTATTATAATGAGGCCTTGTGATGAACTGTAATAATAACAGCGATGTGGTGATAACAGTATTAACGAAAAGGACAAACCATGAAAAGGTCGCAAGAAAAGAAGAGAATATAGTAAGACAAAGAAAAGAAAATAAAATGCCACGGATGAGGCAATGTAGACGAAAGCTTCACGCACAGGTGTTCAATCGATCAACGATCAGCTGATAGAGGCACCATGAAGCCACCAAGAGTAAATTTACTTTATAAAAAAAAAACATGCGAGGTGTAGGAGGCTAACAGACAAACCCAGACACCCGAAACAGGAAAGAATTAGACCTAGCAGATGCAGAGAAATGGAACAAACGAGGGAAACGGCAGACCAGCCTTCGAAACAGGCGGGAGAAAATGGGCGCAAGGGAGAAACCGAGGAATGGAAGGTAACCATAGACAAGGCCCGTGAGTACGAACTCGACACCACCTCGGCTCCTCACGGTGT
>NC_051422.1:10005840-10028483 GCF_015228065.2 Penaeus monodon
GGGAGAGTGAGTGAGAGAAGGGGAGAAATTTTATATGTATACTCTATATAAGTATATACATTTGTATATATACATATATACATACATAATCATGTGTGTATATTCATATATACACACACATGTATGTGTATATATATTTATACATATGCATATATATAAACCTAAAAAAAGAACAAAATTATATATATATATATATATATATATATATATATATATATATATATATATATATATATATAATATATATTTAGATATGTATATTTATATATATTTATATTTATATATAAACAGGGTTGGTCTGCCGTCAAGTGAGGTTCCATGGCGTGAGCAATTAAATTCCCCGAGCAAGCCGTCCTTCCCGCCAGCGGTTCCTCCTCTACCCCCCCCCTCACCACCACCCGGCCTCGCAAGCCCTTGTACAAGAAAGATCTATTCCGGCCTGAAAGACCCTCCTGCGACCACCCATCACTCCCGCCAGGGGCCGCACGCGCACCTGCGGAATCGCACCCTTTCTCGCGTATATCTTTGTCCCGTGATCCATTATTACCTTCCGTCTGCGTCGCCTCGTGGCCTGTTTATTTCAGTCTCTTTACCTCCACTTCACGGACTGACGGCAGGCGGGTCTCTCATTACCACTCTCGCCCTTTCTCTCTCTCCCTCTCCCTTTCTTCCTTCTCTCTCTCTCTCTCTCTCTCTCTCGCTCTCTCTCTCTCTCTCTCTCTCTCTCTCTCTCTCTCTCTCTCTCTCTCTCTCTCTCTCTCTCTCTCTCTCTCTCTCTCTCTCTCTTATATATATATATATATATATATATATATATATATATATATATATATATATATATATATATATATATATATATATATATATATATGTATGTATGTATGTATGAATGTGTGTGCGTGTGCGTGTGTGTTTATTTATCTATCATACTCTCAAGCTTCAGAAATTTATTATTACCTTTGGTCTCAAAAAGTAATACATCAGTCTATCGGTAGCACCGGACTGATTCATGAGTAACCTACCAATCAAGAGCAATTAATGTCACACACTCATCATTATCTCTCTCCAGTCGCCACGTGCCAATGCCCGTTTTCTTCCCTCCCTCTTTTTTTCCTTCGCGTCGCCCATTATTCACTCATATGCAAATAAGAGGAAAGGGTCTATCACAATCCTCTTGTCCTTCCTCCATCCTTCGAATCACACTTTAGCCCCGCGCTCGCTTAATCACTCGTCCGAATCGATTCCCGACCCGCGCCTCGCCTGACCCATTCGTCGGCCGACAAACAAACAATCCACGATTCGAGACGATCGCGTGATTCCACTGCCCTAATTACTGCGATTAGAGCAATCTTGTACTAAAAATTATGATATGCATTTGTATTAACAATCGCACGAAAGTCCATCATAAGCAGTATTATAAAAATGCGCACCATTGCACAAATAAAAACTTGCTGCAGGAAACATCATGATATGCATTTCAAGTAATATAGCGCGTGATGAGCGAATCATAAACCGGATTTCCAAAAATTTAATAAATCACATGTATTAGGATTAGAGGACGAAATTATAAAATGGAATACAACAATAAAACGTAAAACTAACCTCGCCTGACCTGACTTTAAAAAAAATCTGGTCACCTCATGACGCAGAGCACCACACCAGATCACATGACCTCACATCCCCTCTTCATACAAAGGCCTAATATCCCCCCTCCCCCCGCGACCCCACACACCCACCCCTAATACTCCTTTCCGCTCGACCATTGGAATGAAAAGCAACCTGGATAATAAAAAGAAAGAACACGATTTATCATTTCCTTTATTATAGCGGTTCTGTTTTATGTCACCTTTGCACACACGTTACTACGTTTGGGTTTTCAGTCTACGTTAACGAACTAAGGTCACGTAAGGTCACTACAGCAACACTCCTGAGGTCCCAGTACAAAGCATTTCCTTGAAATCCCCCCCCCGTACTCCTGATCCTGACCCATCCCATTGGTACCCCTCCCCCTCTCCCGCTCTATCTATTACCATGTCCTCAACCATATGCATGGTTTACCCCCACTCCTATTCATACCCATCCCTCCCTCTCCAACGTCCATGGATTACCATCCCCTCCCCTCCCTACAAGCACGTGAATCACTCCAACCCCGCTATCCATTCCCTTATTCTCCCTACTTGTGTATAAATCAAGCTCCCCCCTCCTTCAAATGCACGAATCGACTCTCCCCTCCTACCCATACCCATCCCCTTCCTCATGAATCAACCCCCCCTCTTATTTGGGGTACTGTACCCAGCTCGCTCTGAGTGACGACCTCCAACCACGAAATCACGACCCATCTGCACTCTTTAATTCTGCGTTGCATTACGGTCTACCTCAGTAACTCTTGAATTTCTTTTATAAGCTCCTAAGTGGATGATGTGACTTTTTTATCTTTATATATCTTTTCGTCTTTTTTTGCGACATATCTTTATTGATTTTTTTTTTGAAATTTTTACTTTCATTTACTCATTTTTTATTTCTAATTTATATCCTTACGTGAAACTTTAAACTGTGCATTCGTTTGTTTAATCAATATTAAGCAGTAAAAGCATAACTCTTTTAATCCGTAAACCTTTAGTCTAACTACAAGAAAATATACCACAAGATCTACATATTCAATTTAATAAAAATGTACCCCCTCACGCAAAAAATAATGAACTCTATAAATCGTTTATAATCCATACATGAAACATATATACATATATATTTCATCAACAAAACATAACATCATTTCCCATCACATTTCACAAAGCAATGACACGTATTTAAACCCATAAACAAACCAATCGAAACGAATCGAAGAAAAATATCACCCACCCCCATTAAACACAAGAACTGGCAACCCCTCCGCCACATGACCCATCTCGCGCCGGAACAATTAGCAAGAACTACGGACTAATTAAAGGACCCACGACCAATTACCACGGACAGGTCCTGACCCCCATACAATAGGCAATATTCTCTTTCCGTTTTCACCGCAAGCTGCAGCTGGGTTGAATTACGAAAACCCTGAGACGATTAGGATTAATGAATTGGGAGAGAGTAGGGTGGGGTATGTTTAGGTCACGGCTTAGGATTAGGCTTGGATAAAAAGTATGAATCAGACTGATTGGCTGGTTTGTATACATAAAAGACAACCTAGATTTGTAGTCTGAAAGTGAATATTGGATTTATTTATGTAAAAAATATAACCTAAATCTATAATAAAAAAATAATTTGATTATTTACGTTACACGATAACGTAGATTTGTAAATAAAATAATATGAATCAATCTACTAAATTATTTACGTTACACCATAGCCTGGATCTATAAGTGAAAAGATGTGAATTTATCTAAGAAAAAAAATAACCATGATTTATAACCGAAATTGTGCTAATTATCTACACTGCAAAATAATCTAGATTGATAACTAGGGGCAAGTAATTGGTTTATTTAGCTTTAAAGAACCGGGGCGTGCGATCAGATTCGAAACCGAGCGATCGTTTCCCATCTCTGTAGCACTAATCCTTCAAAGAGGAGTTTCTTCGATCGCGAAAAGGTTTGGAACCGGTTAGCCGGGAAGCGATGGGCCCCTCAGGAGGCATGGCTCGGTAACGGGAGAGAGGATAGGGAGGGGAGAGGGGAGAGAGGATGGGGAGGGGAGAGATGAGTGAGGATGGGGAAGGGAGAGGGGAGAGAGGATGGGGAAGGGAGAGGGAAGGGAGAGGGGAGAGAGGATGGAGAAGGGAGAGGGACAGGGAGAGGGGGGAGAGGATGGGGAAGGGAGAGGGGAGAGAGGATGGGGAAGGGAGAGGGGAGAGAGGATGGGGAGGGGAGAGATGAGTGAGGATGGAGAGGGGAGAGAGGATGGGGAAGGGAGAGGGGAGAGAGGATGGGAAGGGAGGGAAGGGAGAGTGGAGAGAGGGGGGAAGGGGAGGGGAGGGAAGGGAGAGGGGAGAGAGGATGGGGAAGGGAGAGGGGATGGGAAGGGAGAGGGGAGAGAGGATGGGGAAGGGAGAGGGAAGGGAGAGGGGAGAGAGGATGGGGAAGGGAGAGAGGATGGAGCGGGGAGGGGAGAAGGGGTGACTGCTGGGAGGAGAGGAGAAGGGAGAAGGGGTGACTGCTGGGAGGGGAGGAGGACTGACTGGAGGAAGGTGTGAAGGAGAAATAAGGGGTTTCCTGGGGGAAAGGGAGAAGGGATATTGGTTTGAATAGGAAGAGGAGTCTCAGTTTCTGAACTTTTTATGGATTTCTTTCGCTACATATCTTTATTTCCCTTTGACTTCACACTCCTTAATTTCTCTTCCTCTTATACTTATATATATAATGATCTATTTTTGTTTATTTATTTTTTATTTTTTCAATCTTCGTCCCTATTCGTTCCTCTCTTCATTTTCATATCTTCTTCCTTCGCAATCTGATCCCCTCAATTTCAACATATTTTCAACCATAAAAAATGCAAATGATGCGTCCAATTTCCAAGAAACAATTTGACGTGCGTGCGAAAACACTAATCCGCCCAGGTATTTTCCTAATGGCATTAAATACTTCAAACGACTAATCTTCTCAGGTATATCTTTCGTGCAAATTTGGATTTAAAAAATGCAAATACCACAACGAAGAAAGGAATTTGCCAGGCAACTTAACAGTCAAATTATCCCTATGTATTAATTTTGAAAAAAAATCCTAACAATCTCTACATGCTTATCCAACGCAACAGCGATCTAAAGAAAAAAAGACGCGAAATGTATACACAAGAAAAACCCGCCAAAAATTATAAATAATTTCTGCTCCCCCAATCTATCAGTGCTAGCGGTACCATTTTCCCCAAACATCACATTTACAATAACAAAAGCCTTAATTAATGTATGCAAACACCGAGGAGATGACAGCTGCTGCCACATCCATTTCTGTAAACTAACTTCCTCCTCACTCTCACCTAGGCTGATCCCTTTTAATTATTTTCTTGGGAGCCTCCTTGTATTCTTTCGCGGGTGTAATGTATTCGCTTAATGAGCTGTATAATTTATAACTGTATTAGTGCAGTCATAAAACTGGGGCTGGGTTTAAGGTGTTCTACTATACAGTTTTGAGAAGTATTTTTAATGGTGTGCATGTAAAAATTCCACAGATGAATATATGCATGTACTGTATGTACTGCATGTACAGTATGCGCGCGCGCGCGTGTGTGTGTGTGTGTGTGTGTGTGTGTGTGTGTGTGTGTGTGTGTGTGTGTGTGTGTGTGTGTGTGTGTGTGTGTGTGTGTGTGTGTGTGCGCACGCGCGCGGGCGCAAGCACAAATGCATATAATGCCAACAACTTTCCCCAGCCTCACTAAAAGGCCACCTCAGACAAGGCCTCTTTCCAAGCAGCTAATCGCGACTTCAATTTCTCGGAAAGGTCTCGCGAAGATGATGACGTCACTGCCCCGAGGGCCATTTACAGTCGGGGGGAGAATGAGGAAGGGAAGGTCGGGCGTTTCATTAACGGCGTTTCTATCAACAATCACAGAGAAAATAGCGTTATCATTCCTCATTACCAACCCGCTACCGCCTATTAGTGCGATCTGACCTAATAACTGTTCCCAAAGCCGAGGTTATCTCCGGCACCCCCGTCCCGTTACCCTCACCGCTTCGGAGGTCACAGAGAGGAGGTGTGACGCCAGCTGTTACGGGGAAGCTGTCGACGCGGCTCTGATCAATGGCCCTCCCCAATGCCCCGTGGAATGCTCAGCCTCGTGCTCTCTTGGAAATGCACTTTCGTAAGGCCTATGACGATTCTGGATTTGTAATGGTTACCAAGGCCTATGACGCCTCTAGGTTTGCTGTGGTTATCGAAACCTACAATGACAAGATTTGCAGTGTATATGTATTTACGATATTTTGTGGAAAAGGAAGTTCTACAGTGTATGTTTCCCAAAATGCAAATGTCCGGTCTGTTTATAAGCATCATTGCACCTGGTGTCACGCCTCGCTTACTCACGGAACAAGAGTGAGAGTAAAGAGGGGAAAGGGCAGGTGGTGACCAGGTGTGGGCAAGGGCTAAGGTCACACAAAGGGGGGGGGGAGGGGCAGGTGGACAACAGGGTCTAGGGTCACACACTAGCTACCAATGACCTGTGACAATTACCTTCCACGTAAGTTTCCAATACTCGAAATGACCTGACAAACAACTGTAACTTGTCTGGGAATCAAAAGAAGGAATGGAGGAACATTAATTTTGACGTATAAACAATTGATTCTGGTAATAAGTTCGTGCAGACATAACTTATAATAATTTGAATTAAATGCCCGATTATCCCTTCCTTTCCTCCTATCCTCTCCTCCCTCTCTCTTTCTCTCTTAAATCCCCATCGCCAAGGTCTGCCGTTGCTTAGCAACGTCAAAAGCAGCACATGCTCACAATCAGCACGATGCTTGCCCGTTATATCCGGTGGAAAATTGGGAATAATAGATAATTTTTGCTCTCTCTGCAACTTCGAGAAAAAAATCTAATAAATATAAAAAATGAGTGAAGGAGCGCTTGTGTTTATCCTATTCCTTTTTCGCCCTGATCTTTACGGGGAAAGCAAGGGGATGAAAGAACGAGGGAAAGAACACGGTCCAGGACAGAGAGTAAGGGGAACATCTATGTCCTGGGGGGAGTCACTTAAATTAAAAGAAACGAAACAGGTAAGCACAGGAAGAGCGAGAGAAATCCGCAGTGCATAATAACATCACCTCATTTCCCAATTAATTCCCACTTCCCCTCCCCTGGAATAAGCAGTCCTAGCTGCAGACCTATAACCGTTTAAAAGAAGGTTTAAAGCGAACGTTCAAGTTTATGACGTAATTGCGTGTGAAAATAACGCGCACTAAAAAAACATTCTCCAAATTGATTTTGATTGTCAGCATAAGTAACAAGCGAAGTCCATACATACACTGAGGTTCAGCCTAGAGAGTCTGGCGCTTACCTTGACGATGTCGGAGGACTCGAGCAGCTCCCTGAGGCCGCCCTCATACATGAGGTTCCTTTCCACCATCACGTCGAAGATGTAGATCTGCCCAGTGACGAGGCCGATTTGCAGGAGTGTCATCGGGCCGGAGGGACCAAGGTTCACCCCCTCCCCGTCGAAGGACACCGGCTGCCTCGCCGCCAGGATGCTGCTCACCAGCTGCCGCGCCTCCCGCACCGACACCACCACGCGCGTGTGCCGGATGAGGCGCCCGGTCACGCTGCCTTCGCTGCCCGGGCTGCCGTCGGCGGCCGAGCTCGTGTAGCTGACGCGGTCACGCTCGCTGTTGTCGGCCAGGGTCTTCCTCAGGAGGGAATTGACCCTCGCCTTTAAGGTCTTCTGCTGTTGCTGCTGTTGCTGTAGAGAGTGCTGGGGGGCGGCAGGGGGGCGTGCAGGAGAGCCGGGCGATGTGGGGGAAGCTGGCTGGTCCTCCTCGCGCTCCGGGGAGGACGACACGCCGCCTCCCCCTCTCCCCCCTCCCCCTCCTCTTCCACCGGCGATGTTGTTTTGTACCTGTTGTGGTTGGGGCTGCTGCTGCTGTGGCTGCTGCGGCTGCTGATTCTGCAAGCCCGGGGATAAGGAGGAGGTCGGAGAGTAGGACGGGGCGGTGCCGTTCATGGATGGGAGGGCGGTGGAGTTGGTGGTGGCGTTGGTGGCGGGGGCGCTGGCGGAGTGCACGAGGCGCACCATATTGCCCTGCATGTAGAAGGTATTCGAGTGCATCTTCAGGAAGGTGGTGAGGTCGCTGGACGAGCGGCAGATAGTCGAGAGCGTCTCTTTGGGAAACGCGTTGACCAGCCCGTTGAAAAGTGTCTCTGTGATGAGCGGACCGCGGACCAACGCCGCAGAGCAATACTGCAGCACCTGAAGCAGGGAGAAAAATCATTTTAGGAAAAAAGGTCTTCAGGAATAAATTTACAAAAGTAACTGATACTGAACTAATTGCATTCTTAGACAAAATATTTTTTTCTGACATGCAACTTATTTAAAGAACCTCTCCCTCCCTCCCCTTCTCTCTCTCAATCTCTCTCTGCCATTCACACAAAGTCCAGGTAGATTAGAGAATTTCGACTTCGTGATGTCACAAGCTTAATTTCCGAGCCCCTCTCCTGCCGGGTGAGGACTGTGGGAAAAAAAATGACCACCTGTGTAGCTGCTTACAAATCGATCCCTCTGAAACGCATACTTCTTGAACTTTTTCAGTCAAGGAATCTAGACGATTAAGTACGTAGAAGTAAAATTCATGGCCAGAAAGTACTTGAGGGAAGACTCTTCCAAAAAAGTATAACACGAGTTGCTGTTTTAGAAAGTGTATGTAAGCAATGCATGCATACATGTATGTCTACATTATATATATATATATATATATATATATATATATATATATATATATATATATATATATATATATATATATATATGTATATGTATATATATATATATATATATATATATATATATATATATATATATATATATATATATATAGAGAGAGAGAGAGAGAGAGAGAGAGAGAGAGAGAGAGAGAGAGAGAGAGAGAGAGAGAGAGAGAGAGAGAGAGAGAGAGAGAGAGAGCGAGAGAGAGAGAGAGATATGCATGCAAGTGTATAGCCTATGTATATTACACTCACCATCCTCAGCTGGCAAGACTAGATATACTGTATATATATGATGCTTGTATATATATATTGGTATTCGTTTTCACTCTAACATATTTTTTTGTACTTGCAACATGTTTCATATTTAGGCAAGATAATGCAGATTGGGAGAAAACATAGAAGTAGGGATAGACAAATAGATGAGGCGAGAGGAATACGAAGCAGAGGTAGAGGAGAGAAAGGAAGGCGAGGGAGAAGGGAGGGAGGGAGACAGGAAAAAAAGGAAGGAGGGAAAGAGGGGGGGTGAGAGAAAGGAAGGATGAAGGAGAGGTAGAGGTAGAGAGAGAGAGAGAGAGAGAGAGAGAGAGAGAGAGAGAGAGAGAGAGAGAGAGAGAGAGAGAGAGAGAGAGAGAGAGAGAGAAAGAGGAAAAGGAGAGGAAGAAGGGAGGGAGGGAGGGAGGGAGGAAGAAGGGAGGGAAGGAGGGAGGGAGGGAGGGAGGGGGAGGGGGAGGGGGAGGGGGAGGGGGAGGGGAAGGGGAAGGGGAAGGGGAAGGGGAAGAGGAAGGGGTAGGGGAAGGGAGGGAGAACGCGGAGATAGAGATATAAAAAGATAGAGATAGATAGATAGAAAGATAGATAGACAGATAGATAGAGAGAGAGAAAGAGAGAGATAGAGAGAGAGAGAGAAAAGGAGGGAGAGAAGAGAGAGAAGAGAGAAGAGGAGAGAGAGAGAGGAAAGAGAGAGAGAGAGAGAGAGAGAGAGAGAGAGAGAGAGAGAGAGAAGAGAGAGAGAGAGAGAGAGAGAGAAGAGAGAGGGGGAGGAAGAGAGAAAGAGAGAAGAGAAAGAGAAAGAGAGAGAGAGAAAGAGAAAGAGAAAGAGAAAGAGAGAGAGAGAGAGAGAGAGAGAGAGAGAGAGAGAGATACTCGCAGTATTATCCATAAACCGTACTTTTCTGACTAATCCTGCCGGACCATCAGCAGAAGCACTCCTTTCGTCACTACCACTCGGCTCACGTGCGTCACACGCATGGTGACACTCCCACTAGAGAAAGAGAGAGAGAAAGAGAGAGAGAAAGAGAGAGAGCAGTGGCATGACAATCCAGCACTTTTCCATGTCACCGTTTTGGCACCCCCGTGCCCCGTGGGATACCATTTCTTCCACGTGAACGAGTGAACAAGCGTCTCCGCCCGTCCTTCGCAGGACCTTTCGGCAGGCAGAAAAATACAGGCTTCTGGAGGAAGCGCTTATGTACATCTGACCCATATAAATGTGTGCAGCACGTTACAGCTGTCCATTTCGTGTACTGATGTTGCATGGTGCATTTCGTGTTTTTACGTATCCTTTTCGAGGTAACGCTACGTCAGCGCGCCCGATGTATTTGTCTCGTAACGTAAATGTGTAAATTATCAGCTTATGGGTCGTCCACTACTTTGCGTTTACACCGCCGAATGCTGCGTCACCTTTGTCCGTGCCGATAACTGAGGATGCCACTACGTAACGGAAAGCATATGAAGTTCACGTCTAGTGGGAGTGTCACCATGCGTGTGACGCACGTGAGCCGAGTGGTAGTGACGAAAGGAGTGCTTCTGCTGATGGTCCGGCAGGATTAGTCAGAAGAGTACGGTTTATGGATAATACTGCGAGTATCATAACAAGAGTTAATGAAGGAAGGCAGCGGTTCTGAACCAAATGGTACCGCGGGAGGACTGTATGTGTGAGTTTGAAGGGTTAAATGAGACACGAATGAATATGAGAAAGTTGCGCGCAGGTATGAACGAAGGGATGAATGAAGCGCATGATGGAATGAAAGCGTTGAAAGAAATGGTGGTCCATCAAACCGATAACGTATACCGCCTTCTAGAAGCCATGACTCGTATTACTATGCAAGTTGACTTAGATAAAGAAAATAGTGTCAGTAGTGACGACACAGTCGTCACTGATCACAGTTGCAGTCGTATGAACGCCAGTTCTGAATTTGTTTATGGTCGTCCGAATGGACGCCCTACAATATTTCAAAGCCCGTCCGAGCAGCGACGCTCTCGCCTCGAGCTCGTTACTACCCATGACGCCGGCCATCAAGATGACTTAGTCCACAAAGAATATTTAAGACAGAGAGCCCAGGAACCTACGTAGCAAGAGATGTCACAAAACTGACGGAACACAGGGTACATCGTCATAATATCATACAATTAAAAGTTTATAATGATCTGCAATTGATGATGTCCGAAGGATAAGGCTGACCCGATCCAGATGACCCCTTAATGCATTGATGCTTAGCCTTGTAAGGTCACCTAAAGCTTTGCAGCCAGCTTTAGCTAGTTAGTGTTAGTATTAGCGGTCCATATCCGCTTTTGCTTGTCTAGCATGTGTGTATGCACATTTGTGTTTGTGCTTGTTTGTTATCGCCCATCATTACTTTGTATACTGCCAGTTTTACTGTTATTGTGTCTAATGTTATTGTTTTATTTTGTTTTTATGTTGTATGACTACATGAATTGTATGTACTGTATACATGACTTTTAAGTGCTTTTAAGCAAGTTTAAGTATACAGCTCGTGCCTGGATAGCGAACGCTTGGTGCTTGCTATAAAAGGTGTTTATGTAAGTTGTGTGAATGCGAAGTAGAGCACGGGTTTGGTACATGACCTAATGCCTGTAATTTCTTCTCAGAGATCTATGGAGTTTAGTCATTCTGCTTGTAACTGCTTGAAGTCCACGGACGACGTATGTTCGTCCCGGTCTTGATGCTTATGTAGCTGTACGACCGTCCCGCCTGCAAACGTTCTGATGTCGAGGAACCACACGCTTGTTCCTGTTTTAGGATGCTCGTGGAAGTGTACGCCTCGTGCCTTTTTTGATACCCATGGTGATCGTTAAAGCACGTGGATGTGGACCTTCCTTGCCGTTCCTAGGATATTTATGACGTCTGTTCTATTGCGGTCCGAAACGACCATCGTCCGTCTGCGTCTCCGGTTCTGCCGCATGTGCTCAGAGGTGATTGCGGCAACCCGGGGCGGCTAACCGTCTGGAAGGGGGCGGTTGTAGTGGCACGACGCCCTACCACTATGCCACGTCACGCTTTTGGCGCACCCGTACCCCGCGGGATGCCATTTCTTCTGTGCGACTGAGCGAAAAACCGTCTATGCCCGTCAAGACGTTCGGGTATACTACGTCCACCTTCGCAGGACTTTTCATCAGGCAAGAGAGACGCAGGCTTCTGGAAGAAGCGGTTCTGTGACGCAGGCTTCTGGAAGAAGCGGTTCTGTACCGCTGACCGAGACGTGTTCATGATCTGACCTCCATATTCCGGTACTCCGTTGCACCGAAATGTAGTGTAGTGTAATTTAGCTTCTTTTTCGTAGGTCAGTTAGGTAAGCCAAAGTGTGTTTAGTGAAAAATGTTGTGTTGCGTTTAATGTTTAATAGTGCTGTGTTACGCATTTGTACTTATCTTATTAGTTTAATCCCTCTGATACTAATCAAGCCTCCAAAGAGCACAATACCAGACTGACTCCCTGATAGTTCGAGACAATGAATGCCTCGTGAATGGCAGCTAGGACCTACGTCATATGCAAAAAAAAAAGATGAAATTCTGTCAAAGATATTGAGTAATATCACAGTAAAGCTGTATGTTACTCAGTGTTGGGAGTCACACAAGAGAGAGGGAGTGGGAAGGGGAGAGGAAAGGAGGGTGAGGGGTGTTATTTGTTTGTTTATTATTTTTTCTAATTTCCATATTAGAAATCAGCTCTTTTGTTCTATTTATTTGTTTATTCATTTAGGCCGAACACTTTTGGGATTCAAGTTTCAATATTTATTTCATTATATCATATAACCATTACATTATATAATCATGTAACACTAAACAATAAAAGAAAAAAAAATGAACAAGGCCGTGAGGCGGACTAAAGTTATATTGACTACCTTTAAACCTCAGTCCAACAATTCTATTTACAGTTACAAGTACAGGTACTTGTTAGTTTACCTTTGCAAATGACTTTAAATATGCTAGTAATTAAGTTTTCCTCCTCTTTCATGTTGGTAATAAGTGTATATTTTGGGGCGAGGGAAAACAATAGTTCACATAGCTAGATATTTTATTAACGAAACCTTACCACATGAACCAATAACAACAAAATATAATGCGACAGAAACAGAGTAATTCTGTAAATATCCATAAGCAATTAATGGATAATACAACATTGTGCGTCTGACTCACATATTTAAGCAATGAATCCTACAAAGTAATTTTTTTTTATCACATACGAGTCGGAGGTCTTCGCCGCCTCTCTTAGCATACAACACCTACGAGAGTATTTCTCAGACTTTGAGCTTCAGACTCAAGCACCAGTTGCATATCATTAAGTAACAGTAAAGCAATAAACACAGCCACATATCATCCTCATCGAGTTGCACACTCTTAGGCTGGAAGCATAATAAGGATATTCTATTGACACTAAAAGCTATCATTTTATGATGTAATCCAGGAGTGTCAAACACTAGCGGGCCACATGTTATTGGAGTATATAGGGTCAAATTATAATAGGTGCACGTACACGTGCACGTGTGTGTGTGTGTGTGTGTGTGTGTGTGTGTGTGTGTGTGTGTGTGTGTGTGTGTGTGTGTGTGTGTGTGTGTGTGTGTGTGCGCGCGTGCGTGTGTGTGTGTGTGTGTGTGTGTGTGTGTGTGTGCGCGTGCGTGTGTGTGTGTGTGCGCGTGCGTGTGTGTGTGTGTGCGCGTGCGTGTGTGTGTGTGTGCGCGTGCGTGTGTGTGTGTGCGCGTGTGTGTGTGCGCGTGCGTGCGCGTGCGTGCGTGCGTGTGTGTGTATGTGTGTGTGTGTGTGTGTGTGTGTGTGTGTGTGTGTGTGTGTGTGTGTGTGTGTGTGTGTGTGTGTGTGTGTGTGTGTGTGTGTGTGCATACATTGATTATTAATAATTTTCAAGATAGAATAAAATCATAGAAAACATAAGGTAGGCCTACTTAAATGGCTGAAACAGTGACTGCCGCAGGCCTCCTGTTTGACACCCCTGACCTAATCTTCTAACAGATTGTTTCTGACATAACTATAAGCACATCTTTGAGGAATTCCTCATTCAAAGGGAAAATGTACGCTGAACAACATACATTTTACATGAATTAAATACCTTGGAAGAATTGCTGCCTATTCTATTATCACCTGGGGAGCATATATATATAGGAACTTGTGACAACATAAACAATAACGAACGTAAGAAAAAAGAAAAAAAGAAAAATAACTTGCTTAACATACCTAATTCTCTTACGTGATCATGGACGAACGAACAAAAAGAGAATCTAGCAAGATTGTGAGACAAAATCCTGTCTTACTGAAGTGTTTTTTCGTCACTAATAATAACTGTGCGGGCCATGTAAGTCAATGGCGCTGATAACAGATTTAATACGGGTACGATACGCGTCTTTGCGCATGCGCTGTTAGTACCCTGTTGTTTAAGTTGCAAATGTAACCTTCATGTGTCTGCTCGTGATTAGTTTATTCATTTTTTGGTAAAATTCTTCGTGCTTTTAGTGAATACTTATGTTGCTAGTATCACAGACATATTAGTGAACTTAAATATTGACCTAAAATTAAAATACTTAGAACCTAAGATTTATCACAGAATTTTGGATTTTTTTCTGCTTAAACCGAAGAAACGTTTATCACAAGATTTATCACAGGAAGAGTTTAAAATGCGGAATGACTTTGGAATACTGTCGTAGGAACTAGGGAAGGACATGGATCCGGTGTAAGGAACGACGCCAGGTGATGAAGGTAAGTCACAACAAGCAATAAACAATCACAAAGATAACTACAGTAAAATGGGTGCGAATGGACTCTGATTCTCTCCGTTATTTCGTGTATTTAACTTTCGTGCATCTGATGTAATCGGACTTGCTATTAGACTACCACATCTTACGCAGTTGAATCAGACACAGCTACACCAGATGCCTCTACACTAGGTGTACTTGGGTCTGGTGTCGTTGAACCAGAAGCAACACTAGGTGTTGCTGGATCTGCTGCCTCAACGGGTGTAGCTGGGCCACTACCTTCAGCAGGTGTAGCTGGATCTGTACCTTCGGCAGGTGTAGCTATATCTGCTGCCTCAACGGGTATAGCTGGATCTGTACCTTCGGCAGGTGTAGCTAGATCTGCTGCCTCAACGGGTGTAGCTAGGCCACTACCTTCGACAGGTGTAGCTGGATCTGCTGCCTCAACGGGTGTAGCTGGATCAGTTATTTCAGCAGGTGTTGCCGGATCAGTTATTTCAGCAGGTGTTGCTGGATCAGTTATTTCAGCAGGTGTTGCTGGATCAGTTATTTCAGCAGGTGTTACTGGATCAGTTATTTCAGCAGGTGTTACTGGATCAGTAATTTCTACAGGTGTTGCTGAATCAGTAATTTCTGCAGGTGTAGTTAGATCAGTACTTTCCACAAGTGTAGCTGAATCAGTACCTTCTGCAGGTGTAGTATGATCTATATTTTCAGCAGCTTCATTTGGTGTTGCTGGATCTGTACCTTGAGCAAGTGCAGCTCGACCAGTACCTTCAGCAGGTGTAGCTGGGTCACTACCTTGAACAGCAGTAGTTGGGTCAGTACTTTCAACAGGTGAACTTGGATCAGGACTTTCAGCAGGTGTGATTACACCGCCATCTTTAGCAATTATAGCTGGATTAATACATTCTGCATCTGCAACAGGTATATCTACATCAGTATTTTCAGCAGTTTCAACAGTTGTAGCTGTATCAGTACCTTCAACACGTGCAGCTGTATCAGTACCTTCAACAGATGCAGCTGTATCAGTACCTTCAACAGATGCAGCTGTATCAGTACCTTCAACAGATGCAGCTGTATCAGTACCTTCAACAGGTGTAGCTGTGTCAGCACCTTCAATAGGTGCTACTTGATCACAACCTTCAACAGGTGCTACTTGATCACAACCTTCACTAGTTGGAGTCTCACCAGGTGTAGCTGCTTCGGTGAGTACACTAGGTGTAGCTCGAGTGTTAGCTGGATCGGCAACCTCTTGAAGTGTAACCAGATCCGAAGATTCACCATGTGTAATTAGGCCAGTAGCTACACAAGGGGTTGCTGGGTCACTACCTACGCCAGGCGTACTTGGATCAGAAGCTACGCTTGGTGTACTTATATGAGCATCCTCACTGAATGTGACTGGGTCATCAGCTACACTAGGTGTTGCGTGATCAGGTGTAGTTAGGTCAGTAGCTACAAGTGGACTTGGAGCAGAAGCTACAGCAGATGTAGTTGGATCAGAAGCTACACCAATGTCTGGTGTAACTGGTTCAGTTACTGCACCAGGTGTACTTGGTTCTGAAGCTCCATCAGGTGGAGGTGATTTTTGAGATGCCACAGCAAATATAGCTAGAGCAGGTGTTGTAGGTGTAACGGAATCAGATGCTACATCAGGCGTTACTGGATCAGCAGTAGCTCCAGTAGGTGTGCTAGAATCAAGAGTTGTTAAACCAGATGCAGTCATGTTGTTAGTAGTAGTGAGCTCTGCAGTATTTTCACGGCCTGGAGTCAGATCAAGTGTCTGGTTGGGTGTGCCAGGTGTTTCATCGTAAACTGATGCGGGAGATGTACCTGGGTCAGGAGTATCTGCGAGCGGTGTAGCTGGACTCCGAACATCTACAACAGGTGCAGTCTGGTCAAACATATCTAAATCAGTTGTATTTGGACTACGGGTACCTACATCAGTTATAGCTGTGTCAGGTGTATCTACAACAGGTGGAGCTGGACTGGGTGTATCTAATCCCTCTGTGTCTGCAACAGGTGTAACTGGCTCATCTACAACAGCAGTTGCCGTTTCATCAGGTCTATTTGCACCAGGTGCAGTTGGTTTATTAAAACTTGATGTGAGTGGGTCCGACATATCTACAACAGGTGCAACTGAATCAGTTGCAAGTTCACTAGTTGCAACTACTTGTGCTACGTCAACAGGTGTTGCTAAAATATGTGTAACTGGACTAGAAACTATGTGTGTAACTTCATCCTGTGTATCTACACATGCAGCTGCAGGTGGTGTAGCTGGACTAGAAGTTACACAAACACAATGATCAGCAGTAACTGCAATGGGCGTAGATACCACAGGTAAATCGATGTCCGCACCCGGGTTGGATCCATCTGAGTCAATAGTAGCTGGATCTGGACTAGCTACAAGAGATGTAGTTGGATTACATGGAGCTACAAGTGTATTTTGATCAGTTCCATCTACAACCGGAGTAGATGAACATGGTTTGGCTAACTCAGATGTTTCTAAAACAGGTGCAGGTGAATGGGTAGCTACGTCATGGGTATCTGCACTTGTAGCAACTGCACAAGTTGTTGCAGGATTATGAATAGCTTCAGGAGGCTTAGGATCACGAAGTACTTCAACACGTACAGCTGGGTCACTAACACCAGGTGTACTTAGCTCATGAGTTACATTTGGCGTTGTTAGATCTAATATTTCTTGGTTTGAAGGTACACATGATGCCACAGATACATTAGCCGATAAAACAGATGCACCCACATTTGGTTTAGCTTTGTCCAATGAGGTTATATTTGAGGAAAGTGTCCCTGGCTGAGATGAAACAATTTCTTGTGTGTTTTGCATGTCCCCTGTAGCTTCGCTTGAAATGGCTGAGATAGGAGCAGCTACATCTGGAATGGTAGATAGTGGGGAAGACTGGCTAGTTGAAACTACATCTGGTGTAGATGGATGAGGAGAACAATCACTTAGCCAAGGTGGATTTGATGTAGCTGATGTAGGCTTCACAGCATCAGAGCCAGGCGTATCTATATGTGGATCAACAAACATGTTTGAATGAGGTGCATGTAGTGTATTTGAATAAGTTATCACTACATTTGAGTCAGTTGGGTTTGTCAGATTTGACGTGCCAATACCAGGCATAGCTATATTCTCCGTAACTGGAATAAACATTGCTACACCTCGAGTTGTAGGGTCCTCTGTGTCGGTGTCAAGCTTAGATGCGATAGATATAGGTGTGTCAAATGTAGCTACATATGTTAATGGTATATTTGGTTCTTGGTTATCACTTGACCTTGGTGTGGCCGGCCCAGGCATAACTACATTTGGTTTCGTTTTTTTTGCTTGTGCTGTAGCCGTGTCTGGTGCAGTTATCTTTTGTGTTATCAGACTTAGTGTAGGCACAGATGAATATGGTATACAACTGACCGATCCTGTTACATTAGTCATGGGAGTGACTGCTTCTGGTATGGCTGACTTAAGTGCAGCATCTAAGATTGATGTGGTTGTTTTGGATGTTTGCATGTACGAGCTTGCTATTGTTGGCTCTGACTGAGTTGTCCTTGTCAATGGCGGATTAAGTGAAACCAGGGTTTGAGCATAAATGCCCATTTTAGAAAGGCTACAAATGCTTTGCTTAGGAGGAGCTGAAGTAAGAATAGTGCGCAATGTGGAAGAATTCAGTGTAGTAGGGTTGGTTTTCTCTATATGCATACCAGTTACATCAAGGGTAGCACTTGGAATATAAGAAATTGCGTTAGTTGTAGTTTCATGAGACGTACCTAGGCTAGGTGGGGCTGTTCCCTCTAATGAAACTGGGTTAAGGGCACCCATGTCAGATGTAGATCCACTATTACTACCTGGCTCTGCGGCAGTTTGATTACGTTCTGTCTGATTGGATGTGGACAAGCTAGGTGTAGGTTGTTTACACTTCTCTGAAGTAAACGCCACTGGGTTTGAGGTAGAGGGGTTGGGCCTAACAACGGTTAAGAAAACATTCGTCGTTGGCGGCTTCGACTTAATGAGGGGAAACACAACTGGGTTGGTCGTGGGGGGGTTGGACCAGCCAGGAGTAAGCACAACACGATTCGAAGAGGGGAGATTAAACCTAACAGGTGCAGGCACAAGAGGATTAGATGGGACGAGGTTTGACACCGTTGGATTGGGGACAGCGACCAGGACTGAGGCTGACGTTGGGGGCGTGGCTGAGGTTGCCGACACTCGCGTTGTGGAAGTACTTTGTTTTGAACATGCACCACACGGTTGGGTTTGTGCGACAGAAGATAGTGCAGTGGGAAGGTAGTGCAGCACGGATGCTTCCTGGCCATGGGGAGTAACCGGAGCAGATGTGCCAAAACCCGTGGAAGAAGGCGGAGTAGAAGGAGGCGCCGAGGGTCCATGAGGACTGGGGAAAACCATACGTGCAATTTCTGGCTTGTAGTGCCACATCTGTACTTCAATCATGACTTGACAAATTCTGTGCTGCACGATGTAAAGGGTACTTTTGCTGTTCATGCTGCGCAGCTGATTCGCTATGAGGTTGCCGAATGCGGAATACTCGTCTCTAATCTTTTGTTTACTTTTCATGCTGGGCTTCTTGCTCTTCTTCGATTTTCGTTTCACCACGCGCCCCTGCTTGCATGAATGCAGAATACTGCTGGCTGCTCTTTTCTTGGTGCCTGTTATCTCCTGATTGGCCACGTTCTCTTGCTTAACCACGACCTCATGTTTGGCGTCGCTCTTCTCCTTAGCGCAATCTCTCCCTGCGCTCTCATCCTTGGTGGCTAAGCTCTTCTGCTTGCCAAGGCCTTCTTCTTTCACTTCATCTTGTCTGAACAAGCTCTTTCCCTTAGTTTCGTCTCTCTGCTTCTTTCGTCCCTTTGTGTTCAAGTTCTGCTTAGCTCGGCCTT
The DNA here is from genome assembly GCF_015228065.2 of Penaeus monodon. Lineage (NCBI taxonomy): Eukaryota > Metazoa > Arthropoda > Malacostraca > Decapoda > Penaeidae > Penaeus > Penaeus monodon. The sequence goes on from NC_051422.1 coordinate 10,025,147, forward strand.
TCTGCTTGACCAATCTCTTCAGTCTGACCAACCTCTGCAGCTTGGAGAAAGGCTTGTGCTTATTCAACTGCAGAAATCGCTTAAGTCTTTTAAGTCTCTTAGCTGCGCTTTGCTTGTTTTGCGCCTCCTCTGCCTCGTTGTTCTGCCCCTCCGCCACGCTGGTCGTTTTCTCCTGCTTAACCCTTTTCGTCTGGCTGCTTATCTCTCGAGTGACCACTTCTTCTGGCCTCGTTGCGTTCTTCTGTTTCGTCGGGTGCCCCTGCTTGCCCAAACTCTCGCCGTCAGTCTGGCTGCCTGAAGAACCCGCGGTCTCGGACCCTCTCTCGCTGCTCAAGGACCTCTTCCGCTGATTTGGCTTTGGCTTCTTCACGGTCTTCGGCGTCTCCGGAGTCCCTGGGAAGTTCTGGCGCTGGTGCTTGGGAGGGGGGGAAGGGGAGGGGGAGGGCGATGGCGAAGGGTCCTCCACCCTGCGCTTCCGCTTGTGCTGGTCCCGCGGAGACTTTCCCTTTCCGTCTCTCGCGCAGCTCTTCGTTGCTTGACCTGTGAATGAGACACCTGCCCCACGGCCGTCGCCACTTGCCTGTAAACAAACACAAACATTAGCAACAACACGTAAACAGATTGCACATTTGAGCATTAAACAAATATAGCCGTTGAAAAAGCTTCGTCTTCCCAGGCCTTTCTTTGACGATGGAGCATGCAAAGGAACCTGATGCCCGGAGCAACAGGGAGGGGAAGGAGGGTGGATGCAATGCCTCGGGTCAGCAGCTTTTCCAGAAACTATAATTGTTTAATACTTTTAGTTTTACTTTTTTCTTTTAAATCCTGTTTACGCCTTGCTGGCAATGTTTACGTCTGCCTCGCACAGGTGACGACAAAGAAAGAGCAGGAACCTCATCCGCGGGTGCTGATGCAGAAGCAGTGATAACGCACGTAATGAAGATGACAGGGTGGGAAGCCAATGAGGAGGTGCAGAGTGCGTTGGCAGGGAGGAAGGGGAGGGTGAATGGCAAGAATACGGCAACGAGTGAGCAAACCCATGGCAAAGGTAAAAAGGCCACGACGATAAGAAAATGAAAAACAAGTGAAGATAGAAAAGGAAAAGGAAATAGAGTACAAAACATTGTCCTTTAAGAAAGCATAACCACTTCTTAACCTTCCTCATCCCTCCCCACCTCCCAAACCCAACAATCATGAAGCCTTAACAATGAAGACCCGAACGAGGAGGTAAGAGTGACCCAGAGTGGCCCGGGCGTGTCATCACAACGTCAACAAACATATAATCTGGCGAGCAAGGGGAGGGCCAGAGAGGGGAGGAGGACTGTTGGACCCCCTCCACTCCCCCCTCTCACACCAGCCTCCCGCCCCCTCCCAAACCCCAAGCCTGCATACCGTCCAGCTTGGCCTCCGCAACGTTTGCCTGCTCAAGCCCGGCAACGAAAGAGAACCTGATTGAACTTATCACAGCGATAGTAGATAACTCAAACGAATGCTCTAATATCGGCATTTCAGCGATGGTTTCAAGAAAATGACGATGGTGATGGTGGCGATAAATGTGCTGAAAGGTGGCAATGATGACTAAATAAGCGTTAATTACAGCAATACATGTGTACCATTTGTAACAATCACATTTTAACAGATCTAATGTACCAATAACATTTAATAAATATGGGATAGCTACAGCGTCGGCAATTATCTGACGAAATCTAAAATATAAAACAATCTTGAAAAAGTAGTGCATTATTTTAAAAACTCTGATGTTTGTAAAACATACATACAAGATATAAACTCGTCACATCGAGCAACGGCTGTTCTTAAAAAAAAGAAAAGAAGAGAGAATAGGACAGCGACAGAGAAAAACAAGACCTGTTATGGTGACATCAAAAGGTGCTGTCACAATGAAAGAAGAAAAAAACAATACCTGTGAATACAAATTATGAAGACGGATCACCAACAGCAAAGTTACATTTTCCTCACACGAGCACAATGGCCCTTGTTTGCTTGGCTCTTTGCTTGAGAAGGGGAAAGGTAGGGAAAAGGGTGAAGGGGGATGCCGAGAGAGAGAAAGGAGGGAGAGGGAGAGGGAGGGAGGGAGAGAGGGAGGGAGAGAGGGAGGGAGAGAGGGAGAGAGAGGGAGAGAGAGAGAGAGAGAGAGAGAGAGAGGGAGGGAGAGAGAGAGAGAAGAGACGGAGAGGAGAGAGGAGAGAGAGAGAGGAGGAGAGAGAGAGAGAGGGAGAGAGAGAGAGAGAGCGGGGAGAGAGAGAGAGAGAGAGAGGGACGAGAGAGAGAGAGAGAGAGGGACGGAGAGAGGAGGGAGAGGGGACGGAGAGAGAGAGAGAGAGGGACGGAGAGAGAGGGAGGGGGAGAGAGAGGGAGGGAGGGGGAGAGAGAGGGAGGGAGGGAGGGGGAGAGAGAGGGAGGGAAGGAGGTAGGGGGAGAGAGAGGGAGGGAAGGAGAGGGGGAGGGAGGGAAAGAGAGGGAGGGAGGGAGAAAGACAGAGAGAGGGAGGGAGGGAGAGCGGAAGAGGGAGGGAGGGAGAGAGAAAGAAAGAGGGAGGAAGGGAGTGAGAGGGAGAGAGGGAGAGAATCATGACACACAGCATATAGGACAGTGACAGCCAGCTTGACCTTGAAGTCTTCACGCCCGTGATCGTATGGTCGGTGGGACCTGCTCTTCCTTCTCTTTGTCTCCCGAGGTGTTTTGGTGTGCTTGTCATGCCAGAGGCGGCGGCGAGGAGGAGAGAAGGACGGAAGGGAAGGAGGAGAAAGAAAAATGCAGCTGAAAATATGAAGGAATCGAGGGGAAAAAAGGAAGAAAATATAGGTGGTAGAAGAGAGGTGATGCGAGGTAGAAGGAACAGAAGATGGACGAGGGGGTAGATAAAGTAGGGAAGAGGAGACAGAAAAGCGGAGAACAGCTGGAGGAGGACAAAGATCAGAGAAGTAATATAAATAGCATGAGCAGAAAAGGGAAGAGATGAAGAGAAGTGAGGGGATAAGGGAATAGTAGCATGAAGATAAATTCTACTGCCGCGTACAGTTGTCCGCGGTGGTGGGCATGCAGCCGAGAGAACAGCAAGGGGGAGGGGTATGAAAAAGACATGGGAGGGGTGTTGGGATGTGGACCGGAGGGGGGAGCGGGGGATTGGGACACTGACCGACTGACCTTGAGTCTGTCTGACCCGCCAGCCACACCTTGGCCAAAGCCCCGCCCTCTTCGCCCTGCCTGCTTGCATGCCCACTCCCACCTCAAGACCACCTGCTTCCCGAGCCAGATGCCCACAAAACATACACTTTTCCGCTCTTTGTGCCTGTCTTGCTCAACTCCACTCTGTAGA